>NW_027116856.1:0-595942 GCF_024137725.1 Prorops nasuta | reverse complement strand
ATACCCATCCACCTTCGTGCCACTGCGTCCTTGCAGCTGCTCGCAAAACCCCTTAACGCAGTTGCCAACCTCGTGTGACTATATATAGGAAATTAAAATTTCACCTTTACTCCGCCACCTTCGCCAATTTTTCCCACTACCACAATTTTCCTCCTCTATCTCTTTCGCTCCAAACGTTGGATTCGCCATTTTGTACGATTCCCTCGAAGGGGAGGGTAGTTTCCATCCTACTCCATTCAACAAGGAATTTCTGGTATAGAAAGGCAAAGAAAGAGAAAGAGAGAGAGAGAGGCGACCAAAAGCTTTGGATTGAGATGGGTGGTGCAGAGAGGTTGGAGTGAGGAGTGAAGAGGGAGAGGGGGGGGGGGGGAGGGAAAGATCAGAGCGATTGCAGGGGCGGTTCTCCGGAAAGGAGGCTTCCACAGGGACGAGGTAGTGGTAGAAAGTTATTTGTACGCAGACGTAAAGCACCTGAGTGGCGGGCATTGGTTTCTACGTTTGTGCGATTTGTCTGTATGTCTGATGACGTAGGAGCGACTGGAGGGCTCCACCCAAGGTGGTGGTGGTTGCTCGATTCAACCGTTGGGCTGGGCTTTCGCGGGGGTGCGGGTGGTGGTGCACAGGGTTGGCCTAGCACCAGCAGCAGCAGCAGCAGCGGTAATAGCAGGAGCACTCGAACTCCCGTAGGAAGTCGGTGACGCGAAAAAGGCGCTTGCGCCAAACTCAGGGATCGTTTATTTGTATCTGTCATTGCCGCTTCGTGCTGTGCTGGTGGCGGCAAAATTTCTCCGGAGAACTCTCCTTTTATTGCTCCTCCTCCTGTACCCTTCCATCACCAGCAGCAGTAGCACCACCACCACTACCTTCCTCCTCTATACATGGCATCTCCTCCTCCCCCTCCTGCCACTCCTCCGCCTCCTCTCCAAGTGCACCGAGCAATTCCAAACCCCTACTCCCCCGACTCTCTCCTCTCTCTACGGTCTATATATATATATATATATATATATGTATATCCTTCTCTTCTTCATCCTCCTCGACTTCCACGAAGCTGCTGCTCTCGCTCCTGCTTTTCCTTCTTTTGTGTTCGCCTATTTATCTACCGTACTAACCTTCCTCCTGGAATTAAGAAGCGCGCGCTTCGACTGCGAAGAATAATAGTGCTTTGTCCTTGCTGCGCTAAGGCAATTAAGATAGCAGCCTCGAGTGTTTCAATGCTACTCCCCACTCTACTTCCCCCCCCCCCTCCCCCCACGCTCTTTTCCAATATCTTTTATTTACAATACAATTTTTCCTCCAAAGCCACCTTTTCTAAAGCGATTCTTAACGTTGCACGCGAATATCTTTTGAAATCTTTCGCTCGGAGAATTGCAAATGCCGCGATTCGCAGAGTTTCAGAGCTCGCAGTGAAATTTATTCCTCACCCCCGCCAACTTGCTAAAGTGCTGCGAAACAGAAAACTTTGAGAGGAGACCGCGTACCGGACCTGTGGTCCAGACTAAAGGGTTTTAGCCCACACCAGTCTTGCCAAGCTCTCTCCTCTCGCCTTCTATATCGCGACCCGAGCCAGCTGAGCTGTTCCTGTACCACTGCCATACCGTGCGGATACCGTCCAGGGTCTCGATGCTCCAAAAAAAGAATTAAAAACGCTCCCGAAGTATAACGCGATAAACGATACAATAATAGTTTGGCAGAAACTATATACGATCTCTCGTGTTACGATAAATTAAACCATATAGTCTCTTTTTCCACTTTTTTTTTATTCCTTTTGATTTTTATCATAAAATTTGTAAATTTAGCCTCGTCCTTTGACGCATGCGAATCGGGCAACTGGAAAAAATGTTAGTCGACATTCACCACGAGGTGCTCTCAATCCCCTACTAAACGACGCGCGCTTTCATGAAACCAATTAGCCCGTTTTTAACGACACGTCATACGAGCCCTCCGGTTATAGTCGCGCGAGTGAAATGTCAACCCCAAACTGCTCTCGATCCTCGTCAACCCACGTGCTTACGAATGTCGCGATAACTTTGATTTAAAAAACACCAATTATCCAATAAACAAATTTACGCGTCTCGATCTTTTTTCCACAGCGGAGTATATATATATATATATATATATATGTGTGTGTACGTCGTGAAAAAAATAATTTGAACTAACGACGCGAAGCTTTTTATGTATATATAGCTGAAAGTTCGACAGAAATAATCACTCGTTTCTTAAAAACGATATATCGGTCTGGTATGTCGGATGAAAAAAAAATGGCAAGAATTCTGCCGTCGAAGTGAAAGAAAAAGTTTCGTCCCTGTGACGGGCAAAGTGCTCTTCCTAAAACCTCGGGGAAGAAACGAGAGTACGACCTCTGAGAGGAAAATTCGTATTTCGTGCGCTGTTCCGCCCAGTTTTCCCTCCTTCTCGAACGCCGATACTCCCTCTCTCTCTCCTGCCAATGCAATACGTCCCACTTGTCTCACCTTTACGTGCTTCGCAAAGCATAGCATCTGTCGGTAGTAACAAAAAAGCTTCGTGATCTCGCAACACGCGACAACTTCTGCGACTCGTGTGTCCTTAATCGTATAGAATACAGCCAATACGTGAACGAATGCAGCGTAGGTCAAAATGATCTGTTGAGAATATCGTTGAAGAGTGTTTGTAAGGAAAAAATGCATCCTGGTGGAGTTGAGAGAATTACTGTAAGCGTGCGATGAAAAGTTCTCCGAGCTTAAAATAGGATCGATAAGATGGGGAATAATAAAAGGAATAGGAAAGGAAAGGCAGAAGTTTATGAACGGAATGGGAGATAAAAATGGAATGGAGGAGCGCGATAGTGCGGAGGGTTGGTTCGTCGTTAGAGAGAGAGAGAGAGAGAGAGACATACATATATATATATATATATATATATAAGCGTAGGAAAAGAGAGCAAGAAAGTTCGAAGCGAGGACGCGACGGAGAAGAGGAAGAAAAAGATGGAAGATGGAAGATAGAAATATAGCGAAGAGTAGAGTGGGTGGTGGGCTTAAGTGCTACCGAGTGTCTAGCTGCTTGTGGGATCGAAGCCAGGGACTCTCCGACCGAAACTGCTCGCGTCTCTTTCTCGGATCGAAGTTACGTGGCTGACTCCCTCCCCCTCCCCCTCCCGCCCCCCACTCTCTCCACTCCTTCCTTCCTTTCTTCCCTCTTCACCGTTCCTTCACTCATGCACGAATTTCGCGTCTCTCCCTCTCCCTCTCTCCCACCGCTTCCTCTGTACGCGCACATGACACAGCGCACCCTCTTTCCCTCCCCCTCACCATCCTCCGCCGCTACCTCCTTCATCTTCGCTCTACCTCCATCCTCTGTTCCTCTTTCCTTCTCCGTCACATCCTTTTATACAACATTGCTCTGCTCAAACTGCATGGAAGGACAAAGATATGTTTATAACTAATGCGAAGCTATTGTTGAAGAAATGTCGAATTTATTGTATATGAAGCAGTCATTCTTCTGAAGGAATTTAATCGAGTTTTATCGTAATTTAGAGATGAATTTTTTTTTTTTTTTTGTTAGAGAGAATGTAATTTGTACGTGTGACATGTAAATGTATAGATGAATTTTATTTTTTGTATATTTATATGTAATGGGTCGGGAATAGAGAGGGTCGTTCGTGTTTCCAGTTTAATTCCTATTTTACGATATCTCCGGATCTTGGTACTTGAGTCGTTAGTATATATACTATATATAGCGTGCACTAGATAGAGCAGAGTACGGGGCGTAACCAGCCCCTCTGGAGGCACAGCGCGACGCCGACAGTCGGCACTCGGCATTCGTTGTGCCATTGGCTGCCCCGGAGTTCGCAAACCAATGGAAAGCTCAAATACGACCAACTTCCGGTACGTGAAACGAACTCGTGCAAGAGAGAAGCAGGATCGCGCAGGACTCGTCTCGAACAACCCTCGATGCGTCCTCCCACCCGTATCAGCAGAAGCCCCCACCCCCGTTTCACCACCCCCTGCCGCACCTGTTCTGGACGGCAATCACATCCGAATGCTGGAAACTCTCCAACCATTGGCTTACGGCTGATGCTCATCTCCCATTGGTCGACCACCTCTCCTTCTTCCACGGTCTCTTCCAACTAATTTTCCTTTTTCTCCATCCAGCTTTCCTTCCCTCCTCTTCAAAGGACACTCCACGTCAAAAGAATAAGAGAAAGATCCGAGTCTGGTACACGCAGCCAAGGGAAGAGTCTTTAGCTATTCTTGTACACGGTATTGCGGAATACCCGAAGATATATAATGACAAATCGAGAGAGAGAGAGAGAGAGATTAAAATTGAAGAGATTTTCTTCACCTCCCGAAGAAAAGCTTCTTGAAAAGTTGTGATTGCATTTTATAGTTATAGGAAAGATTATGTTCCGGAGGACTATGATAAGAATGGTCTAGACGCGAGAAAGTCCTAACAGGACATTCCAATTTCGTATATATAGACTTGGAACGAATCAGGTCATGAAGCTCAGGGTTAACGACCTAGTATGATCTTGAAGGACCGCTATAGGAACGATGGCCGTTAATCCAAAGTTATATCAAGAATAAAGCTCGAATTACGATCTGCCTTTGCTATATTCTCCAAGAATCTGTTTCATCAGATTTATAGGGGGCTCGAATAAAAAGTCACAGTAGATTTTTAACAACAATCGTGCTTGATGAAATACCCAATGGTCTTCGTGCTCCATTAATCCACATTGATAGAAGAGTATACATTATTAACATATATCTCTATTTATATATAAGATACAAAAGAAAGGATAACTCGCGTTTCCTATTTGCAGGTGAACGTTTTCCATTTAAATGCAGAGTGCAGTGGGAAAAATTCTATTTCACGTTCGAGACGAACAAACATACGCGTATTGAAAAATATTCTAGTGGCAGGAATAGATTTTCTATAGCATTTCTATTTACACTTTTAGATTAGAACGATAAAAGTTCAAGACGGTAGTACTAATGCGATGCAAGGCACATTCAGCAAGTAGATTCAATTCTTACGTAAAAGATTCTCATGGCGCTCCGAACTATAGATGCATCCGAAGAGATAGTGGAAGTGTTGAATGCGATTGCGTTCTCTATTGATCCTGAAACAGAGTCCTCTTAAAGAGATAGAGTACAACCTTATCTTCTATACAAAAAAGTAATAGGTAACACTATGGAAGAGTAGACTTTAAAGTCAACACGTCGAGGAAGGTCTGCCCAACAGAGACCTCTATTATTTTTAATATATCGCGCACACCAGTGATAGTTCAATTTTAAAGATTGCAGCAACTGTATAGCGCATCATACATTTTTAAATCATTTTATGCAAAGGAACTGGTCGAGCTGCAACAAATGACGATTATTCGCCGAGTGATTAAAAATTCTTTCGAGTAGAACGATTAAAGGAAAAGGGTATAGAGACGGGAGCAGAAGGGGGAGGGGGTTGCAATTGAGAAGGGGAGAAAATTACAGGGGTAGGGGGAGGGGGAGGAGGAACGAAACGCTACGAGACGACATCCTTCTCGGCTTCTTTTTGTTAGTTTCATTCGCTTCGTCACGAATTCTTGCGGAGAAACACGAGCGCGAGAGCCGAGCGATTCTATTGGATAATACCGGAGGCTCCGGGTTCTCCCCGAGAACCATCCATTTAAAATGTCTCCCTTAAATCTCCAACACCACCACCAGCAACCACCACCACAACCACCACTACCGCCGATGCCGCTGCCGACTTTCAGTAGTCGCTGTTTTCCTCTTCTTCCCTCTTCCGCCCCTCCGAGCCAAGCCAAGCCAACCCTCCTCTCGCCCTCTCCTTCCACCTTCCACTTTCTCATCCTCGCGACTCTCTCTTACACCGGTGCAACCCTCGCTCTCCGCCACCAGTTTCTTCTCCACCCCTCACTTTTATATCCACCTAAATCCATCCATTTTAAATGACGGATATTTTCTCCGAGCGACCTGTATGGATTTTCATATTTTCCGCGAACGTAGGGCCGTAGAATGATGCTTGCTGGTTGGACGAGAGGTAAAAGGAGGCGCAGGAGAGGTCTCCTTGTCGGAGTCCCGATAAAAAAGTAACCACCGAAAGGGAGAGACGGAGAATACGACTTTTTGTTATCAACTGTAAAAAAAAATCATATATCGCAGAGGAGGGGGGGGGGGGGAGAAGGTATTTTCTTTTTTTTATATAGGAAAAAAATAAAGCTGTATATATAGGAACCTCGTCGTTGTATTGGAGAAACCTAATAATCGATATTTCATATATAAGCAAATAATTTGAAGCATATCCGAAGGGACAGATTACTTTCTTATCTATTAATAACGCTCTTCGTTTCCTAGTGACGTGCTACGTAATCGGACATCTATTTTCGATAAGGCTTTGCCGGGTTGTCATTTGAAAGAGGTCGGTCATACTCGGAGTGGGAGTTTTAACGCGACAATAGGTAAGTCGGTCGTCCAAAGACGAGCCAGTGAGAAGCTTGAGAGGAGGGGGATAAGAGACGAGAGGATGCCTGCGTCACAGAGCTATGTGCTTATAATATGTTGAAAGATACGAAAGACAGGAGGAAAATTTATCGAAAGGGAGAAGCAAGCTATATTTTTTTTTAACAGCAACACAGCTCCACTTTGCACAAATAATTCCTCTACACTATTATATTTATTGTTTTATTTTTTATAAATTGCGACAGCCTTAGCCGTATACAGTGTTGCATGGTTATAAATAAGGTATTTCGAGAAGATTTGGAAGGAAAGGGAGAAGCAAACTATATTTTTTTCAAACAGCAAAAGTTCCATTTTGCAATTTTAACTATTCCTATACAATTATATTCTATCGTTTTATATTTGATAAATTGTGATAGCCTTAACTATATATATATATATATATATATATATTATACAGTGTTGACTGGAAAAAAGGTATTTTGAGAGGTTTTGGAAGGAAAGGGGGAAGCATTGATGCTGAAAGCTGCTTCTTGAAATAAGATTAGAGAAAGGGAGAAGCGCGGAAGGACTGGGCAATAATTGCAAGTCTACTGGATTATGTACGGTCGAACGAGTGCGTAAGGCGAGCGTCACGATTCCGCTGTCAGGTTTTAAGGATGGAAAACTGGAGACGCCGCCTTCTTCCATTAATCTCGCGGCAATCGAAATTAGCATAATTGACGGAGCGGAGAATAGCGCCCTGTTCGACTCTCAAACGCCATCTCGCATAATCTCTCCATATATCTCACTCAGTGTTTTCCGATAAAGCACACATCCGCGGAAATGCTATCAACCCTTATACGATTACTACCAGCAAGATTGCAAAAACATTATTACTACCAATCTAATCACAAATTGAACGTTATTTCCGATAAAAAAAGAAAATATTAGTAACGATAAATATCACAAGTATTTTTAAAAACACACATATATATATATATATATAAGTATCCGAGGAAAATAGATACGATAAATCAATGGAATAAAACATTTGTCGAAAAAATTCAAATTTGCTTTTTTTATCAGATATACGAAAAATGTTCGTATCCACCATTTGTATCGGAAAAGCGAGAAAGATTGCAATCATAAGGAATATCGTCGAATTTTTAATAAGCCTGGATGAGATATATCTAGATAGGAAAAAACGTCTAAAAGTTGCATAGGTCGTAGCTTAAAATTATGCGAGGAATATTTCTTTGTCAAATCTGTATAGATCAGGAGAAAGAAGAATAGTTTGATATGTTTATAATCTGGATGGTGCAGCTCGCAAGATCCATGGTGGTTTTTCTCGACTCTCGAAGCAGCTCCTATCTCTTTCCCACTCTTGACCCATGGCTCTTCTTGAGCAAGATGTATCGACGTGGATTTCTTCCGCGTCAGTCATCTATCAATGCCTCTCATCTTGCGCGTACCATCCGATACACTTGGAGACGGAACCCTGCTAAGGATTTCGGCTGGAGAGATGCGAAGCGCAAAAGAACAGAACAGTGAGAAAAAAGTTTCGAGGGGTGGGGGAGAAGAAATCAATTTTCATTTCGTTAAGTGGAAAATGCAAAAAGAGCCATTTTCTTCTCGAGAAATCCCTTTTCCCCGAGTAACGTTTAAATTCTCCTGGAATTTTTCAATAGTCACCGATCGATCGCAGAATTTCCACGTTATTGTGTGAATTGTATTTAGAGTAAGAGAGAGAAGAGGTTGCACCAATTAACACCCGCACGTACAACTTTGAAGAATTTCGCGTACGATTTAATCGAGACCAAGCATATAACGTCGAATGACTTGTTTCCTCAGGAAAAGCTGCAGAGACTGAACGAATGGGTTTGTGGGATAATACTGCACAAAAAAAAATAAAAAGAAGAACACGAAGAATTCCTGAATCCCAGATATGTATATTTGATTAGGCGTATAGCCTGTACATTATCCTTGCGTGTATGGAGTGTGCTTGCGCATATGTAAATAGACTACTGTCCGAAAGGCAAATACATGCGACCGGAAGATAAGACCAGTTCAAGGGTTCCAAAGCCATAACAGAAGCAGCTGACTTGTCATTAATCAACTTTCCTACGGAAATACACTTTATTTCTACCAAACTACTATCCACAACGATAACGTTCTAATTTCTCTTTGAGAAACTATATAAATTCTATTACTATTGTAGTGATCTGACAAAGAAGAGTGCGAGAAACTTGTTAAGTTCAAGGACAGAAATACTGAATACTTGAAAAGTGGATACGCGTCAACTATCTCGTGTGTCATCTTTGGTCACAAAGAAGCCAAAATAACAAGTCGGTAGATTATAATAATAGCTATTTTTTCTATGACTTTAAATAAATATTATTATTTTCAAAAATGAATTCTCTCGCTGCGAGGAATCATTTCTTGATTAGAAAGAATATTGCTGTGTCAATACGTAAGCATTGAGATGAGTAGATAATCTTGATAAATTTTTATTTGATATTGATGAGTTTGATGGGTTAAATTTGTTAAATTATTAGATAAATTATTTATTGAAACTAAAATGCATACTTGAATGAGTGTATTCACAGCAATATTTATTTGGATAAAATAAAATTCTCGCTATAATAGAAATCTTTATCAACTAGTATCAGGTTTGCTAAAAACGATGCACATGCATTAACATTTCTTTCGTTGGATTGGATACAAATCGCGTAATTAACGACGAATCTACAATTTTTATTTCAGTATGCTGGATATATAATCTATTCCTAAGGGCAATACACGTCATTATCATGCACTTCACACACACGGTGCATTTTGAGATTCTTTTTTCATTCATGATAACGCTCTAAGTTTTTTAATCGTGACGGGGGATAAAATGAGCTCCCACTCATTCACCGGAGAGGAGCGAAGAAGGAGGGAGACTTTTTTGACAATCGAGAGAAATAAGGAAAGAAAGAGAAAGAAAGAAAGTTCGATGCACCCTTCGGTCATTGAACCCCCAAACCAATAGAATCTAGGTAGAGAAACGTAAGGAGAAAAAAGAGAAGACGAACAAATCGAATATTGAGATAGGCACGGACATAGGAGGGAGTCTAGAAGGAAGGGGGGGGGGGGTGACGAGAAAAAATTATAAAGAGGAAGACAGGGTTACTGAGAGAACCGGAAAGTGATTTGTACGAGTCACCGAATATAAATACCAAAGACAGGTCGAAAAGTCACCAGTTGAAGATTGGCCCGCGTGCATTGGACTACCGCGTACACGAGTTCTGTATATACTTTTATTTAGTTTCGTGTACTGTTGTACCCACCTCGGGACCATTTCCCGTAACATCCGCTTTTAAGCATCCTGCAGCAATATTCTCTTCACGGAGACCCTCGTCCTAGAAATCTGCAATTTTCGAAGAGACTAAAAACAACTTACCCCTTTCTTGATAATATCTACACAAATCGTAAGTACATATATATCAATTTTAAAAAAATTCTTTAAATGAAAAATCGTAAGCCTTGCAACGACTACGGTATAGTAAAAAGTCTGAATTTTTGTATTTTATTTACTCGTAAATGAAGCTAAAAACTCAAACCTTGACACAATGGATAACGTAGAAGCTTATATTAACGCGCACAAGCTGCAATATCGCGATGCTTCTGACATAATAGAGGAATTCAGTAGTGACATGGCTAAGATGAAAGGAAGGTGTATCGATATTGGTTGCGGTCCCGGCAATGTTACCAAAGAACTGATACTTCGAAATCTTCCACAAGAAACGGAAGTGATTGGTAAGTTTTGAGAAAATGATTTTTTCTTACGTTTTATTAGAACACTCATCGCTGCATCGATCGTTCCTTTTCATAGGTGTAGATATTTCAAGATCCATGCTGGACTACGCAAACTGGAAATATCGCGAAGAAAAATGTCTGTCATTTAAATATTTAGATATCGAGACACCTGAGCTACCGAATGAGGAACTTAATCAATATGACAATGCTTTGTCATTTTACTGTTTGCATTGGTGCCAAAATTCATGGTATACAAACATATATATATATATATATATATATATTTAGGAAAAATTAGAAAATCCTTAAAACATTTTCCATTAACCAAGCTCATTCATTCAGGCTTGCATTTGAAAATATTTATAAGCTGCTCCGCCCAGGTGGAAAGGCACTCCTCATGTTTCTCGGCTATAATGATGGATTTGACGCATACGTCAGATTACATGAAAATCCTCGCTATCAACCGTACATGAAGGTAAGATAGATTATCTCTACTAATTAAAAATATATAGCAATTACTACCACTACCCCTTAATAATAGGATGCATACAAGTATATACCGTATTTCCATCGATGCGACGACTCCAGAGCTGTATTACGAAAGATCCTAGCAGACGTTGGTTTTCACATTTTGCATTGCAGCAGGCGAGATAAAAGCTTTGTTTACCAAAATATGCAAATCTTGAAAAGTAAGTCTCGCTTAATTCCTAAATCTCTTAAATTTGTTTGTATTTTTAATAAGAAGAAGAACTATGTTTGCAGGTCATACACTCGCAGTAAATCCATTCATATCAAGAGTACCGGACAATCTTAAGCAAGAATTTGAGGATGTAACTTTACGCGAAGTTGTAAGCCAAAAGATACTTTTTGCTAACAAAAACTCTGGAGGCCAAGAGGAATATAGTATTTTGGATAGATATTCTTTACTCGTAGCGTTTGTTGAAAAGCCTTTAATATCGTATTGATAAGAATATTTTTAATATAATAAAATACATATTTGTTATAAATTAAAATTTAACTTTAAGATGACTGTATTTTAAGCAGTATCGTTAACGTGTTAACGTAGGTTGAGATAATTGTAATAATCGGGAAATAATCTTTTCTTCTTGGTTTAAAATTAATATAAATACACACCTCTCTAAAATAAATAAAAGTATGCTTATTGCTGTGCAAAATTAAATAGTTGTAAATTAGCTTAATTGGTCTCAGAATCAATTTCCTTTGTTAGTAATAATTTATCTTACTAAATATAATCTGAATTAAAATAACAGCAATGTTAGCATTAAGTAAAAGGAGAAAAATAAAAGTTCGACAAATAATTGGAAATACAAGAATTTCTACAACACTAATTTTTATTGTACACTATGTCTTTTATTTTACAATACAGTACAGACATTAGTTAAATACCTTTATTACTCTTAGATCATCGTACAAGTATGTGGGCTTGTGTTACTTCAGTTAACCACAATTTGGGTAACAATACCTATATATTTCAATTTCATTTGAAAAACATTCAGGTTTGTGTGTGTTTTTAAATCGCGCAGTACACTGTCTCGACATCTCGATTATTTCGACATGCGGACGATGTTTTGAGACTTGATATAGTCTTACTGTGCTATATGACAAGAAAAGATATTAGCGTAAGGGTATCATGATTTCAGTAATATTTATTGATATTGCTGGCGCGGTAACATCTACCATACTGATGAAAGTATGCAACTTTTTTTTAAATAGAAAGCAAAAAATTGCGTCCACTTTGATCGTAACGCAATGAATGTTTAAAAATTGCGATTTTTTTTAATTTTGATAAAAATCAATCCAATTTTAGTATTGCTTATACACATCTCGATATTCGTTTGTGATCGAATGATGTATATGATATCATTAATGTTATAGACGTTGACAAAGAAATGTTTCAAGAGTTTATGGCTTAATGGAGCTTCGTTTTATTGATACCTCTCACAAGCTATCCTTGCTTCCATAAAAACGGCAGAATCAATCAACACTAAACAATATATTGAAGGAAGAGTATAATTAATTATTTCTTTTCCTGTGAGAGGAAGGATTAAGTCTGTGCTATTCTTCTATATAGATTAATCATTGGCTGTTTAAACATTTTTATTAATAATAACTGACAACAAGCATAAGGCCTATTGAAATTATATCCAATCATATGTAACGTAAATCAAACTTTTGCAGATTTCAACCACTAAATTAATGACTTTGTGCTTAAATATATTACGAAATAGATTTCTTCTGCAAATTTAAAAGCACTGTAATTACTAAGTTTACAATAAAGTTTATTTATCCCCTAAAAAGTACTTTATTGACATTATGGTTCTGTGTGATTGACTAGTTATTATCATTTTCTTAAAACCGATAGCTTTTATTTCTTATGATATAAGAAATTATGCATATTTATTATAGCTCGTCAAATACTTAAAGATTAATCTTAAAAACCACTATAAAGTAATAATTACATCAATATCTCTTATTTAAACTTATTATTATTAATTCATTTATTACGTTATACTTTTGTTGGAAAAGGATACATTTAAAAATAAATAACATTACTATAGAGGAAAGATAAATTTTGATAGGACAAAAGTTGAAGTGAAAAGAGCAAGGCACGCGTGAATCAAAGATAATGTTTCGTTAAAATTAAAGCTTAAACTAAAAGATAGACCAAGAATTATTATCCACTTAAATTTTAAGTTCAATGTACTTTCAGAAGAGTAAGTTTATTTATAGCGTTTGTTAAATTAACTGTATTCTTTTATTTTAATATCAACAAAATTGCATTATAAAATTCTGATATATCTGTAATAAATGAATTATATCATAATGTTAAAAAGCTTACTACGACTAACAAGTGTTTAATTTAATTTTTGAAATAGCTGCATGAGGGTTAAAAAAACATGAGTTTCTTTGATGAACTCATTATACATGATTGTTTCACGATAGGCAGTTGAAATGCTCTACATACTGACAAAATAAAAGTGACTTCTCACTAATAACTTCAATCATAAAACGATATGTAATATTAAAAATTGATTGTTAATTCTAGTATCGTTGTGTCTAATCTGCAAAAGTAAACGGGAAAGAGGAGAAACTGGATTTAAATATTAAAATACAATAGTTATATGAAAAATATTATTTTTTGATGAAGTGACATAAAAGACGAGTAACCAAGTAGCAGAAGCAGTTGTTATTTTGATACTAATTTTGCTAACTGGTATATTTAAAGAAAAATAGATGAACAAAACAATGAAGTAATTTGCTTACGTATGTATATACAATATGTATTATTAGATAAGTTTAATACACTATATGGGAAGACGAAATTACTCAAAGGTTCTTAAAATAGCCATTCTTGCTAAACCAAATAATGGTCGAATAATGTCATATAACATTGTACAGTGTAATAATAATAAGATCACTAAACAAATGTCTCTTTTGAATATTCAAGGTACATATATTTTCAAACAGATTGTATGTGTATTTTAAAGAGTTTTGACATAATTAAAAATTAGCTATACTTTTGTCGTACCTCTTGCGTGATAATAATATGTTTATCACCGCTTATAAATGTTGATACAAAGATATGAATTTAACTATCTATTTTGAAAGGAACCGATCAAAGAGAATATACATTTTTTTTAATGAAATAAAATTTTTTTAAATTGTGAGATTCTTTCAAAATTCTAACGAAAAGCTTATACTTTCTTCTTTTATATTTATTTTTTTTTTTAAGTGAAAGGCTGAAGGGAATATACAGGCAGAAACTATTTCTGTTAGTTAATAAACATCATTTTGGGAGAAATTTGTTTGAAAAGATCGAAAGGAAAAATACAATGAGAAAAATGGAATATAAGAATGTTTTAACTTAAAGTATAAACACTGTTTTGAGACTCCATTGCACAATTTTGTGTAAATCATAGGAAGGATTTCAAGAAAAATGAACACAAAAGTATGGTTATGGACTGAGACAGTTTAACTTTACAAACGCTCAAGAGTATTAGGTTTCAGTGCATCTAGCTTAATAGTGCAATAGATTCTAAAAACTGAGCCAGATCTGTGTATGATCATAGTAGGCCGTTCCAAACTACACATAACTCTTATACAATGTAAATTACAAATGTTTATATTCTTGTACCACAGGTAGCTACCATTTCCAGAGATAACACGCACGAATGTACAAATTGCGTGGATTATTTATAACATTCTATTATCTATATACACTTGCATTCATTTATATAGTTAATTGATATTTAAAAATGCTCAACATTAACTGTAAATATACATACACGGTATGTGAAGTATTTTTATGATTTTCTTCTTTAATTCATGCAAATTATCGATACATATTCAATTAATTATATTTGACATTCTCATCTGACTTTTTTCAATATAATAGCGAAATAACTTTCCTTAACTAGCTCAGTAGCTTCCATGTGTACGTTAGCCACAAGCAATACATAAAAATTTAAATGCTAAATGAACCATTCGCTTGTGAATGAGCGTTAACAAGTACGTTTGTACAAATAGGCCTATTATTTCGATTAGTGCTGATACTGCTGCTCGTCCTGAACAAAGAAAAGCAGGTTTAATATATTATCATTTAACTCCTTAATTATCAGCGTTAAAGATTTGGTCAAGTCCCAAGACAAAGATCTTTGAAACTGACAGCTAAGGGGCTAAAAGCAAATCTGTAATTTTATACAACAATATTCAATAGTCAGAAAAATGTCTGTACTTTCAAGATCGATGCCTAGACGATTATATATAAAGCACGAGACAAAATAAAAATGTATTGTCTCTATCCACGCAATCTGAACAAAAATAAACAATATTTTAATACAAAAAAGAGAGAAAAATATCGTGCACTAAAAACAAATTTTACCTTACGTTATGTTAACACATACAATGATTATGGCTGCGCTACTACGTTACAAGTAATAACATCAACAACAACAATAACACTCATTGTATTAGTATATTCGTACCAATATCTTAAATTTAAATACACATTTATTGATCTATTTATGCTTTATTATATAATCTTTGTAGATATTTTGACAAGCTCGATAAAGCGTAAAGTAAATGAACCTGAATAAACAGTTCCACAATTGACTATGGACTATACTGGTTTAAGGAACTATCTTTGAACATAATTATTTTTTTGTTTTTATCGTAACATTTATTGCTGTTCTTAAAGATTTGTCGGAATATATTGTTTACCAAGCGTCATTTGCTCTGTAAAAACATAAATTTTAAGACTGGAGTTTTACCAAAATAAAGCAGAATCACAATAATCGTATGTTGCACAATCCAATAAAATTTAACAATAAAATGTGTTTATTCATGACAAATAAACCTTTAAAATATTATACATATTACCAACAATAGATAGTAATTTTTAAAGGATTATACTATACTATTGCTCAATGTACCAATTGTTTCATGAAAAATCAATTATTTGGAATGGATTATTAGATAGAATGTTATTATTAATCTGACAAAACAATTCTTAGCAATCGCTAAAAACATCGATACGCCTATACGTACATGGACATTTATATTATACATCAAACACATCAATTTATATACACGCTCTCATGACTAAATGTAATGATCAATCAAGAATTTTTCGTAAGTTAAGACGAACAAAACTCCCCTTGGTATATAAGAAATAAATCAATTATAATCTTTGAATATACATCTCTGTACTTTCTCTATATTATTCAACACACCCAGTAAATAAGTTTCATTGTTCACCATTAAAAATGTAATGGAAACAACCTATGGAAGATCAGTAATATAAAAAATGCATTTTCCATAAATTGCAACGACTGAATTGTTAAAGTTTCAAGTACAACTGTCAATGGATATATTTTATATATAAGATTACTTTAATCATATGCAGTACCATATTTTAAAACTGAGTAAAAATGCAACAATTCCAAGTATAGTTGGCAGAAAATTGCTACAGAGAATAAAAGTATTGCAATTTCCTTATCTGTAAAATATTTAACTTAAATAAATATACAACTATGGCAATATTTGTCAATATAATATATAACTTCTTATACTCATTTTCAATTCCATCAATGAACCATTATCTCCCTTAAGCATGTTCATTTATTCTTCGAGATCGAAAAATAAATATACATATCAATGTATAAAATGTTAGCTAATGCGTTTGTTTGAGCGGAAATAAGTTAATAAATTATATTATATCTGTCAATTTATTATCACTAATAAATAATTTAATATCTTTTTGAAACTAGTACGAAGTATTTGAGATTAAAAATTGTCTCTATTTAGTTATTCATCAATTGGGCGATTTCGCTTCTACTTTAGAGTCTTACATTATAAATCACAATATATTCAAACATTAGCTCTGATAGATTATTTTACAAGAAAATTGAATAAAATAAAACGAAGACTTAGAATTATTTGACACTGTCAAAAATATAATTCCGTAATTTTACTATTATCTGAATAGCTTTAAAAAAATTATTTGTAAATAGGAAAAAGAGCAATTATTTACCAAAGATCAAAAATATTTAAGACAAACAAAACACTAAAATATACATACAGTATATCACAAGAACATCGTTGCGGTAAGCTCTAATCAAAAATATTTGGCGCGAGAGAATCTTAAGCGTTATAATAAAAATGTGCGCCACGAAATAAATAAAGCAATAGCAAATATCAACAATAGGTATTAATTATAAATGACTTATCATTGAGCTCAGTCTCCAGATCGAAGGGAAGAATGCACGACAACCCCGTCAAAAAATAAAAAAACAACTCAGAAACAATATGAATGATCGCACACAACCTCTTAAAAAATTTAATGGCTAATGCTTATTGAATATTCATCAATCACACTATTATGTACTTGTTCGAATTTGCATACACCCTTTAACGACCATTTAAATAATATAAATTAAATAACAAGATTATGCCATTTAAATTTACAATACACACACACAGATGTAGTTGCATTTGAGATTCATTTACGATCCATAAGAATTCATCTATGGTACACATTTGGATGCACGTGTGCCAGTAGTATTGTGTTCAGCTTAAAATATCGTACGATTATAAATAACAAGGACAATGTTACCGCGTAACATTTTTGATTGTCTTCCTCAAAGAGGTATTATACTCGTCGAGACTAAATTAGCCTCGAAGAGCCATTGCATGAAATCCAAGTACAGAATCATTGTAGTTGATTTTCGTTATATCCGTACACGAAATTACATTCCATTATTTACTGTACCAGACTCCTTGCAAATAAAATGTTCTTATACGGAATACTTTCAGTCAAAAATATAGTAAATCACGCACATTTGCGCTTTTGCTGTTACCCACATTTCTTCCGATGTTTCTCCCCTAGGCCGAAGAAACTCCACCATTTCATAATATACTATAATATTCCTTTTCTACGTGGACTGAGATTCCAGGAGATCTCACTTAATGACCGAGCATCTTTACAGTACGCAGTATATCTTGAAGCCCCATTAGAATGAATTTGTTGATTAAATAACGTCTTATGTATATAACAACAACATTAAATGTTATCACTTAGGAAAATTACCCTTATTTAGAATCAACACACTCCGTGTGCAATCCACCCGTTTTGTTTTATGCTCTTTTCTTTATATCAAAACGAGATCTCACCAAGTTAATCGCTTCTAAGTATTAAAAATTTTACGGGTAAGATTAATACTGCATATAAGCGATAATCAAGACTCCTGATATTCTGGCCTTGGCGAGATTTCTTATGCGAAGCAAACGGAGCATAAAACCGAATGGCTAATGTGACTAAATTATCGATCAGCTATTGAATCGGGCCAAATTGTATTACTGATCAAGTACCTTTATTTTTACTCAAAGCAATGGCGTAATAGAAAACCTATTTTAACCCGATATTGAACTGCTTATACTCCCAAATATTAAACGATTAATTTCAAATATGTACATGCGAATACACAGCACAAAGTCAGACATACCCTTACAATATTCTAAATATATTTAATAAGTTTCCTAAAATCACGTATTCTTCTTCAGAAATGACATAATATCGTATGAGTACATATAGTAGCAAGCAGTTTAAAGTTCAGAAAATATTTTCGCAATAGATCGCTATTACATACGTCATAGCTCAACATACCAAAGTTTCCATATTTTATGATCTCAATTAAAAACTTTCATAGAAGAAAAGTCGGAGAGTAATAGAATTATTAATTTATAGAGTACTTTTAGAAATACCCATCTGTGTTGTCTCGTAAAATTTTTAGGACTGTTATCTTTTCCTTTATTTCCTCTAAAAACTCGGAAGTCCATTATTTTATAACTCTAGTATTGTTGCGTGAAATAATTAAATAATCTTTTTTTAAAAATCCTCGATGGAAATCATTTCATACCGTTATAATACGTCATTAATTTAGCAGATAAATTAATACGTATTTTCACTGAGTGATTCTGGTACACTCGCTCCACCAGATGGCGATAAAAGAAATTCACCACTTTCGTATTTATTACATCGAAGATTATATTCTGCTAATATATTAGCTTTAACCTATATAATAAATAAGTTATTAATTTTGCATTAATGATTGTAGAAAATATAAAGATAAGGCACTTAAGACGTTCCAGAGTTAAAATATAAAAATTCATTTATCTTCCTATAATTATAAAGAAAATCATTTTCTTTATAAGACCTACTTGAATGTAAAAACAAAGATGTTTTCAAAAGAACTAGAAAAAACGTATATCTATTATAGTCACGGAGATAAATGTTTTTACATGTATGCTCTGGGATGGCTTAAAGGAATTCCTTATACCGACATTACAGAACGAAATCCAGAAACGCCTATCACTAGCACGATGTAATTTGACGATCATTTCAAATTCATTATATTTTTGTAATGACACCGCGAGCTGCTCTGTGTTAAAAGAGTCAGATCTTCGAGGAAAAATTTAAATTGATTTTATGTCATATAATGCTTTATTGATGAAATTTGACTTTTGTTAATGGAAAAAGCGGTTCGCGACGTAACTAAAATGCTATAAAAAGTTTGAATTGGTCTTCTAATATCATTGTACCGCTGACATTCGTTTTGCTCTATAATGTTGGTATTAAGGATAACGTCAAGCGCCTCGCCTTGTGTACATAATATATACCTTTGCCCGCTCCTCTTCTAGTTTCTGTCGCACTTCTTCGTGTTCCTTCTCAAGATCTATTCTTTTTCGCTCGTAAACTTTAGCTAGCCTAGTACATTCATTAACGCCCTTTTCCACGGTAGATTTGGCTACTTCTCTCTTCATTCGATCTAACTCTGCTTTATCCTTATGCACCTTTGCTAATTGTTTGACCTATAATAATTATTGTCCTTTTAACATTGATTAATTCTTTGTGGCAAATTACTGTAGATATTGTTAAATACTATGTAAAATACCTCTCCGTGTCTCAGAACTTGTAACCTACGCATAATGCCAGCCGTCTCCCTTTCAAAAACAACCTTGAGCGTTTTCAGCTGGTTAGATTGGGAAGCTCTCATTACTTTTTCTACAGTTGCAAACATATTTTCATGATACTTTTCTTGGAGCTCGCGCTCCTGCTGTAATTGTGCTTTACATATTGCTAACAACCGCTCACTTTGACTCTGACTTCTAGGTAAACCCCTGGGTGGTTCACTTCCTTCTCGATTCTCTGATTCCGCACATTCTGATGATTCTGCAGCTGCGTAGCTACTTAAACCAACTTCACTTGAAAAACTTTAAAAAGTATTATTTTCTTTACTGCTACGCTCTGATTTAGAGGATATAAAAAGTTTAAGAAGCACTTACATGTTTTTACTAGACAACCGTTTTACTAATTTATGGCTCATATAAAATTTTGATCGTTTCTCCCCATCGATTGAACCTTTTTGAGATTGCACTCTCATTCTTTCTTTCTCGTGTTTCTTCCTCAAAGATTCAAGTTTTTTTTCCAACTCAATCTTTTTCTCCTTCACAAGTTTATTATCCATTAACTTTTCTAGAGACTCAGCTACAATATCATCCGCCACTAGAACGATACAAATAAGTTTATAATCCTAATAGTAAAGTTCAAATATTATGCCTAAAATGAAAATTACTCACTGCTACCGGCATTAACTGGGCTTTTATTAGCAGACGAATCAATAAATTGAGCAGTGGAAGACGATGTGCTATCATCTAATTCCTGCAATTCCATGGAAGTGTTCAACCCAGAAATCGATGGTCGCCCGTGAGGACTACCCGTAACTGGCATAAGACCTGGCAGTTCTCCCGACGATTGTAACCTTTTTGTTTTCAGTTCCTCCTAAAATACCAATTGCTCAGTGAAATGAAGTATTTATATAAGTTTAATATCTTTCACTACAATCAATCACACCGATTCCTATTTACAGAAACTTACAGTTGGTTTTGAGGAGCACGGTCCTTCAACACCAACTTTAGGCTTATCCTAAACAACGTTAGTATGAATATTAGTACACAGGTGTTATTTCATGGATTAGTAAAGTTATTTTTGAAAACAATAATAAAATACTTAACGTAGAAAAATTGGTACGTACTTCAATCTCGTCTGACGGCTCCTCCATATCATCTGTTAATACTGCCAATTGCTTTTCCCTTTTTTCTAACTCACTTTGATATTTAATAGGATTTGCTAAAGCTTCTGCCAATTCACTAAGGTCATCAGGGACATAGTCCCTTACAATAACATGTAGGAATAAACTAGCCAGCGGTAATGGCTGACCACATTCGGTCCTAAGCGCTACATGACGATAACCTGGACATAGTCCAACTACGGGCAAAACTCGATGTCCGATTAAACGTCCAGATTCTTCATAAGCAGCTATTCTAATGGAAGCAAGCTCAGGAAGTACTACCTAATCAAAGAAGTAATGATGTATCTTGATGGAAAACTTTCGAGACATGTTCATATTCAAATAATATATTTACGTAATTTCTACCTTTTTAAAGACAAATGGCTCCTCATCGTAAATAGGATTGATTCCATTATTTGGAACAATCTTTGTTCGAAATTTTTTCCTTACTGTATCGGCAGGTAAACCGTACATATCCACTTCAACATACGTACCTACTCTCTTATCCGTTAAAAATTGAGCAGATATTACATGGATATGGACTGTTCCTGCAATAATACCATCTACAGTTGATTCTGCAAACGGATCTAATCTACGATCCTTGCGCCTCATAAATTCGGGCTTCAATAAGTAACCACAGCGTTGATTGTATTCAAAAATGCCTAAATTTAATTGCATCGCGAGATCTGAAAAATTATCCTGTTGTAATTAAGAATATATGTATATAAATGTAATAAAATAAACTATTCCAGGTCTTAATAAAATTGAATTTACCGAGTGTTTGGTAATTTAACGCAACGAGTTGACATCCTGCATTCCAAAATACTTGCGGCATAAAGTTACTGGAATCAAAACGCGTTCCCGCTGGATAAACTCGAGATAGCTGATGTTTATTATAATTCACAAACTCTAATGGTCTTTCCTTCAAAAGAGTCGTTGCTTGCTTCTCATCAAATGACGACATTTCATACATACGATTTTTTTCTATCAAACAGAATTAAGCAATAAGTATGATAACAGAGGTCAATACAGTGACGCACATTGTTTAAATAGTTTCCCAGTAAGATAGTGTTCAATCAAAATAGTACTTAAGTATAAATAAACTACGCTCCAATAAAACTTGAATCCCTTTACATTAATTAGCTACACAAAATAAATACGTGCAACTCACTTTCAGCTGATTCAAAACTGTTAAAGTGAACGGGCTGAACATAATTAACTAAAGCTGAAATTTCTGCTCCAGCTTCCGTCTCTTTGGCCGCAGCTGCAGCTTTATCAGGAGCAGTTACATTCGATTCGTCTTCGTCGCTACTAGACTCATTAGATTCTAGTGAAATAACAATCTTGCTTAATAACATTTTTTCAAAATTAATTTCAAATCAAGAAGAAAAGGTCGTAATTACCTTCTGGAGAACTGTCTTTACTATTCTGCCGCTGTACGGGGGGATGTGGAATGTTACCATTTCCGATTTGCTGATCTCCATTTCCTCCAACCATAACATCAACTACTTCATTCTGCGGTATAATATCAGGCGGAGGACCATTTTCTCCATCAGCCGCTGCACCATTGTCGTCACTCTCCGGAGGAACTTCTTCCGATTCCGCTTCCTGCATTTGCTGCTTTTTTTGATGCTTTTTATGGTGATGATGATGATGTTTTTTCTTATTCTTTATAATGATTTTACGCCTCAATAATGATGGTGGTGGAAGTTCTTGCCCTGGCTCTAACTAATGAAAAAAAAAAAAAAATTATTGTAAAATTATAATACTTCATTAAGAAAACGTTAATAATCAACTACAATTTACAAGATATATTTACTTTATGAGATTCTAATGGAGCATCTAGCAGCATTTCTCCAAAGAAATCTCTACAATACTGCGCAATTTTGGCTTGTTGCCTTGGATTACAGTGATTCTCAAAGCTAAGAATCACAGGATAATCTGATGTTTTAAAGGCACTCTCAGCAATCGCCTCTATCACATCTCGAGCATAGATTTCAGGTACAAACGTATATCTGTTTTAAAATGTACATTTCATTTAAAATTGCTGGAATAATTTAATGAAATAGATATATTCATATGCGTGTTTTTTTACCCATGAACAATGACGGGCTCGTCAAATTTGCCATTCCAAAAGTCTAATTCAACGCAACGGCATCCAGCAAGCAGACACTGCCGATATATTTCTACAGAACTTTTTCCCGTAAGTTGATGGCCTAAAATAAATAAATAAATTTGCTTCCAATTAATGATAATGATCAATAAACTACTATTATAGAGATACTTGCCAGTCAAATATGTATTGTGACTAGAATTAATAAAATAATGGGCAAGAGGCTGGTCCATATCATCAGATAGTTCAAATTTAGATACTGCAACGATTGGATTGTCTTCACTCATTAGATACCTCAAGAATCCATCGAAGCTTAGTTGTCCATTATTCTCATCATACTTTGGTTCATACTGAATTATAATGTCTCTAGCTCGCGCTTCATTAGCATATGGATATAAGATTTCATTTAGGCGTGGATCTCTTTGTGTTTTGTTTAAAAAATCAACAAACTGTGATACTGACATTAATTTACTGTTTTTATTCCCTATTATGTCATTAAAAACTTTTTCAACATCCATTCGCTGAGTTAGAGATTTATAAAAGTTAAAAAAATCTCTAAATTGAAATTTCTCTAACATTAATACATCACTCTGAAAAAAAGTAAATTATTAAAATTATTTATATATATAAAGATTCAACACAAAAATGCTCTACATGTATAATGATAAAAATTATTCTCAATTTTTAAAAAGCAATTTTTGTAGAAATGTTTTAAAAGGAATCAAGGACCCTTTAAGCAACATTTAAACTTTGGATGATATTAATCTATAAATTTACACTAAAGCTGTCAAACCATATATAAATTTTGAGATTTAAGAGCAGCTCAAATAAGTCTTGGCTAAATGCCAAGATAAAACTTAACCCTGAGACTTATTTCCATCAAAGAAAGTAATTAAAATGTCAGAAGGTACTGCAGTATATTATCCTGATATTTCAATAACTTAAAATAAAACAATAAAAGAAAATTAATTATTAACAAGATATAAAAAGTTTTATATATTATTTCTGAAATAAAAATGAGCAGCTTACTTTTCCAGAAGGCATGCCTGAAGTACCAAGAGCTTTCTCAACACGTTTACGGTCCTCTTTATTTTGTGCAAACATTTTTATAACACTAAAAAGATTTAAAAATTAGCCCAAACATGACTAAAATAATAAAAGTAAATTGTAAATTTTAGAAATAAAATAAAAAAATCTATATCTCACTTACTTCTTTACAGGAATATTTCCTTGTTTATCAGCTGTAAGTGTAAGTTTAGTATGTGCCTTTTGCAAAAACATAATAGTGCTAGTATTTAGCTGAATTAAATTGTATGCCAGCTGAAAGAGCTGTTCCGTCCAATGCTGTGCAATCTCTGCGCGTGTAGTGCAAAAATTAATGAAATTCATATTGACAAAGTCAGAGCCATAGCAGATTGTTACAGTTTTATCTTCTAAAGAGACTTGAGAGCCCATTGTCACATAAGATTTAATCTTTGGATCCTGAAAGGAAGTTTATGAAAGAAATTTTACATTGCCTTAAAGCCAAAGTTTTCATGGAACCATGATATTGAAAATGAAAATTTATTAAATATTAGTGCTGAATTCAATAGCATATTAGTAGTGTTAATTTGACACTAGTTTTTGTTATAGAAAATATTAAATATTATTACAATAGCATGCTAATGACACAAACTTCTAACTTGAATGATCTAATGTGCAATAGATACTCTAATACATATAACTAAGTTATAGGAAAATAATCTTAGATACATTACTTTCATCTCTACTTGTATGTATAAGTAGACAGGACTAATGAAAAAATAAATAATATATAAGGGCAAAGTAGGGTAATGTTCTATTTATAAATAAGTCAATAATTATAATGTGGTAGTGCTGTGCGTCATGTTATTCCACACAAAGCTAAACTACAATTATACAAAAAACAATATCCCTTAACAGATTAGTTGTGTTCAAGTTAAAGAAGCAATTATATATTTTTAATTAACTATGAGATAAAATTGGCAAGTCAACATTTTAAGGAACTAGTTTAAATAATGTTAAAGAAAAAGTTTTTATTTACTTGAAATACTTGTAAAAGTAGTATTGTAAATATTGTAGAAAAAAAAGGTTTTAAAGCAATGTTACCTTAGGAATTTTAGCATATTTCCCTGTGCGTACATCTCTTATTATAGCTATATCTAGCATGTCCATTTCATTATGCTGATCCACCCAATAGAGATAAAATCCATACTTGTCAATTTTTAAAGTTACTGGTGTTGCTACTCCAGAATCCTAAATAAAAATATATATTCTAAAAAAACATGCCGAGGGATGTTTGCAAATAATATACAGTGTACTGGCGAAATAAATATGCTATATGCTTGCTAATATTATTTCAAGACAGATTCAAATTTATATACATTCGTATAACTGTCCAGTTACTTGTAATACAAAATTATTTCTATTTGCATAATTTTCATTTATATTGCTTATAAAATAATAATAACAAGAATACATAAAAGCTATTCATTAAGGAGATGCAAATATGACTGATAGGATATATAGTATTGATATAAAAAAAAAACCCATACCCCTTATTATATTTAAAAATAAGTGTTGCTTTCTGAGAAAAGTAAAAACCATAGGAAACCTGATATAACAGGATAGATAAAAAAAAAAATAAGTGAACAAACCTCATCCCATTTAACAAACTTCTCTCCTTCCTGAATTTGTTGAGACACTTCAACAGGCTTCGTTTGAACCGGATTAGTTCCACTTTTATTACCCGCCATCCTGTCAGATATATGGTAGCAGAGCTGTATCAGTACCGTCACGATTTAGCACGGATTCCAAAAAGAAAATGCAAATGATGAATAAAGCCAAAACGACATCCACGATGACAATGAGGGCAACCACGACGACGACGACGGCGACGACAAACTCGACGACGACGACGACGACGATAACGGCGGTTGACAGGAAATTAATGATAGCTTCATCGAGAACAATTCGTAGAGGTAAGCCTCGTGTACAGACCTGAGCAAATGGAAGTATCGTCGAGACTTGCCCGTGTCACATCGTTTACGACATCATTTTCGTATTCCGTTCTAAACGATCAATTAGAGCTTTGACAAAAACGTCGCTCGAATGTCAAAGTAGAATTTGAAGTTCTTGCCGCGAACGTTAGTGCCGTCAAATACGGTCGATCGAACGTCTTGCCAATCGCGAATGCGAAGACGATTCCAATTTCTGCCACCGATGTATTAGCGGAACAATTGCACAACTCTTCCGTCCAATAGATGAAATCACAACATGGATTTTCTCTTAATGTCGTCCACCTTTTAGATCCGTATTATAACGTGAGCACCTACGCATTCACTTCAAACGAACGGGGCAAGCTAGCATTTTCCCGTTCCATACTTTCCCTCTCTCTTTCTTTCTCACTCTCTCTCTCTCTCTTTCTCTCTCTCTCCCTCTCTCTCTCTCTCTCTCTTCCTCTCTCTCTTCCTCTCTCTCTTTCTGTCTCTCGATTGTATTTGCCTATCTTGACCTAGCCTGTCTGCTGTCTGCTCACCAGACCCGCCAGACTACAAAGTCTATCACAGACTCCACCAAGAGTCGAGGACCAAACTTAAAAGTTTCCAGATTGCCAGGTTCCAGCCAGGGATCCAGGCCAAACTCTATGCCGTCTTCCTCTACTTGCCTAGTGTTGCTCTCCTTAGTGTAAAGCTCTTTCTTTATCCCTCCCCCTGCTCTCTTTCTCTCTCTTTCCCCCTATCTTACACAGCTTAAACTCGTTGAGGCCTCAAATCAGATTTCTGGAGATCAGTCAGTCAGAGTCTCAGGATAAGACTCGACCACGACCACCCGAGAGACCGACCCGACCCGTCAGTCGTCACCGATATAATACGGCTGAAAGCTAACACTAGGAGGCGCTCGACCCTGCCCCGGCTCAGTTACGGCTACGGCTACAGGATGCGCGACGGCTCCCCGGCTACCGCGCTTAAATTGATTTTAATTTTAGTCATGTGTTTGCAGCTAAGTAATAATTTGCGCCCCTGCTAAAGTATTCATTATATTTGCCAAAGGCTTTAGCTTTAAATAGATTAGTTTTTCATTTGAAACTAATATAACGCCTTTTAAGAAATGTCAGATAAGTTGGAAAATAGTACAATAAAATCACGGGTCAATGTCGATGCTTAATCTGAAGATAAATATCATTATCAAAAGGAAAATGAATGCGAAAAGCAAAAATTTCCATGTATACCCTAGATTTCTACAAAACATTCTGCTCTCCATATTCTTCTTTCAAAATGATATCGTACATTTACATATTTAAAAACAACTCTTTTGTTACATTAATACTCCAATTACATAATTTTTATATAGTTTAAAAGTTTATTAAAATGAGGGTCTTTTTTCGTCTAAATATATCTTGGACAAAAAAATCTTGTGTGTAGCATGCTGTTAAACTAAAAATAGATTTTCGCCTTTCGACACAACAAAGACTATAGCCACCTTTACCGCACCCGTTACATCGATCCGTGCCTTGTTATTACCATTAAATTAAAGTTAGCTTCAATGACTTATTTTTTAAGCAAAACATTATTCAATTAAAAAAAAATATCGTTTTAATTAGTCAAATTTAGAAAAAAAGGATAAGTTCTTTCGATATATGCTATATTAGAAGGGTAATTATTATTAAACATAGCTTACTAAACATTTCGACGATAATATAGATTAAGTAAATTTTATTAATATAATACATTATAAAAAATGTCATATAACTATTACAATATAAAGTAGAGCTGTAACTGCTTATATTATTAGGCTGTCATTATTATTAATAATGCTCTTTATTATCATTATAAAATTACTTTGTTTATGTTAGTAAACAATTTGAAAATAAACAAACGACTAGGAGCATTTTAAAAAATATTTGTAAATAAGTAAATGATATTTTTTTATTCTTTTTTAATTTCTGTAAAATATCACCCAACAAATTAAAATCAAGAGTAGATTCTACTTTTTGTATAAATAAATAAATAATAAATTATTTTAAAACAAACAACACAATATGTAGCTTATGAAAGAGAGAAGCATATGAATATAAACAGTTTTAAGAAAGCTGAAGACTTCATTAAAAGAAAATTGTTTCTCTAAATTGATATTTATTTCTCCTATAATTTTTTTAGAATGTCGATTGAAAAAATAGACTTCTACAAAAAACGTATTGCTCCATTTATTTTAGATTTAAATCAATATTCATTTCTTACAAACTGGTAGTTGATCTAACTCAATTTGGCAAACTAATTTGCTATATGATTATACACAGACCTATTCTCTTTCTATAAATAGTTCTCTACAATAATAAAGTTCACTTTGTTGCTAGCTTTGGATAATTTTAAATCTAATTTTGAATTGAAAGTAACAACACTCCACTGACTATAATACCAAAGACATGATAATGAATCATTTGATTATATTGTCATATGTAAATGTTGATACATAAAGTATAAAATTAGGTATTGTTCTCATCGATAAACTCAGCTACTTTAGTATTTAACCACATCTGATTCATCCTTGTTGAGTGGGTCTCCTTTCAATAAGGCAATTATCATACTAAAATAAGAAAAAATGTAATATTACATCTTCATTTTAGACGTTACTTTTTTTGTGATCACCTACCAATAAAGATATATGAAAAAGAAAATAAGATAATATCCCAAGTATATCATACAGTCGTGCATGTGCTTTTTCAGTTGTCCCCGATTATGAATCTCAGTAGGATCATACACCCCCATATTACCTTTGGGTACTCCAAAATATTCATAAAAAAGCCAGGCGGTCATTGGTATATTGATTAGTGTCAATATTATCTGACCATGTATTAATAATAGAAATACTAGAAATGCTTGTGCTACTAATTTTGGTACAACCCACTATAAAATAAGTAGTTTCAACATTTATTAGTATTTAGTATACACTAAGTAAGGTTTTAATTTTTAAAGTACTAAAATTGTATATTTACCATATTTAATTTCGAGCAACATTGTTGAGCATTTACATAATCACATTCAAGATCTGAAAGGGTTATTACCTACCATTTTAATATTAAGAAAAATCGTAACATTTGTATCAGTCTTATGAAATAAAAAACATTGATTTTACAGTAATGTGATTTAAATAATGCGCCAAAATAATATTGTACACATATACTTAAATCTTAAGTTAGGTTATACGAAAATTCCCTAGGATATCTCTTTGAATGCATCAAAACAACAAACTAATTTACAAAAATTGCACATAAACTACACAGTAGAAAAAATAAAAGCTTATACTGATTAGAAAAGGATACAAAATAGACCAAAAGAAACAATACTGCACCAGTATCAAATAAAGAAAATGCGTATAACAGTGGTTCCGATAATAAACCCATACTAATGCAATATATTAATTAAATGATTTATAATGTAACATTAGAACTATTCAATAAATGTAGATATTTCAGTTTTTATACTTTTTTCTAGTCGTATGATTTATTTTTATGTAATAGCTCAATAAATAACTGGAAAACCTGGAAATAACCGATTGTCAGAACCCCACTTTTCAGTCTTTTCACCACTTTTCACCACTCTTACCACTATACTCCCTATCTCTTTTCTCTTTCGATCTCTCCCTCTATTTTCTCTAGTTTTCACCAGTTTTCACGATTACCATCAGCGTATTTACTTTTAAAATGTCCCTACATTTGTGTGGTATGGTTGTATGTATTTATGTCATATGTATGTACACGACACATGTTAAAATTAAAATACTATAGAACAACTGTCATCAACAATGTCACTACTGTGGTCACTAGTGTCATTACTCACTTGTTAAATAGTATATTATTATTGATTTCTTGCTTAAAATAAAAACTATTAAAAACTACGACCGAAAGAGGACAAAATTCATATGCATTATCATTTGTAGCAGAACAATTTTGTAAAGAAAATGTTTATAACAACATATTAATTTCATTTCTATAATAGATAAACAATTTCGTTCAGTTTGAAAACAGGTAAAGTAATACAAATAAATATTGTGATCTCCTAACCTTATAACTAATGTATAAAAATATTATAATACATATAGTAATAATCATAATATAAAGACAACACTGAAATTATGATTAATAAGAGAAATTTTATTTTTATTGTAGCAAAAATGTTTCAAGAATCAGCTAAAATAATAATTGAAGATGCTGCAGCCCCATCAGCATCTTACGTAGTCAACATTAAAATGGAAGATTTATTAGAAAAATTAAAATTACTTAATTATGATAAAGAATTTGTGCATGACTTAAAAATGAAACCCTTAAATAGGTATCAAATTTCTATTTTTAAACTCATTTTATGCTTAAATATATAAGTCATGTTTTTAACAAAATATTCATTATAGGCATTACTTTGCTATTCCAACAAATCCAGGGGAACAATTTTATGTTTTTACATCTTTAGCAGCATGGCTGATTAGAAAACTTGGTAGAAGTTTTGAAACACCTCAGGAAGATGATGACCCAAATTCTACGATATCTTCTATATTGGATATTTTAAAAAAAATGAATGTTTCGATTGAATTTCCACCAAATAAATTAAAGCAAGGAACTGGAGAGCATGCAGTTTATGTTTTAGATAATTTAGCAGATAGTGCAATAAAATATCAAAATTTTAAATGGGAAAAGTATGTTAGTTATTACACTAGATCTTTATGTAAATATAGAACTATTATAAATTCTTTTTTTTTTAAATTGACTTGATTAATGTTAACTGTTTATCAAATTATTATAAAGTGATATAGCTAAATTAAGAAATTGGATATACTAGAATTTGGTAGTTTATTTCAAGCTAATAAATTAAAAAAAAAAAGTTCTATCTTGCATAAAAACCTGGAGTCTATCAACTGTAAATTCTTTGTAAATCTTTTGATATTTGATTAACAAGATTTAATTTAACTAGAGTCAACATTCTACCAGATGAGCCTACACCAGAACCAGAAATTGAAGATGACGATGCAGAACTTATATTAGAAAAAGTAGAGGAAGAAATGATGGCTGAATACGATGATGATGATGATGACGAGGATGTGTTACATGTTGATGATATTACTAAATTGTATGCTCAACAAACTGTAAGTAATTAAAGTATTGTAAATGAATCCCTGTTATAAATATGTTTTTTCTGTATGCAGAATGATGTAAAAAAAACAGAAAACATTTTAAAATCGAAAACTAATAGAGAAGAATGGCAATTAGAGTTGGAAAGAGTTTTACCACAATTAAAAGTGACAGTTAAAACAAGTAGATAATTATTTTATCATACATAGATTAAATTTCAAAGTATATTTTATAAACTAGTGGTAATATGTGCTTAAATATAGATTCCCGAGATTGGAGAGCCCATCTTGATCAAATGAAACAATTTAGATCTAATATAGCAAATAATCTTTCTGGTACCAAGGGTCAATTGGAGAAATTACATATTGATATTGGTAATACACTGGATAAAATTAGAACAAGAGAAACTTATCTCAACAGACATTTAGAGCCTGTTTTAAATAATTACAGAACATTACAGGTAATTTATTGCATATTAAATTTGATTTGAAATGCATTTGATACAAAGAATTATACTAATATTATTTTAGGAAGAACTATCTAAAGTTAAAGAACAATATAGGGATGTAAGTGGGGGTGTTATTGAAAGAACAAGATCTTTGAACAAGTTAACAGAAGAGCTGGAACAAGTAAAAAGAGAAATGGATGAAAGAGGCTCTAGTATGACTGACGGAAGTAAGGAATTAATACGATTGTTAATTATTTTTATATTGTAGAAAAGACCTTTCAACATATTTTTATGTATTTGTAGCTCCACTCATAAATATTAAAAAAACTATTACAAAAATGAAGAGCGAAATTTCGGAAATGAATATTCGAATTGGTGTACTAGAATATAGTTTAATGTGCTCCAGAGTAAAAGATCGTTCACAATTACAAGAAGATATGAGTAATACTAGTGATATAATTATAATTTAAGGTGTAATCACATACTTAACAATCAATCCGTCCAAAGTGTGATAATATAAACCAAAGTTTTTTAAGAAATATGGGAACAAAGCAGATCTCAATAGACTTTATTATTTATTTTTAGAATTTCACTTGCAATAACATATTCATTTTAACCAAATTGTTAACTAATATTTCTAGTAAACTTTTTTTATTCAGTATTGCATTTCTATGTGTTTAAAGCTTGAAATTTAATAAAACTATCTATACAAAAATATGATGGGTATCAATTATGAACTGTATCCTTTTTCGAATTTATTTCTGTTGATGTAGCTCGCTTTTGATAATCTATTCTTTCATCGTTCATTTACTAGAAGATTGAGTATGGTAAGAAAAAATAATTATTATAAAAGCTTAAAAATAGATTTAAACGTAAAGAAAAAAAAAATATTATCGTAAAAGAAAGAATAGTATTTCTGACTAATTATCATAATCTATAATTTCTGGTCTTTCTCTAAATTTCTCGGCTCAATTTTATTCAGCGATTCCAATTATCCCTCCTACCTACCACAGCCGGTTTTCTATATGCGACCACATAGGAAAGTTGAGAAATGAGTACTTGCGCACATAGCATGCGCTCCAACTTACGTGTCTGCTGATTTTTGCATTGCAATTGAAATAAGACGCAGCCCGTGCATCTGAAAATTGGTACCCGAGTGTCCGTCAGAAGGCCAAACGTGTTTATGTCAGTGATGGAAAACAAGAGTTTCTTCGTCGACTAAAATTTTCTAAAGTGTCTGCGATAAGGTGTGTAAAATATATTTTTCTAATTCATCTCAAATTCATAAAGCATGACTTTAACCGTATTTCATGTACTATTTAAATTATCGGTGTGGAGATGCGCAAAATGTCTTATCTCAGTTTATTTCTAAATTCGTTTTACTTTTTTAAAACGAAATAATCCTTATAATGAAACGTAAGCTACTGAGTTGTTTCACGTTACACGTGAATCGAAAGGCCTTCGGGAATTTCTCCGACAGGAGGTGCGAAACTTTCTTTTCACTACGTAAGTAATATCGCTCCATAATACGTTAAATTTTCCGCGTTTTAAGTGAATTAGGAATGTATCTACATCTCTCCTCCTCTCTACCCGAAATGTAAAATAATTGTAATATGATCGCTGTATATAATTTTATAAACTATATTTAGCGGAGGACCCTACATTTTATTATTTATTAATATAAGTTATTAAAAGACTAATGTCTTTTTATCAATAAATAGAGTGAAAAAATACGCTTGCATGGGAAGACGACAATTTAAAATGTTAGTTAAAAAGATAGTATTGTATATATAAAGATTATATATTATATACACATGCCTTAAATATACAGAAAGAGAAAACTTATCTATAAACAGCAATAATATCATATTATATTTTATCGCAATTTTATTTATACGTTATCAGATTATTCGGCAGATATATATTTACAATTCTCATCGACAGATTTTTTATTTTAATTGCAGAACTGTCTTAGAAAGACTTCGTTAGAAACAAATATATTTGATTAAGAATCGATTACATGAAAGACACCAAATTCTTCGTTATTTGATAATTTTTAATATTTTTCCTTAAAAAAGCAATATCAAGGCCTGACAAATATTTGGTAAAATAAAGAAAAATCACGTTTTGTGTGTGTGTGTGTGTGTGTGTGTGTGTCGAGAGACGAGAGTTTATCCAAGAGAAACAAAATTGAACCAAATAAAGTAAACTCAGTGAAATCGCATGTTTGGTCGACGTCATTTTCAACTGCATAACATGCCAACTGTAAACATTGCAGATATACAGCATACCTGACTATTACAATATTTAATTTAATATATCAGAGCATTGTTTTTATATCATGGTGGAATATAGGTGTATCTCTTAAAAATTTGCTCTTTTATCTCTGTCAAGGCCAAATATATTCAGTCTTATCGTAATCATTGGACATTTAGACGACCTATATTTTTTGAATTCAAATTTAATATCACATGAAATCCCTCCAAGGCTTTGTTATTGGATCAAAGGCTTAGAAAGATCTGTTAATCAGCGTGTCGTGTATAACCTCATCGATGTCTAATCTATTTTCCCATTGATCGAACATCTGCACTTATCCATTTAATTTACAACTATCAATTTATTGATTTCATTTTTGTATATCGTTTACTGCAGACATGCATATATAGTGTTTTAAGTCCTCAGGAATAATGATAGATTCTGTCAATGACTCATCGCCACTATTTGATTATGACTAATTACTCACGCATAATTAGAAACATTTGTTGAGTAAAAGTACAAGTTTTAGTCAAACAGAAGCTATAATTGCACTAAGAGAGGAAGTTTGACAAATGCCTCTGATTTTATTATCATTATTCCGTTATCTCTCCTATCAGCTTGTACATTATTAATTCTACATTGTTTACTAAGTATTTGCACTACCATTAAGAAAATCTTATTGACATAATTAATTTAATCAATTATTCTACCAAACACTTCAATTCCGTTAATTAAGATATTTTCCATTCATTTGTACCGTTACACTTTTTCAATATTTTTTGTATTACGAAAGAATTTACATACCGTTTATAAAGTGCGCAACACGCGTCTTACATATACGTATATAGTAGACCGACCGACCGACTTGATTCGGAAAAACAAACAGAAGACTTACTTTAAAGCCAAAACACTCTTTAATTTTTATTCCGTGGATTTATTTGTAAAAGAAATTCTTTAAGCTTTAAATTCACATATTTAACGAGAAATGTAGATTTATGTGTTCTATTTGAGTATTTGCATATGGCGAAAGTAAAACTCTCGATAAATATCGAAGATTAGTTTGAAATTGGATTAACAAATATATCATTGCGGTTGTAGCCTAGGGATTAATAGGATCTTAAAAGCCGAATGTACGTTGGACTTTGACAAACCGTATTATGTGCTTGATGTCGTCCAAGTCGACTTTACTCTTGTATAACCGAGCAACTGAGTGAATTTCATCGCCCCTTCCTTTAATCTCTTCCCAGAAAAATTGTTGAAGCATCTAAACAGCATTAACAGCAATCAGTTTACTTTCAACATTTTCCAACAAAACTGACAGACGAACAAAGCTATTTAAATGCATCTCACACATAATTGTATATGTATAATTAATAAAGTTATATAATATTGTTGATTGGAAAAAGGCTGGAATTAAAATGGCTACAAATATGGAATTGAAAGTTTTGGAAGAAAAGAGACGGTCTTTCCATAAGTAGTAAGCTACAACAGCAGAGATTTTTCAACTGCGCATAATATATTAGTCATTTCATCTGATTCATATATGTATACGTACTTTTAAGCGATGTACCATATTTTAATCATAAGTTTGTTACTCATAATGTTTAAAAATAGAATAATTTTTTGTCTCTCGTGTGTCGGAAAGTAATAATATCATTGTGACACGTGTGATTGATTTTAATCAATACGGCTTAACTGCTTTATTTTTATTAATTTCAATAATTACTGTCCTCTCTCTCTCCTTTTCTCTCTCTCTCTCTCACTTGCAATATAATTGTGTTACCAACTAATCAACTCATCGTTATTATAGAATTGAGATAAGTGAGTGAAATATAGAAACAGGAAAGTTTTAAAGAAATACATTCTGGACTTTCTCAATGAACTTTGGTTTATTTTATTCTACTATGGAAAAAAACTGAAAGGTGTGTTGATTGAAACGAAGATAAAATTGGTGATTGAAATTTTTAAACGTCACTATATATATATATATATATATACTTGAAATTTGAAATGTATGTATTTTCTGCATTGTGGTTATATTTAATAAATGTTTTATATAGATGGTACTGTATATACAGTGCAAATTTTCAAGTTTATTTTTTTGACGCAGCTTTATGCATGATTTCAGTGTGCTTATCAAACAAAAACTTGCATAACATCGCTTAGATAAAGAACTAATTAACCCGCATATTTCATAGATATCTATAGCTATTATTGTTAAAAGCACAAAAAAGAATTCAGGACATTTAGTGCATTATAGTACGTAAAGTGATTGCAAGCACTAGTTGCATTTAATCTTTATAGTATATCATTGCGGACCGTGTTTTATTATTTGCTGGATCTAACAAGGTTGATTAATTATTCGATCACAAAATTTATGTTTTGTACATGTCGATGGAAGGATTGTTTTCAAAGTTAAAATATTGTTTAAAATCTTGCAGAAATCGTTAAAAATATTGCGGGAATTTAAGATCGTTATCTACATACATTCAGATTTAATCATTCGATAGATATAAAACGTCTTATCCTCAAATATGATATCCACGGATGGGGATCACACATTTTGATATGTGATCGCACTTTTCAAACTAGTTTGTTTAACGGAGCGGACAATCTACCAGGTTACTGCTGGTCGCAATTTATTAACAAAAGCGATGATTCGTTTTCGCGAGTAGAGTTAAACGCAGTTTAGTAGCAACTTTATTATTTCATCGAAATTCTAAAAACATTTGAGTCATGTACAAAGAAAAATATTCTGATTAATTATCAATTGTTCAGAGAATTCAAAGTCCATCGTAGAGTAGATTAGAATTGCAAAAGAGGCAGTTATAAAAAAAACTTGAGATACCGTAAACAGTTAGTTTACTACATTCTTCTTTAGTTCTTACGAAAAAATTGATCCAAAAATGACCTTTGTGGCTGAAATACCTTCTGGAAGTCAAGAATCTGAGGGAACAAAATCATGTCAAGAAAATCAAAATGGGTAAGAGAATTAATCAGTAAAGTATTTATTATAAAAAATGGAATTTAATAGGTATATTCTTTACTGCGTTTTAATTTGAATCACGCGGTTGTTTTGACTGATCATGCGCGAACTATGTGGAACTCAGTCGTCTCAGTTTCAGTGGAACGCAAAAACTAGCGAATAGTTTTTGACAGTTGATAGTTTGACATAAATAAATTAGGTTAAGCTTGTCAGGGTCGTTAGTTATAAATATAAATGATTAATTTTTAAGTAAGCTTATTAATGCCTGATACACTGAATTTATTATTAAAACAACGTATTGTACAATATGTAAAATCTATAATAACAATCTGGCATTTTACCTCGTTTCGTTTGCATTTAATTATTTGAACTTAACTGACAATATTTTAAAGATTTATTGTTGAAACTTCAGGGAGATTGTTTTTAAATATACAAATGTAATTCTCGTCTAAAGACGGAGATGATATTTTTGTAATGTAAGAAAATCTATATACTGAATTAATCAGTAGCATAAAATGGATTGGTACGTAAAAAACAAATACTTCTAAATATTAGTCACAATGTCTTACATTCAAGTGTTGCACATGATAAAACAATTTTAAATGCTTCTTTTAATTACCATAATGAATATTTAAAGCCTTGGCTAGTCAGGTATGAAGTCATATTTATGAAATAACGTTTAGTTTCTGTTAGTAGGATTTTTCTGTCGTCTATTATTTCAATAATTATCTTGAAAATAAATAAATTGTTTCTTATTTTCCAGAATTCAAAAATCAACTAAAATGATGCATTCCTATAAGAAACTGGCCATTTTTTGTAGTGTTGGAGCAGTAGCAATTATTATTGGGATAACCACTGGATCATGCTGGTCGATAATTTATGACTGGTTTCTCAGAAAAGTAAGCAAATCTGAAAATTATCTACCAATTATATTATTAACATTAAGAATCATTTCATTTTGTTTTTTATACTTTTTTTGTTGTTTTAAGGAGTTAACATTATCACCAACATCAAAAAGTTTTCAAATATGGGAACAGACTCCCATTCCAATGTATTTAAGGATTCACATGTTTAATTGGACTAATTATAAAGAATTTTATAATAAAAATGGGATTAAACCACATTTTGTAGAACTGGGACCATATGTATTCAGGTAAGTTTTTAACACACTTTTTCAAAAATTAACTATCTTTTTAGTGTGAAATTAAAAGTTAGATGTATTACAGAGAAGTAGATTATAAAGTAAATAAGATTTGGAATAGTAACGGAACAGTAACATTTCAAAGAAGAAGAGTGTGGCATTTTGAAGAATCCATGTCAAATGGTTCTTTGGATGATCAGATTACTAATATAAATGCAGTAGCTGCGGTAAGTAATTATATATGTAAGAATAAGCATGTAATAAATACAGAATTGTATAATAACTTTCTCATACAACTTTTAGTCAGTGGCATATACAGTAAGATATCAGAAAAAAATTGTTCGTGATATTGTTAATGGAATTATGATTAGCTTAGGGGAAAGGTTAGTAGTTACAAAATCTGTTAGAGAATTAATCTTTGATGGATATGATGATAAAGTATTGAGGATTGCAAGAAAAATGAAAGCAACAACAATACCTTATGATAAATTTGGCTGGTTTTTTGCTGTAAGTTAATATATTTCCTATTTTTTACACAAGAAGTGTAACTTTAATTATTTTAATATACTGTCATTTAAATAGAGAAATGGATCTGATAGTTATGATGGCACATTTAATATGCTAACTGGTGTAAATAATTTCCTTGGCTTGGGAATGATTAAAGAATGGAATTATAGTAACCAAAGTAAATATTATCAAGGAGAATGTGGAATTGTAAAAGGTTCAAATGGAGATTTGTGGCCTCCTCTCCCTGATAATAAAACTGTATCTATATTCATCCCTGATATGTGCACGTAAATATCTTATCATTGAAATTTTTGTAATAATAGCAAAGATATTTTTTTCAGTATTAATATCTCTTCTGCTTTGATTTCAGAAATGTTGACCTAGAATTAGAAGGTACCACAGTATTTCAAGGCTTAACTGGTAATAGATATATTTCTAGGGAATCTATGTTAGATAATGGAACATATGTTAAATCGAGAGAATGCTATTGTAAAGATATAGATTGCTTGCCAAGCGGAGTCATGAATATATCGCAATGCAAATTTAATGCACCTGCATTTGTTAGCTTACCTCACTTTTATTTGGCTGACTCCAGTTATAGAGATGCGATTTCAGGAATGAATCCAAGTAAAGAGAAACACGAAACATATTTAACTGTAGAGCCTGTATGTATTAGATATCATATTAAAACGTGATATATTCTTTGAGAATAAATAATTTATCTAGTCTTATATTATTTGCAGATTACAGGAATACCTATGGAAGTAAAAGCTCAATTACAATTGAATATTTTAGTACAGCCGGATGACGCTATGTCGTAAGTTTTTTAAAGACTTGTAAATGTTATTAAAAATTTATTCAAAATAATTGATTAAAAATTTAATTTTTAGGCTTTTTAGAAATATTCCTACAACGTATATACCTATTTTATGGTTTGATCAAGATACTCAATTAACATCTGAGTATTCTAGTCTCGTAAAAATGATTCTTATTCTTTCAACAACAGGATATGTAACATTTTTCGGTATTGCCGCTATAGGCCTCTTTGTATCCTTAATAGGACTTTTTATTTATATTCGTGAAAAAAGAAGAAATGAAGATAATCAGGGCTTATTAGCCAGGGATAATAATAGATTAGAACAAACAGGTGGATGATGGCATAAAAGAAAACGAATTGGTAGAGTGACTGAGTGCAATAATAATTATTTGTTCGCTCAAGAAGAGAACCAGTTAAGTTTTAAAAGTCGTACTAAGAAATTTTTTTTTCTTATATCTTAAGGAGGTTCAGTGATATTACCTGTTGGGGCAAGGAATGGGGCAACCCCCTCTTACTCTCACCGTGCAGCCAACAAACATGACATTTTATTTACGATTGACTAAATTACTTAGAGATTCGTTTAGTTACATAAAATGAAATTTCGCCTATAGAGAGAAGCTCTAAAGGCTCTACACAATAAATTTAATAATTTTGTATCCATTTCTTTGCATTTTTACAAAATCGATCGATTGTGTTTGATCGCGCGTGCATCCCCACAGACCATCAAAAAACTTAAAGACATCTTTTAGGTTTCTTTTAGTCAATTGGATGACTAAAAGATGTCTATAAGACAACGTTTAGTCAAGTGTGCTGTATGAGAGACCCTTCAACTTTGAAGTCGAATATTATCGAAGTATGGTCGACAAATAATATCAGGGAAAAGCAGGATCATTCAATTACATTAGACTAACATATTCTCTTAGATTTATTTAATTTTCTGCATTTTTGCGGAACCCCTGAACCTCCTTAAAACCTTTTGCTCCACTCACCTATATGATACAGCGTCAATTGCAAAGCGAAAGGCAGTGTAAATATTTATTTACGAGACAACTATATATTTTTAATTAATAATTATAAGTGCCTGTCTATAAATAAATATTTTGAGATAAAAAATATAAAACTAAGACAAATGTTTGAATGATGAAAATTTTAACAAATTCGAAAATGTTACGCGCGATAATAATTGAAAAATAAATATATGAATAACAACAAACGTGCCATCTGAATTAGAACGAATGGTTGGCCATTTGTTTCAGTGATTAATAATTAGAATATTTTAACCAGCCTTCTATTTATTAAAAACGATATATTGAATATTTAGAAAACATTGGATTAAAATATTCTTAATAATTAATAATCGAATTAGCGGTATAAAAGGCAATGTTTTGTAGCAAAAAGATTTTTAAAAATTGGATTTGTTACGTCATTCTACTTAACTAAAATTAAGATTTTAATAATTGAAGGGGTTATTTCCGAAATTTTGTTCTTTTAGAAATTTGTCATTTTGGTATCTATAATTCTAACAAAGAAAACATCAGCCAGCACATTTGATAATATTCTACGCAGTCCTATCTCTTTGGACAGCATACCATACATGAAAAGAAAGTAAAATGTTTATAAATAATGAAATAAATTATATTATTGTGAATATAAGAAATGGTAGATAAAACGTTTTGGAAATAAGCTCTTTAATTCCGAACAAATATTATTATAAAACTATGTAAAAATTTATTTTTAAGATATGCATATATCATTCCAAGTGACTATGTCCTTTACTTGATAGTAAGTGACTAAAGTATTGAAACTTATTTGAAACTTTGAAAAAAGTATTAAAAAGATGTTTAAAAAATAGGACATTTTTAAATTCATAATTCTAAGTGTTATGAAATTGTTGATTCTTCAATTATTGTTAATTAATAGATTTTCAATTAAATGTGCGATTTGTTTAAACAAGTAAATTAAATGATAAGAACACGAATTATTGCCTAAAAGCTGTAGTGTCTATCGGCATGTTTTGAAATTATTTGCCGTCGAGACATTACCGTGTCTCTCGGTACTTTTTATTTTTATCAAATTAATCCTTGAATTGTGTACTAATATATTTTTTATCTTAAAACTTAAACCACATTAGAGCTATATATGTTTAATTTTTAAAGTGCTGGTTTTTTATGTTTTTAAAAGATATAAATAACGTAAAGCTAATATTTAATCAATTAAAATATTTCTCCTACTGATATTTAACAAATGAAATATTTTCTTCTCAAAGACAAACGAAATAATTGCACATGTTGCTGCTTATGTTTGATATTAATATTAAGAGTTCTTAATATTTCTCATATAACTAACAATATTTGTGTTTAAATTTTGCGCAATTCGCTTAGTAGTAATAGCATCACTAGGATAAAAACAACATTGTTATATTATGCACTATAAGCGCATAAGTGTTATATCTGTAAAATTTAATTCTTTTTTAATTCTTGTAATTAAAGAATCTGTGATAATCAGAAGAGATTCTTCTATAAAGTATGTGAAATAATTTGACCGTAAATATAGTGGTGTCCACTTTATCCATCAATTTCTATTTCTTCACCTAGATAATAATTTTTAACTAATTTTTTTAGGCAAGGAATCTTTATTAATTTCGAAACTTTTATACCTATATGTATATATATTGCAATTATAATCCAAAAGTTTTTTTTGCATAAGCTGTTTGATGAACGATATAATTTATTAAAAGTAGTTTAATTAAATTGTTGAAACTGTTCATATCATTCTTTTTACATGAGTTTTTATCATAAATAAATTAAATGAGAAGGGATTAATTAACTTTTTTTTACGGTTTAATAGCTCCTACGTTTTAAAAATGTAGTTTAACTAAGGTGAATTGCATGAAAGAACAAGCATCGAGCAAATGCAAGATTAATTAAGCGTGGCTGAATGATCGAATTTATAATTTATAAGGTGAATTAATGACCGACTGCAATAGCCTGCAATACTGATAGAATGTACTAAAGAATTAAAAATATTTTGTACTACTCTCTATCGATAATCTATATAATTTAGTCAAAATTGTACTGTATCTAAAAGTCACGCTTCTATAACTTTAAAATCAATTAAGTTATTCACCAAGTTATACATTTTAACTTTCCTTGAAATATTCGAGTTCTTAATTGTTTGTTCTATAAATTCCATCTATAGTAATAATTTTGCAAGCTGACACTGGCTATTAAGATATTTCCTATAAAAAAGTACACAATCGCTAATTACACTTTATATTTAGAAGTAGTAATAATCCGTTTGCGCCAGACGAAACTTGGACATACAAAATTTTAAGGATACGTTTACAATTCAATCTTTGAAAAATTTCATTATTTGAGTATTGATCTAAATCGCGTTTACAATCGGATTTTATTTTGCCTTTTATCAACCATCGATCGCGTATTGCAATCAATTCAGTTTCTGCGTTCAAAACAATCCTTCAACGCTAAATCCGATTATCCAAATAAGATAATTCACTCCCCTTTTTAGTAGGCAGGCTAGCATTTTAATAGAGTAACAATTAAAATGATAAGATGCAATTAATGAAAAATCTAGCTAAAATCTCAAAGGCAATAAATTAGAACCATAAATGTGAATAATTGCTCAAATTGATATTCCATGAAAGAATAATGCATGTAAATTTCTATGTTAACTCTGATATGCAATGAGGAAAAAGTCCACAGCCACTGTTTTCTCACTTTTTTAACAAAATATTATTGCTATATCTTTTCTTTAAATCTAACTGACAAATGTTTGTAGAGTATTCATTAATTTTTTAACGCAACTTTATTATCGCGCTTGTGCAAGTTAGTTTTTATTCAGTAATGCTACTTTTCATAGGGTGGAAACGAGGGTGAGAGGGAGATAATAGATCTGGGAGCTGGATAAGGGAAAATATTGTTGAAGAAAATTTTCAATATTGTCGCAAACTCTTTTCCTAAACTATCGTCTATTTGTTCAAAGTGAAAACACGACACGTAGTTACGACTAGCAGTTACATTCATTAATCATTGTACGTGTGACTTTTCCATTCTCTGTGCCGTAACACAGCCCTACTACGGGGGAAACAGAGAAGTAAAGCTGGTAACTTTTGCGGTATAAAAGTAATCGATCATTTGTCCTTAAGAATCTGGCCTCTCGTAAAATTATATCTAGCCGATTTGCCCTGATTCGGCAAACGATGTGGTATATAGTTCTACAAGGCTAAAGCATATACACTAAAATGCGTAAAAACACCTCCCTTACAAGATTTTCACAAAAGGTTATAAAAAAAATGGCAAGAGTAAAAAATTGAAGTTTTTCATCAGCGATGGACATACTCCGCTATACTGCTGCGTCATAAAAAAAATCCTAACTTCGTTTCAGCATTTTAAGGCATATACAGTTTCTGTTTCATACGTCCCACTCCACTCCACGTTATGAGCTAATTTTTAAAGCTCTGCGAGTCGAGGAAAATCTCTGGAAAGTTAAAACTTTGTCAAGACCTGTGAAACGTTACTCTCAAAATCGTTAAGAGCATACACAATTGAAACTTGACAACGCGTGTGGAAAGAAAACACGAAGAATGCTTAAAATCTGCACGTTCGTACTAACCAAAGTGTAACACAACCAACCACTTAAAGGCAATTCTCTCAAAACTTGGTAAATGGAGTTAAGTAGGAGTTTAGCTCGCATGCAAGTACTTCCGGATAAACGCTGTATCAACTGCTCGCGTTTAAGGTAATTATAGCATGAAGGGTTATTAAGAAAGGGCGTAACGATAGAGTATTTAGAATTCTCATTATGATAAAACGGCGAGGTGGCTTATAAAGATAAGCGAAAAGGATAGGTTCGCATATTACGAAAGATCAAACTTGAAAGGCTCCTGAATGAGAAGATGATGAATGAACGTGCCAGGCCAGGGGGAGAAAGAAAAAAGATACGTAAAGGAAATCACGTACACTATGGAATTTCTTTCGATTTCCTTTTAGCAAGAAGTACAGCTATGTAAGCTGAATGGTATGTATTTAAGTGGAATTTAATACCCTCCCCTAAAATTCTTCATCCCTCCTCTAAGCTCGTCGATAGCCTTGTAATATATCACTAATCAAGTAATGAAAAGGAAGCGAGCAATAGCAAAAATATTACAGCCGTTCCATCCTTTATATAGGAGCACCAACTCGGAAGCTATCGATACACTTTTGACATTTATCTCTATCTTTTCTATTTTACCTTTCTATCATTTTTCGTTTTAACAGAGTGCAGGTAAAAAAACTACATTTGGTGTACGGCTTGGAAACACAAGTTTAACTTAGGGTATCATGCCGTGAACGAATAATCATAACAAATGGTATTTTTATATTTATCTCATTCTGAATCTTTCACGTACTGTTTATAAAGCAAGGCCAATGCAGCATTAAAGTCGATTAACACTGTCCAGTATACGGACCGCCCCGTGACGTATGATCGCACGATAAAGCTTTCTTACATACCTTCAAATTGGTTCAAATGGCTGTTTCAGACCGTTCGTTGGACTTGCTCGGACAGAGTCGAAAAAGCAGTAACGACCGTCACGCTTCGTATATATATATATATATATATATATATGTATATGGTATATGTCTGGTGTAAATCGATTTGTATAAGAGTAGAGAATGCTCGAATTTAATAGTTTATTATCCGAGCATAAAAATATTGCGGTATTTGCTTTTTTCCACTGACCGAATTTTCAAATATTTTTCACCTTCAGTAGCGAGTTTATCGTAACTCTTGATTTATGAATCTTCGTATAAATATACATACATACATACATACATACAAGTATCTCCATTTGCCAGCGTCGAACAGCTTTCGGAGGGTCTTATGTTATAGCTATGTTTGTATAAATTTGTTTCGCGATATTAACCAAAATCTTCTTAGCGCGAGAAGAATATTACGTGAGATGAAAACACGATAATATCGCGCGTCTCGCATCACCCTATGTAAGTTTCCCTTTGATGCGAACACATATATCACGTATCCCTATTTCTGTGCTAAAAGAAGAAAGACACATTTTTTGTTCATGCGCCGAGATAAAACTTTCCAACCATTTTTCAGGCAATAAACAATTTTTTTAATCATTCCTCCAATGAAAAATGGTTTATCGATTGAACAATTATTGAAAAAGTTTCTCAGTGTAATACAACAATACTTTTTGATCCAGTAATCAAATAGAAGAGAAACATAAAATTTTACAGGACTTGGTATATATATATATATATATATAGTACAGAAAACAGACTACTTTTTGCTTCTCTATTAAAAAATAGAGCCCTTGACTCAAGTTTATCATCAATTACGATATTTTCTCAACAATGTTTTTCATTAAAAATATATTACAGTCCTCCGTTTGCTAGGATTCTACAAAGAAACACTCGAGCTTCGTTGGTTCTTCCCGAACAGCTGATTAAAATTCGATATCAAGCGCTTCGTGCTAGCATATAAAAATAAGGAAAATTTTCTTCGTGAAAGTATGCCCGAAAGATAAAAAATATCTCGAGTAATTGAAGTATTTACACGTTTGTACATTTTGCGCCACGAACAAAACGTAGGGTGCACCGAAAGGTATAAAACAAATGCAAGAAAAGCTGGCAGCTTCGGCAAAATGAAATAGAAAATTCGAGGCAAAAAATGTGTAAGGAATACACGTCGGTTTTGAAGTATGTTGGCAGAGAGGAAGAATAATGCGATTTCCATCCATGGTCCAAGTTTATCGGGGTCGAGAATCAAGTTGACTGGAGTCGAGCGAAGTCGAGTGGAGCCGAGGCAAGCCGAGCAGAATTGAACAGCGTGAAATTTAAAGAGCGTTGAGAGACGGCGTGCTTTGATATCCATGCTGAACGCTGAACGTACCTTTTCCTATGGGCGTCGAGCAGAAAGCAGTAACCAGCAACGAGCAGAGCAAGCACCGGCACACAGCACGTCAAAACGACGCACCTTGGTTAGTCCTCTCGGCCATCCTCAGTTCTGCGGTGCCCGTCGACGCGTTCGCACCTACTCCGGACCTAAAATTTTCAGCGCTCCTATATATACTTTTTCACCGAAGCAACAAAACAGACCCACATATCGCACATATATATATATATATATATATATATTTCTCTGTATAAATTTTCAGTCTCGTCAGTGAAATTCTCTTAGAAAAAAAACTCTCCCCTCTCCTCTTATCACCTCTTCGTCCTCATCCTCGCTCGATGCAACATGCGCGAAAAGTAAGAAGGCGTGTATACCGGTCGACCAAACAATCGTCGGCGCTCGTAAGAAATTTTTATAGCTGTAATTCAGTGAGTGCTCCTGTAAATGATCAGTTTTCCTCGTTTTTTTTAATCAAATATATTGCTCCGGTATCGTTGTACAGTTAGAACTGTGCAAAATTATGTGCTATCCATGAATTTCCAGTATATGAAATTGTCCAAAGCCCCCGAGAGAAATGTATATATGTATCCTTGGTGCTTCCACGGTGTCATTGGGGAGAACCGTGGCGTATCATAATTAAACTCAAAGCAATCCGATGCCTCAACGAATGCTGCAGTTGAGAAGGTTTAGGAAAAGCTCGTGGCATCCTTCTTCAGCGTTGCTCGTTAACTCGAGTTTCTTGCAATTGCGGTGGCCAAGTCAGACTGAGCAGCTTTTAAGTCATTCCTTGACGGGAGACGAGTAGCTGAAGAGAGTAAAGGGAAAATCATTTTGTTATGTTAATGTTTTGGTATATGTTGCCATTGTGCCGTGTCATTGTATCAAACACGTAACGTGCTGTTGTGTGTTGACCTTTTTTCTCCTTATGCATAATATTATAAATATTTCTTATGCATAAATTGTCATTCTGGTATTAATTGCTAATGATGCAGCTTCGACCAGATTACAGGATTGCATTAACACTTTCTATAATGTGGAGTATAATTAATCCTGGCAGAACTTTCATTCATCGTCCCAAATGGGAAATAATAGAACCTTGTGTCCTATTGGTTAACCGTTATATAAAATTATATACGTTTCATCCGTCAAATCATCGAGGCATTAAAATTCCATAATTTATACCCAGTTGGTTCTTCCATAGCCTTTTATAAACGACGCACCATTGACGAAACATGATGCTCGCATCACGATAGTAACACACGCGGAATCCTCTGACACGCTTGTGATTAATCGATGCTAGACTCACACTCTCTTAACACGTGTCAGATACGTTTGGAAGGATCTGCTGGAAAATAAAAAATGTAAATCTGCATTGGTCACTTACGAGGCCTAAATATTCGCGCTTAACGATGGCCAAACGCGAGGCTGATATGAACATTGAATTTCAGTCGATTGGGCAAAAAAAGATGTGCTTCATCATTGTGTCATTTTAATCGTAACTCGACGTTTATCAACGACCCTTTGGCTTCGACTGTTCTTGACGTCCTTAGAACTCTTTACCCGCGCTTTTTTTATTAACTTGTAACTCACTTCACGAGCAGCGCAAGCATTTGGAGCAGCAAGAGTTTGCAAAGGAAATTAATGATAGATGAGTAATTGTTAAACAATAATGGCCTCTGTTAAAAATTGTCTGATACGCCACAGGTGTCTAATCAGAGCACGTACGTTATTTACGATATTGCAGTCATTGTTCTTCATTTTTTACCAAACCGTCTGGATGTTTCATTTATAAAATATTTTCGATCGTAAATTACTTTCGAAGCTATTACAACTTGGATCTGTAGCTTGATAATTGAAAAATGGTTTTTTATTGCAACGATCAATTTTGTTCAACTGTCTCTATGGGGTCTCTAAGTTTTTACACAGGGGTTTTATAATCATTTCTCAACGTTTCGATTGCTTCCACAGACAATCCGGAAAATCATCTTTGATCGACGTTTAATGGGATTAGGATAAAAATTAGGCGAGGAGGAGGAAGATGATTGTATCTCCCGTCCAAGTAATTAATCAAAGTTACTGTGTCATTCGTTCTCATCACTTCCGTGCCCTTCGCGAACGCGATCCAGTTTGTCTAAGTTTTGCAGCGAGAGTCCAACAAGTTTCTAGACGTTGACGAATGAAAAATATGAGCCGAAAGAGAAACAGCGAAGAGTCGGAGAGACGCGAGGCAAATGAATAAAATCAGGCTTGTGTGTGTGTATATATATATAAATAGAATCAAACATCCAATGGTTCACACTTGATAACTAGCAAATTTATATATTTTTTTAAAATTAATTTCATGTTGTCGCAGTTTTAACAATTTTTGTATCAATTTATGGGGAAGGACTGAGTAAATATTAAATTTCAATTTTCACGCTACAATATTTAATTAAGACGTTATAAAATATTTACGAAAGCGCCTCAACAGCCAATGTCCCGTGTATTCTTTCGGTTTATCTTTGCACGAACAATGAATTAATAAAATGTAAGAGGCTTAGGCTCTTAAGCTTAGGGGATGTATTTCCACTAGGGTGAAGCGTTCATCTCAACCCCAGACCAAAATCGGCATGATCCTTATTGTCAGTAGTTAAGCGTGTCTTGCAATACTTCATCATTTATCACTCGACGTCAATAATAGTAGTACATCTCAAGCAGCAAACCGCCTGTCAAAATTCGTCTTAATCCATAATACTTTCAGTAATAGTGGCAAAATGATACGTTCATTTTTCTCGGACGTATCGAGTATTTTTTAATAAGCAAGACTGATCATTTATAGGTACAAGGGTAAAGTGATTTTTTTTGCCATTAGGAAATGATTTTTTCGTTGATTTTAGTTTCTTGGTGTGTCTGAGATATAAAGAGGATTAATATTCCACGATATTTTTAATATATTCTGTAAAAATTGTTGAAACAGTTTCGTTGGCAGCATTTCGAAACTTGACGTTTTATATCTGCCATACATTTTTTAACAGTTAATGTATATTTGTGATAAATGGACAGCGAATTTCATCTTCTCAGTACATATACGTTATTTACCCAATGTGTTTTCAAATTGAATGAAGATGAGATAGAAAGATCCTTTGCATGGTTCGCCTCGTGGGAACTTAGAAGAAATGACTTTTACGATTCCAAGAGAGAAACATCGAACTGCCAAGGAACACGCACGAGTCTCCAACGTTTTACTACCACCGATTAATGAGAAATGAGAGTGAGGTGACTCGGACTTTCATCGGAAAAGCAAAAATCCATATATCTCAATTGAAGTCTCCACTAACGCTAGACATTTTTTTTTTCTAAATCAAAGAAGAAATATCCACCCCTAGACATTTTTACTGTACAAGTCAGTATGCACTAATCATGTAAAGATATTGCATAAATACAGTAGACTCAGTAGAGAATAGATCCCACGTAGAATTAGAGATTTTATTGGTTATGACAAAAAGAAATAATTTTACATTGCACGAAAAAATCCTAAAACACAATTAATCAAGGATCATCACACTTTCTCTTGGATCAATCAAACACTTCTATCAAGATTTGACTATTTGACAAGCGAAATATTGGAAAAAATTATCAGAATCGAATTACAGGATTAAGAATGCAGAAAAGATAAATATCGACGAGAAATTATTAATTAAAAAAAAAAACAAATTAAGTGGATGACTTTGTCACGTTTTGGACAATAAAGTAACGCGCAAGCGCGCAGATCAGATTGACTACACGAGAGTTAGAATGATTCACGAATCAAAGAAAAACTGAAGCACCTTCCAAAGACAGGTTCATTAAACTTGAGAATCTCATTAAGCTGTATTTACGGTTTACTTATAAGTTCACTCGTACACGTTATGTGGAGCAACAATAAGAGAAGATAAAAATTATTTGGTTGCACTCGAGGCCTGTACAAATTATTACTGCATATACAAGGAAACAGCAAGATTTCTTTATGAGATCTTTCATGAATATTTTGAGAGTCGTGTTAATCGTTTGGCCAATGACTACGACGTCACTCTCAATCGATGCCAATGACGATCCACAATACTATGTGCCTGGGTATGACTGGGATTACGAAAATATGACGACAGAAACGACCATTGAAGATTTAATAAATTACGTAACGCCGAAACTCTCCGATTGGATTTTGATTGTTCTTCATACGGTGGTTTTTGTGGTTGGTCTAGTCGGTAACTCCCTAGTATGCATAGCCGTGTACCGGAACCACTCGATGCGAAATGTCACCAACTATTTCATCGTTAATTTGGCCATTGGCGATTTAATGGTTATTCTCATCTGTTTACCTCCTACGGTTTTGTGGGACGTTACCGAGACATGGTTTTTAGGACTCGTGCTCTGCAAAATCATACCGTATCTTCAGGTAAGACTCTAGCATATATATAACGCATGTAGTGTCTCTTCTCTTAAAATCATATTATCTTTTTACTCTTATGACTGTTTTACCAAACGTACCACGCATCAATGTTTCAGTTTTTAAGCCTGTTTTCCAATAGATTCGATATCGTAAATAACAATTCAATCGCGTCAGATATAGCCGTTCTGTCATTTTTTGTAACACAGATATGCATAGTATGTAGGATTAAAGCAAACAAAAGTTAATGGAAGAATGGAGACAGATATGATAAATGAAAAACCGTCCAAAGAGAGTAATTTTTTATTTGATTTTCCTTCAAAGTTTGAAACTAATAAAATTATGCTTAGGTATTTGTTTCGCGTAGCTTCCGTTATAAAACTCTATAGGGATAGTTTTCTTATTTTGTAAGAATTAAAGGATGATTAGGTTTTTCTGTAGGGAAATAGGTGCTACACTTATTTATTGCATCGGTGTACAAGAAGCACGCGTTGAAGAATTTACTTTAATTCGAGGGTTGTATTAGGTTATTGAGAAAACAGTGGATATTACGTTTTTCACGTTTAAATTAAATTCGAGAGCGTGTAGTATTGAACAATCAGAATATGATGAAAGTTCGGTCTAAAGAATTTCTGATAAAGTTTGAGGAATTAAACATTCGTGCAATCTGTTTCCAATTAATTATTGTAGCAAAAGTAAATATACCAGCAAGCAATAATGATATGTATTATTTGAGAATAGTTTGGTACATATGTATATACGTGTGTATATAGATACGTTTAAAATAGAAAATATAAACGATTAAGTTTAGAATAGTATATAGAAAATAAATGTTTCATTCTAGTTTTCCTTTGCGAGTTTCCTGTTTGGACTGCTCTAAACGCACCTTCTCATCTATTTTAATTTCTCGACTAATTTTTATAAATGCTACTTTGAAAGATGCAAAAAATATCAACTTCTCAGCTTCTATTTTGTGGCTTTAATTTATTGATTCATATTACACACTGTCGAATTTATTATCATTTCGATGTCAATGATTTATCAAATTGTCGATCTATAATTTTTTCTATCTTTGTCTCTCTTTTTTAGTAGAAATAAAAATACTGAAAATGATTATGTTTATAGCTATGACGGTCGACGTCAAAGCGATTTAAATTTTTCGATAAACATTTTTATTCGACAACGAAGAGCTAAAAAACCTAGTAGCTTCCTACAGCTTCCGTAATTCGCTTAAGGCAGTTCCTCTTTGGCTCAGGTACCTTTCGACTAAATTTCCGGTGACACGGTCAATCATAATGGAGCGAGGTGAAATATTCCTTTAACTTTTTACCTTTTCAATAGAATTATCGCTCAACGCGGCCGTCATAGTGGAAATTTGAGAATTAATATATGGACGATTTAATAGATAACAAAACATATGACCGCGTCAGAAACTCTCCATCCAACGTTCAAACTTTTCGCTAACTGCTGCAGGTGACGCAATATTAATATGCTATCAAGGTCATCATTGTGCGCGCTCAATTTCGAATAAAAAAAAGCAATAATAATAAAAATATTTTTCTTCTCGCGAGCGGCAATACGATACTGCGTGATAATACAACACGTTATTATTGACTAAATTATAAATAAATAATAATTAAATAGTGGAAACTGTAATAAAACTTAAAAGAAAAAGTTTTACTGTAGAGGTTAACTCTCTAATTCACGCGAATGCTAGTACGCGTATTACGTGCAACAGCGTAAACGGTGATTTTAGTTCAAAGCTCAAACCGCTAGATGGCCATGCGAAGAAGCTTTTCTCGAGTATTATAATGCATTCGAAATTATATATCCTAGCACGGCGATGAGAGTCTTGTTTAAAAAGGGTGCTCGCTACTTCAATAGCGCGTTGGTTCGTTATCGGACCGGCGGGGTATGGCTATCAAGACATACCCAGTACGTAATTTTTGTGAACGTGAGGCTGTTGGCTGCCATTTTTGCACCGACGCCTCCACCAAAGGGTGGCTTAAGATTAATTCGTATTATACTGGTAATAAAGGTACTGCAATACAAATCAAATTATGCAAATTTTGTTGTAACAATATAATGAGGAAAATTGGTCCAATTTGTAAGATCTGACCACGTGTGTCAGTGTTGACAATCAAAACTTCAGATTTTTGCATATTAGTTTATACACGAATCCTGCCTAAATCAAACTGTTATAACAGCCCTTAATGTTTCTAATGTATGATGTAAGCTGATGAATTATTGATACAGATCAACTTAAAGATGCATATATGATCGATATTTATCTTATAAGACTATCGTCTTTAACATCGATTTTCCTATATCGTCTAAAACCTGTAGAGAAAAAAAATAATCTATGATTAAGACGGTCTGTGTTATTTGTTTGAATAAGATGAGAGATCAGACTATGAATACTGCCCTATAATTTACAATTATTTGACATTCTTACTAATTAAGAGTTGAATAAATTGGAAACTTACTCTCGCAGTCGACAGTTTCGATACTCGACATTAGTCATCCCAAATCATTACAAATGGAGAGTGTTCATGTGATATTCTAAGTAAAATACAGCACCTGGAGTTTTCCATAAGATTTCTAAAACTATATATAATATTGATATAACTGTTGTTCTCCTTAATTATTTTACAAACCAAAGTTTATTTTACTAATACTACACAAATATCGATTTGCTATCTAACAATTATACAATAGCTAATCGTAAAACAATTAATTAATTCACTTATAGTATTTCATATATTTTTATGCTTTATTGATCGGAAATGACAGTTCTTCTGTATCCACAATAAAAAAGTATTTTATGATCGATCCCTGTATACGTCGGCGAAATCCTAATAAAACCTTTATACTTACAGTTGCGCCTGATATATATATATATATAGTAACATAGTATATACATTTCGACCATTAACGGCAAATCAAGTGCAAAGCAATAAGTTCTCCAACCAAAGCCGTATGCAATTTCCAGCTCGGTTACCACGTTTTTAATTAATTGGAATTGCTCTAAGGAAAGTAAATAAAATTTATATGGTGTAAGAAATTGAATCGTTCTATCCGTGGTATAACGCAGTATATAAATTTTGCCTAGAAAATACAGAGTCAAGTTAGCTGAAATATAAAGGAATCAATTTCCTGTAGTACACGTGTAGTAGAATAACGTGATAAACCGACGCCGAGAAAAATATTTTCAATAGAAACTCTCGCTTATTAGCGGACGAAAAAATTCTGCAATTGCCAAGCCAAGAGTCTTATGAATGTAAACGCGGTATATCGTCTCACTTGAACTGCGTTCGCTCACTGACTTTTCGTTCAAAGAATGTTAACATTTTAGCGTGTGATAATAATGAATGACGTTAATAATAAATCACGCATTATAAAAAATTTGTACATACAAAAGCATTGTTTTCGAAAAAGTCACATATTACGTAGCTATAAGCGAAGCAACAAAAATTATACAGGAAAAATAAAGAGTGTAAAGGATTGAAAGAGATTTAAAATTTTGTGTAGTGCCATCTTGTAACTTATAATAATTATTCACATTTACTTCTGATACTGATAATGTACATTGCATATAGAGAAGCTTGCGCTGTGTGTCGATGGTCGCAAAAAATTTATAAATATATAGTTATATATATTTTTTTTGAATGGAGGCTTGATGAAAGGGTCAAGGAAATGGCACAAAATAAAAAATGATGCATATACAATTTCAGTAGCTCGTATGGAGAAAATTTCATATTAAGAAAAGTTTAGGATGACCGAAGAAAACTTTGGATAGGCCCAAATGCTTTTATATAGCCTATGGTCTGAATTCAGTTTATTTTGGAAATCGCAGCAAGCTGTGCGATCTTGCGCGTAATGAGAAGTAAAATCTAAATATAATTTGGCTCTTATACGCGTATCAAATGCGTACCTTCTATGTAATCGTATAAGTGCTATGGGTTTAAATTTATTTACCGAGTAGGAATAATGTAAGACTAAAAATTCACTGACTTTCGGTAAACGTCCAATTTAATTTCTTTTATTTAGATTAAGAACGGTTTTTGGTAATGAAGAGAAGGAGAGGGGGTGCGGTGGATACGAGGGTGTGAGGGTAAAACGATTTGAATAATGTGTCGAAGAATTTACTTTCTCGTATCGCCGGATAATAACTGCATTAAATCTATATAGCTACAGCGCGCACGCGCGTGTGCATGTGTGTGGGCGAGTGTGAGTGGCGAGAGCGTGCATGTGTGTGATCCCAAATGTAAATTAAACTTGTTATGAGAATCACCGCGAATATATTTACGGACTAACAGAATTTACTGTGTATTGGCATAGAGTACTCGCAGCACGTGTTAATATAATTTTTTCATTGCTCGTGGTAAATAAAAATTGTTACTAGGTGCACGTTCGAAATTCTTATCTTTCCTAGCGGTCTCCTTTAATCAGCCTTACGTATAAAATTGCATTTTTTAAATTACATTTGTTATACATTCATATATAAATTTTCATCCCGTTGTTCATTCGATAATAGGTGATGAACACTTACATAAAATATACAGATTTTAAATATATATTAATTATATAGCAAGAACGTAAATAAAACTATAAAAAAATTAATCTACGGTGAAACGAATCAAAGGGCAAATAAGCGTCTTAGTTCGTACTCTTTCTCTCTACTATACTGAATTAGTAAATTCGGTGTGTTTGCAAACACGAATAATAAAGCTTCTGTGAGTCATTGTATATATACCTACATGGATTATACATTACACTTTTCACGGTTATCACTTATCGACTTCACCACCCTAACTTGATGTTATCTAAAGTAGGTTTATCGTCCATTGTTCCACGAATGCTTTGGCAGTCTTATTACAACTCTTTGAAATAGAATTTGGAGATAAAGTCAGCATGGTGCAAGATTTTTAAAATTTGATACAACATTGCATTTGAAGTATGTTTTGTTTTCTAATTTTTTTTCTAGAAAAAAATTAAAACATTAATTACAATCATACGAAATTAATAGAAATAATTGCTAAAAATATTAAGAAAAGCACTTTTAGCTTTTGTAAAAGTATATAGCAGTTCTGTAATATACACAAAATATAAAAATTTCAGAATATATTGCAATTTTCCAGAATCAATGTAAACGTACGATTAAAACTGCATCGAAAGCCACTTAAAAGTGCATATTTTTTGATCTACTCGTAGGAAAAGTACATAATTAGGGTCACTCTTTGTAAAGCCCAGTGTCGACGAATGATCATTATCTGCATAAAAACGGTCGTTGGGAAAAATTCCCATATATTGCACGAGCTTCAATATAGCAACGCATCGGTCGCTACCGTTCGTCGTTAACGACTTTATTACCTATTTAGTAGACCAACAAAGAGACAAAGCTACCCTTACTTAGATACTGTCAAAGATGAACAGCATAAATGGTTCCATCATCATTGCAAATATAATATAATAGGGTCATCGCGTTACCGTCACATCTCACTATTTTCGCTTTGCTCACGTAAAAGCAGATAATTCATTCCACCCAACCCCCTTTATCGTTAGACACTTAACATGTACCTCACAGAGCATAATTGCTACTTTTCCAAATAATGATCTATTGCATATATCAAAGCAAAACCTTTTAAAGCTGGCCATCAGTTATAAGTACACGTTGCGAAAATATAAACAGAGTCGATAAATTAATCTAATGTCTATACATGTATTATCTATTCCAAACTATAGAGAAAACGAAGGATCCTTGTATAAAATAGAACCACAGACATCATCACGAAAGATGAGATGGAAATAAACGATCAAAGGAAAAAATGCTCGTACACTATATAAAAGCTGCAATTATGATGAATAACGATGAAAAGTAACTAAAAAAAAAATGAGCCGTTTTGTTGGTTTTATTTCTATGGCGTATTTATGTGGACAAACGGAAACGGAACGAAATGGAATGGGAGCATAGGAAAGTGCATGTTTTCACGGATAACGCATAAAACCAAAGAGCTGGCCATTAATATGGCAATAACATCATAAGCCTTGTGCTGATTCTGCAAATTAAACTTTAAGTCGAATGTTTATTTGCGACGCAATTCTCGTCTCTGAGAATTAATAAAAATGTATGTTATTTATTCAAAAATTAATCTTATATTATTTTCACTCGGTGCTGTAGAAGTGTCAAAGTCATATTTTAGATTGAATAGTTTAATGCACGAACGATGGAACCTCCTCGCGTCCAGTTCATTATGATCGACCAAATCTATGTTAAAACGTGATAATGAATCTCCCTGGGAAATCTCCCACGCACATTTGTGGTGGGAGCTCGATATATATATATATATATATATATATATATATATGTATAAGTTGATCGTCATATAATTAGGCAGTAAAATGAAATGCAATACAATTGCGTTAATACACCGTTACTGAATATTAAGCAACAACGCAGAATATCTTTAATTTTCTAATAAGACATCTCGAAAAATCTTCGACAATAACGATTAATCTCGTGTTGGTAATTATATTTTGCTTACCATCGTATTACGTGAGAAATCTTTCTCGCGGTGAATGTTATCGTGAAAGGAGGAAAAAGATATTGTTTTTGAATCGAAAGCTTCCATAAGTAGCTTTCATCATTTTTCTAGCCTCTCAATTTGAGGAAAGTTTAGACGTGCTGTAACGTTACAAAGTTACATTTTTATCCAATCATCTTTCTTTGCTTACTTTGGCGAGGGAATATTTCTCTTCAAACTCTCCGGAACATTATTTGAGCAGAGAAAGGAAATATCCAATTGAAAAATGTATAAATTTGCGACGTCTCTTAAGTGACCGCTAGTTATAGTATTTTTCTCAGTTAGTCGATGATCAACGTCCCCCCGTCCATTTAGCTTTAAGACTTGGAACGTATACGTTTGAATAATTATATAGTTATCGAGAGTTTTTCTTAAAGTTATTATCCTTAGAGAACTCAAGCTTTTCACTTTTCAAATAAGTTTGAATGTATTAAAGTGATTCACTGGGAAGCTTATTGTAACAAACTTCAAATATTTTACTGGCAACTAATCTAAAAATGCTTTTTAAAAATACATTAAAATTCTAACGATAAAGCAGTGCAGTTAATTATACGATTACTAAGATTTATTCATCGAATCAATATTTGCCAAAAAGAATCTCGTATTATATTTTGATTATATACTTCTCCTAGACCTATAACCTTTTATTTTATTTAAACTGTTATAATGATAATTAATTTCCATTCAACTTAATTTAAATCAACTCTTTAACGCCGATAGTATCATAATTACGTAATTTGATATAGGGCCAGGCAAGGAAGTTTCTACGCTTCATTTGCACTGCGTTACACTTCAATGATGCAAAGGTTGGGTAACTGACCAACTTTAAAATTCTCTAGAGCTTAAACTACTTTACAGAAGGACTGGTAATTATCGGTTTTAGAGTAGCCGATACTACTAGAAAGTCCGACGGGAGTACTTGTGGCGTTTAAATTACTTACAACCGCACATACACGCGTGCTGCTTATGATACACGATAAATGCAACTACTACGTGCCTCTCGCTCCTGCATGTAATTTCTGAAGCGAAACGATATTTCGATGTATTACTGCCATATTTTTCTATAAAATATATATATAATTACTTTCCAACTCCTGGAAATAATCTTTTGAAAAATTATCTCTAATTTTATTTAAGACAAGAAATTTACTATATACACCAACACTCTACCAGAACCTGACAAAAGCATGCTGCTCGATTCCTCTTCGTTCCTTTTTTCCTGCTATTCGTTCAACTCGCCAACGCACATGCTACTCTGCGTTATAGCATGTGACATTTGCGCTCTACCGTTATTGCTCGCCTCCCTCAAGTCCCATCGAGCTAAAATAAAGTGCAAAACATAAATAACTGACTGTTACCATTGCAAGAAAAGCCTTGATGGTCATAATTATTATATTTCCTTTTTATGCAATTTTGCAAGGATTTCGAAGCTTTTATATGTTTAGGTTCGAGTACCGATAATTTTCACGGGGGAAAATAAGCGAAAGAATGTTTCAATACACAAGACTATTAACGAATTTTCCGGAATCGACTTTTCCCAATGAGAAGAGATTCAGTCGCCACGCAGTGGAGTTCTGGGCGTTATTAAGCTCGTAATTATCAGTGGCCTCAGGACAGAATAGACCAGCGACTATACTGGACGGAAAACGAGGTCGTGCGATTGAACGGTGGAAGGATATGAAGAGAATCCGGAAAAAGGATTGTGAAAGTCGCGGATAACGAACCATCTAACTGCAAACACGTCGAGTGCTTTCGTATCTTTTCCGAGCCTGCATCCGGAAAGGTGAACATCGCTGCTCATCCATGAAAAATGATATTTCACTTGGAATACGCATCTATCTCTGTATTTAATCGTACCTATGAATTTTTCAAAGACACGCTAGCCCGGAATTGCTTCACCACTCTTTGCTCAGCGCAATCTTCGATAATGAGCTTACATTCAGTACGTTTCATCGTGCATGGGCTTAACATTTGAAACCTTTAATATTTTGAGGTTTTGCGGTTTTACTTTATTTTTAAAAATTCAATCAGTTAATTATTTTCTTGTATCTGAATGTATATCATTCTAAAGAATCTATAGCAGGCATTTTTTAAATAAAGTAAAGAGTAGTTTTCTCAATACAGAATTGAAAATCAATAAGGAAATTGGGCACTTTTATTATTATTTATACATTTTATAAGTTTTTGTTAGATTTCGGCCGAGCTTAGTCTACGGTAAATTATACAATTGTGCGAGAGATAACATGTTTTATAGCTTATAATGCTGAATGAAAAGAGGGGAACCAAGTTTTAATATTTATCGTTTTTTTTATCACTCTTTCGAACTAACTTACTAACAAATGTATCGAAGTATTCCCAAGTCGACTTGCAGCTATGCTGCATCTAGAGCGTTATATTAATTCGGATCACGCATCTTATTTAAATCAACTGCTTCACGTATATTGAATATTAATTGTTTTATATAATAGATATTTGGTAAAATCAATAGAACAGTCCTTGTATAGCAGAGTGTTTTCAAGTTTCCACTAAGTCAAAAAATTTTCAATGAGATTATTGTCTCTGAAATTCTACGTCTTACAGTCAACAATAAACAAATGAACAAATGAAATTAATAATTATAAGAGTGATATATAAAAACTGATTAAAAAGTGTAAATTAAATTTTCAAACATAATCAAAGTGCGTTATAACAAAATGTAGGTATATATAGTGTAAAAATTTAATAAACGTAATCAATTCACCATCATCCCTTAGGATAATTTTTATCGTCAATATTTGGCGAGCCGGAAAAGATCTCTCTTTTATTTTCTAGTAAAAGTTTTCACGTGTTTTTTTCCAATCTCAATTAGTAGACGTGACTATCTCACGTAGAAGTACCATATAGTTGTGTGCTTTTTTTGCTTCTTAACAAATCGAATTTGAAATGATTTCGTGGGTATTTGTGCAGCATACACAAAGTAGATCACGTTTTAATTAAATCGCAGTTATCTATCCATCGAACCCTCACAACTGTATTTGGCATATATGTCGTCGGTAGATTCGGAGTAAAGGGGCGCGAACACCACTTGAGCTTTTACGTATTGATCCTCCTTCGATCGAGGTATCCACGACGTTCCATACTTATTAGTAATCGGATTGCGTAACCAGAACATTTCGTGCCGAGTGTATAAGCTGTAGTCATGCATAAACTTCGAAAGTGCCAAGATCATAATTATTTATACAATCCACGCCTTTAAATTACTTTCTCACCTTGTCCCTTCGTGCACTCAATGATATATTATACGGGGATCGGAAAATCTAAGGGATTATGTTTAATAGGATTGTTAACCAGTAGTGTCTACTAGGATAATTTACGGTTTGCACAGCGTCACTGTTTCTCATTGCTCAATTTAATTGTTATTCCCATTAAGTATATTAATCACGATTCGATATATCAACAACTTAAATCACAAAAAAACCTCAACTGCACAAACCGTAACCATCACAATTATCCCAACTACCACTAGTTGGCAACCCTAATTGTGTGTCTATTTCAAACTCTCGTCAGATTCTGAGCCGCTGTGATAAATCTTCCAAAACCACAACGCGACGGAAGATTAATTGGATTCCAAAGTGGTAAATTAAATGATCCGCAAAGTAACAATGACTCGTGTACTCTGCAACTTGTTTGTTTTAGATTGAAACTTTTCATTCAAGGGAATCAGTTTTTCAAAATGTTCAGGAGCCTCTGTTCCTTCGAGAGAATTATCCGAAAGTTTCGTTTCTCTTCGATAGTGTAAGAGATTCTATGGACTCTCTCAGATGGTCCCTTTAGTCTGAGATTGAGGAGACGGTATCGGCTCCAGAATTATTTGCACGAATGCTCCAATTCTGATGCTTAAGAAGAGCTTTATCCAAGGTCTTTAATCATGCCGTACTTAGGTACAGGACGATTACCTCGTAAACAAAGTATATTACTATTCTAATAAAACAAAACGCCATTTTTTTTCCTCTTAACGTCTTTTTTTATTGCTTTTCATCTTTGATATTAACAACGCATTAATATTCCTTTCCCTTCTCTGATAACTGATTTTATCAACGAATATACTTTTCAATCTAAACAATTGATACGCGTAATTTAAGCACGCATATGTTCCTCCATATACGAAAATTATATGATCTGTTTGCAAATACAAAGCTGATGAGCAGCGCTGTAAAGAACATTAGCATACGTGCTTTATTTTTATTAATTTATACATACATTTACAAGTATAATTTATTTGACTACAGATACACAGTATAATTAATATAATCAATTAACGACATTTGCATTTGAATTATATTGTAATTTACATTTAATTTATATCACTGTTCTTTGTTGTGTATTAGTGTATCGTGATGTAATATATGATCTTACACTCGTCTATTGCAGGCCTCTTGTAGCTGTACCACTAAATTACTGTACCATGCCTTGTAAAAAAGTGATATAAAATTTTGATGTCTTTACCGAGAGGGTTGGCATACATATACTTTATTGTCGAGGTCACACGTGGTTGTTTATAAATATTCAAAGAGATAAAACGATATCGAAAGAGAAATTAATTGACTGTGGTACTAGGGTCCAGCGGTATAGTAGCGAGGAAGTAGTAGAGATTCCTCGACGAACCAACGATCCAAAAATAATGTCAATATTTAAATTTAGGAAATAAGAAAAAGAAGAGATTATTCCTCGTGTATCCGTGCAACCCCTTATCTATACGTCTCGCTCTTATTACCATTCTGCTTCCGGGCAATAAAACTGGTCGTTTTAAAGTTAGAAAGCAATTACCGGTGAAAAAACCTGCGATGAATAATTATATGACCTCAATTGAATCTCGCTGTTTAAGGGGGAAACAATTTTCTGCTTTATTGCAATTTAGACGTTGTTCGCGGGATAAATTCATGAAATTCTAGTCGAGTCGTCGTTGAATTTGTCAAATGATGATATACGAGTTGAGAATAGTCGTAGATTGTCGTGGAGAGTGTCACTGAGGTCGAAGAAAGCTCGGAAGAGAAAGGGTTGGGGTAGCGTAGTAAGCAGCTTGTGTGTAGCTCGGAAACAACAAAAATGAAAACATCCGTGGGATAAGCACGTCGTGCAGCAGCAATTGCTCTGGAAATTGATGGTCCATTGCTCTCTGAGTAATCGTCAGTGGCGACTCGCTAGGTTCGCTTTAATGTTTATCGTCGAGCCGGTATTACGTAAATTTTCCTTGGACCATGACAATTCAGTAACATTCTGATGCTACCCTGGCACGTTCCATTTTCTTGCAAATGGAAGACTCGAAATATACTTGATCGAATTTGCATCTGATTTCAGGGAAGGTTCGCGAAGACCCATCGATAATCTCGCGACACTCTTTGTCGTACCGAATTAAACCGCCATTAAGCCGAAGGGACAATAATGAATAATTTATAGTCGATTCTCGTATTTTTCCAATTCGGTGTTTTGTTATCTGATTGGGAGAGAAACTGCTGCAGGCTCGCGTTTATCGTACGATACGTAGTGGCTTCGTTAAGGAACAGGAAGATATGGGGGGGGGGGGGGGAGGTATAGGTAAATGTTACAGCATTTGGCTTTGACTCCTTGCAGTGATATTGAGTAACGTTTAATTAGACAAGCGTTGTTCCGGCAAAAGACAAAGGGCTGCAGGTAACAACACACAGAAGCAACAGAATCTCTATTCATTTTCCACGGACGAACTACGGCGTACCACTGTCGATACAAACTAATCGAAGCAGCACGTGCTGACACATGTGCTGGGAACAGAATTAGAATCAGAATCGCTAGACACATAGTAGAGGTAGAAAGCTCACAACAGGTTTCCCTCGTGATTGTGGATTATGCCTTTGGGACCACGTAACGCTGCTTGCAACCCCATAACTCCTACCCAGCCGCAGCTATACATCCATAAGACTAAGGCGCTGGCCCCTTATGACGTCATCAATTTTGATTCCCCACCGCTTCCATTTAAAATAAAAATAAACAATAAAATATACTTTTCTCTCTCTCTCTCTCTCTCTCTCTCTCTCTCTCTCTCAATCTCTATCTCGTAATGGCAGTGAAATCCAGTAAAATTTATGTTTATCCGCATTGATGAATAAGAACTACTACAGCGTGGGCGTGCAGTGTATAACGGAGCTTCGTCTCTGATAAAAAGCACTTAACGCGAAGTGCATGCTGAATGATCAAAATGATGCTCAATCAAAGTGACAGTTTGCGTAACAATACTTTCAAAGTCATAAAGCGCTTTCAATCTTTTACGTCCAAGTAGCACGTTTTTCCTGCGTTGCAAAGAAATCTAATTCCAAACTAAACATTAATTTATCGTGCACCATATTTTTAATTCCACGAGATTGTTTATGATGAATTTTTTACGATGAAAAGTGTAATATCCAAGTGTTTGTGTAATGATCTTTTAAAGGGACGCGTTCTTGGATGATTGACTCGATACTAGAATTAAAAATGGATTTTCTGACAAATATTTGAAAATGTCTATTTATAGATTGCCTTTACTCATTTAAGCCGCATAACCTATATCGTTAGTCTACCTTCGTAAGAAATAGTGCGAACCGTTTTCCTCTAATTTATTTTCATTCGTCTCTAATGAATATGCAATTGCTACGCATTAAAATACACATTTACAACACCTGCATGAATATATACGAAAGAAAGATTTTTATTAAACAACTTAAGGCGATCTAATTTCCAACATCGGACGCGAATTGCCAGTTTACAACGCTGCATATTTCACTATATATATATATATAGGATACGAAATAGAAAACCGCGAAAGAGCTCGTATGGCAAAGTGATGAGGTTTACCGCTTATTATTATTATCTCATCATCGTTATTAGCATAAAGTACCAATGATCGCGTGCCTCTCCGCGAATACTTTTCGTTTTATCAGCATTAAACTGCACGCGTTTTTGCTGTCGGTCAACAGCTATTATATATAATAACAAATATTCGACCTTCGTCCTTGAACCAAAGCCAGTTTCTAATTGTCCGAGAAATAATTGCAACTCGTTGAATGTTTGTAATAATAGCAAAGCACGTATTATTTTTCGAACAGTCTCGTCCTTTTTTGCGTTGGCTCTGAATTCTGCTACGATTGGGATTTAGATTCAGCTGATGCATGAATTTCTTCGGCGCACCAGTCGCAGCAATTTTGCGTTTAACGAAAGCAGGAAAAGGGGAAATATAATAAAATTCTGCTCTCGTAATTCTGTTATAGATTTTAAAGAAAACATTGCGTGAAATTTATCTAGGGTGTGTGTCGTTGTTTCGCAATTTTCAGACTGTCTCGGTATGCGTCAGCGTCTTAACGTTGACGTTCATCTCGATTGACCGATGGTACGCTATATGCTTCCCGCTGAGATTCAAGTCAACACCTGGAAGAGCAAAAGTCGCAATCGTCGTTATTTGGGTGATCGCATTGTTGTTCGGTAATTAATTTGCACGGATTATTTTTTATCAGTCACCACACGCTTTTCATTGAATGAAATTATCACTTGATCTGTTTAGATACTCCAGAGCTGCTGGTCTTGAGTACGTACAAGCCAAAGAAAGCGGAAATAGACGACACTATTCTACTGACTCAATGCGGATACGTAGGCTGGGCGCCTAACACCGTCGCAACTTTCCTGATAATTAAATTCATCGTTTTGTACATTGGACCACTACTTTTCATGAGCGTCGCATACTGGCAGATAGTGCGAGTTCTTTGGCGAAATAACATTCCAGGACACAATTGTAATTAAATAAATATATGTTATAAACTGTAAAATATTTATAATTTTCTAGCTAGTTAATTTTGTTAATGATTATTCTGTTTTTTGTCTTATTACTTGCTATTTTATTGCTTTAAAATCTTAACGAATGCTGAAACTTACCAAAACGTGATTTTACTATTCGTTTGAATTATGTTTCATGCAGTGTCCACTCGAATGTGCCATATGAGCGAAATACCTCAATCTGGAGGTGGAAATCCCGAGGGCCAATTAAAATCTCGACGTAAAGCAGCCAAGATGCTGGTGGCTGTTGTTCTTACCTTTGCTCTATGCTGTTTGACTGTCCACGTAATCAGTATAGTAGAGTAATACATTATTTTTTTCTAATAAATTAATGACAAACACGTAATGAATTATTTTAAGAGATTGCGTTACTCTTCACTATATAAATAATTATAATAATTTTCTCTGATTACTTTAGGAACCTCGTTGAGCTCTCAGCAGACCCATGGCTATTATTCACAAATTCTTTATCACATTGGCTATATTACCTGAATAGCGCGCTTAACCCAGTAATATACAACTTCATGAGCGGTAAAATTCAAAGATATAATGTTTCTATTTCTTATCAATTTCATTGTACTATTGATAAGCCAATCTCACATTTTATGTGCGTGCTCGTACGATCTCGCTTGACGCATCGATTATCCTTAATTAATGTTACTATGCTCAAAATGCATCCACTGCACAGTGTTGTATAAAGTTGATGGAGTCGAGGAAACGAGATAAATTATTAATTAAACAGAAATAGGATGATAGGATTAAAAATATGTTTAAAAAAGTCGCGCTAGAAAATTCTTAAGATACGGGAAATTATCATGTTCTGTTAAATAATCAATATAATAGACAATAATTACAATTTCTTTATTAATCATAACAAAGGACATCTTATTGTTACAATAAAGATGGGTAAAGAGTTTCGTGACGTTTTGAAAATCAAACTTCTATACGTAGAGTTATTGAAATAAAAAATCGATATTACTCCGTCAAAATGATTTTGTTGATCTATCGGGTTGTTGGGAAAGTCATGACGCATTTTCATAACGTAAAGCGATTGAATAATGCGTCATGACTTTTTCGACAAGCTAATAGCAAAGGAAGTAGAGCTATCACGATCATACTTAATCCATTAAGAGATTACACGGATACGTTTTCCTGCAATTTAAATAATCGTTAAAAAAAAAAAGACTTCTCATTCGTAACGTCGATAACAAAAAACTGAATATTTCGTCTATTATTCTTAAGGAACACGATTTACCTGCTCTCAAAAAGCAGATTATTCGATGACGATTAGTAAAAATGAAAATTTAAAGCGATGTATTGTATACATTTATTACATTTCGCATCACTAAAGTTTTGTCCATTCCACTCTAAAGTACAAAGTAGAAATTTTTCGATTGTGTTTGCAGGTAAATTTCGGAAAGAATTTAAGCGTACTTTCCGAGATTGCAAAACTAGCAACATAATGAGCGGTCGGCGGCCAACCCAAATGAGCAATTACACATACACAGCAAACGGGTATCGGCCAACTTTGCAAGCTCGTCGCGAGCCTTCCTGCCATTCGATGTTTCAACTCTCGAGGAAAAGGTCTCGTAGCATTCATTTGCGATTGGAAATGACAGAAACAAACTTTGGCGGATCCAGTACAATCAAGGATAACGATACTCAGAAAATTGAATATGCTTAGAGAGAGGGTGAGCTTACCAAATTATAACGTAGATTTCTAGGCGCAATCTTTCTTATTCGTTTCCAGTCTGTATTCGATGATTTAAGAGAGCTCTCGTGTTCCTTAGGAAAATAAATAAATGATCGTATATAAAAGAATTTTTTGTCTAATATTTCTCTCCTTCATTACAGGCTACCCATTATTGAAGTTTTATTTTAATTATTGGAAGAAAAGTTTATTATTCGATTGGTATATAATAGTTAAAGCATTATTTGAACGTTGTTTGTTTCTTGTTACAGGAAAATTTCGAAAAGAGTTTAGGCGCAGTATTTGCTGTCATCGCAATAGCTCTTCTCGTATTCGCGGCTCGTATAATCCCGTAGGAAGATTGCGATATCCCGAGCCCAGATCAAGAACCACTACCAGATCTATTCCAACTACTACGATGAACAACAGCAATTATATTCAACGAAGCACCGAAATTATTCCCCTTAGTGCCATAATACCTCAAAGTGACAAACTGGACTGAGCTCGAAATAGGCTTTCCTCAAGCTTGAATATATTTAATCAGTTATTACGATATTATGTCTAAGACAATTTAATTTTTAAGTTATAATTATTTCAAAAACTCTTAAGACTAGTCACAATTGTATTGTGTTGTAAAAAATATCCTACCGCAGTTACTCTATCATTATAACGAAGCTAAAGCAATAATTACTTTAAATCCTATTAGCAGTTTTAGTGTCATTAATTGTTTACATCGCAACATTTGCACAATTTTCGTTATGATAATATATGTATAATTGATTAATGTTTGGACGTCTATATTTTTGCAAATTTTCAAAGTACATTAGAATTTACAAATGTATAAAAGCATTGTTATATTTTTCAACTTCAAAACCCTCAAACGATCCTAATCAATATAAACACTTAAGCATAGTTCACGGCACCGGGCCAATGTAAAAAAATGATAGATGTGTTTAAATATTAATTTTACTTCAGCAAATCCGAACAACGCAAATTATACATAAAAATAATAAATATACATACTCATCATAATTAAGATAGATCATATGTTCTTTTTACGAAGGGATGAAAAAATACAAAGATTTATGCATGTTGTTACTACTTTTTTGACAATCTCATATATATTTGCTGATTTTTCTCCCAATTACTTCATAGGAATTATGTATATTACATTCGGATATATATATATATATATATATAGATCAAACTACCTCTACAGAACATAATAAAGTATGTGTACTTCTGTTCTACAAAATTAACATACATTTCGTTTGCACTTTGTACAGTATTTTTATAGATACCATTTTCAATCGAAACAGTATTTACGAAATTTAAAAAAATTATAGTAGTTCAATCGTTAGTAGAATATTTCACATGCTTAAATGTTATCAGGATTCGTCGTTTTATTTAAAGTTTATATAATATTTCTTTAACAACAGCTTTATACAAATTGATGTATAAATTAAAAAAATCCACAAGAGCTATTATAATCTAACCATATTTAAATAATTACATTTAAATCTTTGTATCATAAGTTTTTCTGCGTGGACTAAAATCTCATTAAACTTACATTAGATTATAATTTTATTTTTACATTTTCTAAGCACATAACTTGATATAAAAATCTATGATGGACGTAAACTAAAAAGAAAGAAAAATATTAATTCTTTTGCAGAGCTTTTATTCCTTAATATCAATTTGTCGTTAAGTTTATAAATGTTCCGTTTACTATATTGTAAACTTTAAGACTACTCAAATTACTGTACTTTATTTACAGTAGCGACAAATACGTTGAAGTCCTTTTGAAACAGTAAGCTTTCGAAAATTTAACTGTACATGTAAATATTTTAAATTTACGGTCACCAGTGCTTTCCCATAATACACTTCATGATTTTTTTCACACTACATAGTAGCCATCTGATTATGCGATTATAGAAGGTGATTTAACGCATTTAACCGAGTAACTTACAGTTTGAAAAATATTAAAGTATAATAGTTTTAAGATTGAAGCAAACAGCTACTTAAATATAATAAGGTTCCACAATTTTTGCAAGCTTTATAATACGTTGTGGGTATTATAAGATCCGCTATCTTGCTTCATTTTGTATTTAATTAGAATGCTCGCATAACTCATAATCAAAGCATTTTTAATAATATTTTGAATTATCGTAAATGCGAAACGGTCACAATAAACATTTCATATACATGTTTTCTTACATTTCAAAGCTAAGTGTTATTTAAAAATTAGTGGTCACAGAGAAATCGTATTTATTTAGGCAGCTGCTTCTTCAACCACAGAACCATCAGAAACAGCAATCTCTGAATTATTCAGTTCAGTTTCAGTCTTCGTTATAGCCAATTCTATATCTCTTTCTGGAACATTAGTTTTGTTCTCAACGATAATAGAGTTGGGCGAGTTAATTTTTTCAACTGTTTTCTCCTCTAGTGTTACATCCCTTATACCTTCACATACTTCTGCAGTAGTAACACTACTAGCATTAATCATATTAGCGGTATTAGTGACATTGGTAGTAATATCAACAGTATCGACAATAGCATTTGCAGATATTGTATGCTCGTTTTTCGTAATGTTTGGCAAAGCATCAATAACCTCTCCTCTTTGTCGTTTCTCAACATTTTGCTCTTCACTCTGTACATTGTCAAACTGTCCAGATATGAATTTGTGATTATTTTCCACTATTTCAGTCTTCGCATCTTTTTCAATTTGTTGCACACAACTAGGTTGAACACTCTGCTGAGTACTTCTACCTCGTCCTCTCGATTGGTGTTGTTGATTATCCGGTGGTGGAAGTATAGGTATTGCTGCTTTCGGTCTTCTAAACGGTGCACTTTGTTGCTGCTGTTGCTGTTGCTGAGCAGGGCTATAATAGGTACATCCTTGTGGCTGGAACAATTCTTGTGGGGGTGGACCCTGGGGCTATTATACAAAATAAAAATCAAGTGATAGGTTACACTAGGTCTAGAATAATGATTAAATCAATCCTAGCTATCTATGTTTACCTGAACAGGAGAGTTATATCCTTGATAGCCTTGAAAGTTTGCCGGAAATGCTGGCCCATTAGGACCTGGCACATAATTAATTATGCTAGGTGGTGCCGATTGCGGCGGTATAAACTGAGGCGGTGGTACTAAAAAGGGCGGTGGTGCGTAACTAGCAGGCTGACCACTGGGCGGTAATGAAATTACTGGCTGGCCACCTATTGCCGGGGCTGAAGTCGCAACTGGAGCTGATTGCTCAAAATGGCCTGGAGCAAACCCTACGAAGGTTAAAAGAGAGTATAAATAAAATAAGCATTAGAATCAAAAGCTAATCAAATGTGTTCGTACGATACTAATAGGAAAATTAATTGGGACGTGTAAAGACTAAAAATTAAGTAATATCTTACCTTGTGAATCTAAGACACCTCTTGAATTTCCAGCTAGGTACATGTAAATACAATCAATACATTAACATGAATAAAATTTTAAGTATCTACCTATATATAGTTTCTTTTGCTTGAAGCAGTTAAGAAAAATATTTATCCAAAAAATGCAAAAACATTTCTTTACCTTGCGGGGAAAAATATCCATGTTGACCATGTTGAGGGGGATAGGTTTGTTGATTAGGAGTTTCTTGAATAGCAGGTCGTTGACGTAAGCTTGAATAACGCTTCGGTCTATTTGCGGCAACATCTTGTTGTGGTTGCTGTGGTGATTGGTGTTGCTGAGCTTGAAGTGACTGCTGCTGCTGTTGATGCGATGGAGTCGTCTGTTGCTGTTGCTGCTGTAATCTTGGTGGCACTGTATTTGATCTTTGCTGGATAGGTGATTGTGTATATAGATTTTCTGAAATTAATGTACTAGTTACATTTCCGTTATCACAATTTATTCGAATAAAAAAGTAAAACAAAACCTGCATACATACTATTATGCCTACCACCCTGATGATATTGTGTACTGTCATTGGAGTTGGCGTGTTTTGTGTCACGGGTATTTGGATGATCAATATCCTGCTGTGACATATTGTTTCGTCTATTTTCATTTAAAATAGGACCAGCACCGCGACCTTTCCCTTTTACTTCGAAAGCTCTATTACTTATCACATTATTATTCGCACTTGCTTTAAATCCTCTACCGCGTGTTCTGCTAGCCGCTAAGCTTGCAGACTCTTGTATATTTCTCTTGTTACTATCCTTTGGAGATATCTTAGGATTAATCAATTTTTCAGCATCCCCACTAGGTGCATTATTTCCATTGGTACTTTGGGTATGAGAAGCATGTTTAATGTCCTTTTTCCAAGCTGAATTACTGGGCTCATTAGGAGCCTTATTTTCATTTCTAAAAAAATTAATCAATAAATAATTCATAGATTTAATTTCATTAGATTATTTATAAAACAAACTGTACTTACAGATGAGTATTAGGCACATTACTAGTTTTAATTTTTTGGTTTTCAACATGAGGCTGTAATGGAGGAAAGTTTTGAGCTTTATTTTGCACCTTATTTTTACTACTGTACCAAGCTGAAGATATAACTGGTTCTTCAACAGGAGCAGGATTCTTCTATAATAATTAATGCTTATGTCAATTAAACATTATCTGGAATAAATTTATTTTCTGAAACAAATAATATACTTACTTTATTAGAGCCTAAAGCAGGAAAATCTTCTCCCCCTCTATTGAATTTTCTATTACTATTTTTGCCAGTCTGAATATTACCACTTGGTTTTCCATAAGCATCCTCATCCTCCCAATTGCGTGTATATTTGTTTGGCCCACGTCTTGCAATAAAACAGTTTTATTATTTTATGATATACTTTTACAATAATGTTATGCTGGTTGTATAGTCTTTTATTTACCCATATCTTCTTCTCCTTCTTGCTCTAGGAGGTCCTTCCTCATTCCTTATATCATAGCCATATACTGCTATTAATTCTTCATGACTTTTAGGAGCTTGCTCTTCATCATTGTATCTATCATGGTCCCACCTATCTTCTACTTTATCCTTCCAAACCTTTTTCTCTTTGATTTCTCTTTCACTTGGAGTTTCAGTAACAGCATCAGCCACTTCATCAGCTGTTCTGTCATCATGCTCATAAAATGTTCCACGTTTAGGGATATATTGTGGATTTCTTCGATCTTCATCATCATCTAGCTTCTTCTGAGGCTTCTCCTCTTCTTGGCCATCTCCACTTTCTCGTTGTCCCCCATCTTGTGATTCAATTTCAGAATCACTTTCATAAATCTCTTCGCAATCTGATTCTTGATGACCTTCGGTCTGTTCACTACTCTAAAAGCAAAGTTGACTATATAATGATAAATAATTTAATAAAATCCATTTGGATTGTACAAACCATCAAAATTAGATTTACACAGACTTTATACACAATTTATTATCCTTCATAAAAAGAATGAATATTTTCATCAAATCGCGTGTAGAAACAAAGCGCAAAGTTTAGAGTTAATACTAAATGAATGATACACTAAAATACATTGAGAAGTACTGAAAAATCACTAAAGAAAATCATGACATTCCACGAGCCACTTGCCGGGTAAATCAACGTTACGATAACCTCCCAATCCTACGGTGACTTAGTTATGATTGCTTATGCCGATTACCAATGCCAAGGTTCTTTTAAAAAAGTACAATTAAAATGAATATAACGACAAGGTGATAAAAAAAAACAACGCCCTATTGTTTGACCTTGCTTTAACATGCCTGTTGGTAGAAAAATTAGACTCACTTGTGTTTCTTTCGTAACATTTAACTCCTCATATTGAATTGATGAATCAGAAAGTTCATCAGAGTCACCAGATTGATGAGATTTGCGACGACGACGTAAGTCCGACATGTTATTCTAGCTATGACACGCGATGCCAAACTCTTTTAGCCTTCTTTACGACAAGTAAACGTGCTGCTGCACTGAATAAGTATATATATACGCATACACAGTATACGCCATACACACCAAATAGTAAAAAAGCAGAGAAGAGAAAAGCAGGCAACTCCGACAACTCCAGATACAGAGACAAATTTAACCTTTCTACTAGGCTGTGTTCGGAAACACCACTCGGGTGCACTCTAGAGTGATCCCAATGAACTTTAGCCGTTCGGAAACTGTCGGGTTGCACTGGAGTGATTTTAGCAATATCGTTCGGAAATCAGAAAATTTTTCTCGAGTCACACCTTGAAATGAAATTTTTCTACCTTGAAATTTCAGGGTGAATCGGGTGAATAGTAAATACTGGGTGGTGGGGATATGAAAATTAAAGAGTCACTCAGACTATTTCAGTCTTCAGACTTCAGAGACAGTTGGAAACCCTTGGAGATTAAATTAATTGGCTTAAAGAATTTATAAAATTGATGGATGTGTTAAAAGTGGATGATATTTTAATAGTTTGATTTGTCCTTTCGACTATATATGCCTTATGGTATTCCTTTCAACAAAGTAAAGAAGTAATTTTATTATCATTATTAAATTATTATTTAATATATTTATTATATACATATACAGGGTCTTTTCCTAACGGCGGGACACATGATATTTCGTGTTATTTGACTATAGTACTTTTTACTATAGTAAAATTACTATTTTCCGTTTAATTTAAGTATTAAACGTAGTCACCAAGATTATTTAATTAAAATGATATTTATAATGAATAATAGAAGCAATTTTTGTATTTTTTCCATATCAATTAAAATACAGTTTTAATTTACGTTGTCCATTTGTATTGCTAATATAATACACGTGTGTATATTAGTGGTGCTGATACAAAAATGAATTCTTTGCCCGCCTCCAAATGTCTTAATTTCTTTACCCTACTTCAGAGACTAGTTCGGAAAACTATTCTTACCTAATCTCACTAGAGTAAACCCGACCCCCACCACCAATTACTCGAATGTATACTATATATACTATGTAGTACCCGGGTTTACCCGCATAAAGAATTTCCGAACACAGCCTAGAGGCTGGGCTTTTCGAGGTGAGATAAATCGCCTCAGTCAAATTGGCCGGACATATATTGAATAATGGAAAAAAAATCTACAGGAGTTGTTTGTTAAGCGTTTGTAGATGTTTGTTATATCAATAAAAGCGTTTGTTAATTGCTAATTTTTGAGAAAATGCAAAAATATAAAAACCAGCGTTAAGTTGGCCAAACATTATAATTACTTTTATTTAGATAGGGTGTTATATCGATTCAGAATCGTTTGTAGTTTCTATGTATATAAAAGAAAAAATGTTTGTTAGTTAATGGACTTGAACGAAAATGAAATTTAAAAATTCACAATTTAGTTCGAGAGCAACTATAGGTTATATATATTATTCTATTTTACGATTTTACAACTATATTGATAATAAACGTTTGTTAGGTGTTTGTAGATTCTTGTTACACCAATAGAAACATTTGTTATGATTGATAATTTTTGCAAAAATGCAGAAAATAAAAATCGCATCAGTGTGAAGTTGACTGGACATTAACTAAATTTTTCCTTAAATAATGTAATCACATCGATTTAGGATCGTCTGTAGTTTCTAAAAACATAAGTTACGTTTGTTAAATGTTAATTATGAAGAAAAATCAAATTACAAACATTTCCAATTTTGTCCATAATAATGTAGTATGTATACATACTTAACATTTAACAAACGTAACTTATGTTTTTAGAAACTACAGACGATCCTAAATCGATGTGATTACATTATTTAAGGAAAAATTTAGTTAATGTCCAGTCAACTTCACACTGATGCGATTTTTATTTTCTGCATTTTTGCAAAAATTAATTATCAATCATAACAAATGTTTCTATTGGTGTAACAAGAATCTACAAACACCTAACAAACATTTATTATCAATATAGTTGTAAAATCGTAAAATAGAATAATATATATAACCTATACTTGCTCTCGAACTAAATTGTGAATTTTTTAATTTCATTTTCGTTCAAATCCATTAACTAACAAACATTTTTTCTTTTATATGGGGTTTGTTCTTTATTTTCACTGCACTATCGAACTGGTGTAATTAGTTGAAATAAGACAAACATGTTTTCTCTCGCTCTAATTTATGCACTAGTGCAGCAATACAGCGAAAAAGAACAGACCTATGTAGAAACTACAAACGATTCTGAATCGATATAACACCCTATCTAAAGAAAAGTAATTAATATTCGGCCAACTTAACGCTGTTTTTTATTTTTGCATTTTCTCCAAAATTAGCATCTAACAAACGCTTTTATTGATATAACAAACATCTAAAAATGCTTAACAAACAACTCCTGTAGTTTTTTTTCCATTATTCAATATACATACATTGTATGTCCGGCAACTTAATGGACACGTGTCTAGTGGTGTCTAGTGGATAAGGTGAGTTCGAGATAGTGCTGCCTTAGTGGGGCTTAGCACTACGTTTTCTGAACGCGGCCTTTTTGACCAGCCAATATCGGGGTTTGTGATGAGAGGCGATTTACGTTTATTATGCTGAATACGTTTTATGTTGCTTGCTTATGCACATTTATATGATACAACACATACATTGCATCACATTGTATATATGTAGTATGTACAAATTTTTTTATCTTTACTATATCTTTTGAAAAGGGTTAAATATATTTCTTAATGTTTTCAACCTGGCAATCATTAGACTGATTGTGCATTGTGTATATTAAAATGAAACTATTGATTATAATATAATTTATTTTTCATAATAAAGTAAAAATGGTAATAATTTAAATAACTTGTATGTTTTTCAGTATAAAGAAGAATATATTGCAAAGAAAATAATATTTCTCATAACAATGTGTATATTGATTAACTACACAAAAGTGGCAAACATTGTAAATGCATGTATGGCTCATTAATTTCCAATATAAATTAAATTTATTTAATTCACTACTTGTGACTTCATTAATCTTTAGGAGTTTGATTAAATTTAACAGAGTATCCACCACTATTTGGATCTTTTTGTACTTCAAAGTTGCTTGTAGAAAGCCCAAAAGGCCGTAACACCAAGTTTCCTAAATCTTTTAATTTTCCCATCATTTCCTCTTTTAGCTTTTCATTCCTCTCTTGAATTAAAGGCGGCAACCTCTGAAAAATGAATAATATTGTACTTTATGCTGCTTATATTGCACAAATTATGTTATTCTATATTAAATTATATTAAAATCATTGCTATACAAAATGTTGCTTTCTGACAAACATCTTAAAAGCTTTTAGAACCTAGTGTGTTAAATCTCATAGTATTAATCTTGACATAATTAAACAATAAATTTATTATTTGTACTGGAGCAATCATATTTCTATACTTTTATAAACAAATCTTTATGTTTTTAAATACTCATGTAATATATATCTTATTTTTGACTAAACCTTAGTAGGATTGTAAATCCCTAAATTAGAAAAAAATTACACTATTAACCAAATTGTAATACTAGTTTAAGGATAGTTCATACAAGCTATGAACATAAAACAACATATTTATAATAAGAATCTCCCTTTTTTCATTAGTTATTATCATTTTATATCCAATTAGATATTTTAGTACAATTTTCTTTAACTGCATGCAATCCTATCACTTTTTTTTAATAATATAATATTCACCTGTATGGCTAAATTAGCTTCTGTATGTGCAGGATCTAAGGCTAGTACCTTTTTATAATCTTCGAATGCCTCATCTAGTTTCTCAATTTCTTCTAGTAGTAGAGCTCTTCGAATATAAGCTTTTACATAATTGTTATCTAATTCTATGGCTTTTGTACAATCTGCTACTGCTAAATTCTTCTCAGCCTAAAAATTATTACATACATATGTGCATATAAAAAAATATATAACTTACAACTGTTTATATACAATGTCTTATCTACTTCTGCCAATTTGCAAACTGTATATTGGTTAGATGATTCTAAGAATAATTTTCTAAAGCATTTATAAGTCTAGCTGTTAATTATAACTCTACAAAGGGTTAAGCCCCCTTCAATTTAAAGCTTCCTCTTGATAAAACATTATTCCAATGAACTCAGTAATCATGAACTAATAAGCTCAATAATATTAAGTCAGTCCAATAATTAAATAGGACATTTTGATTTAAAAAGAACTTTTAGTTCCTAATAACTTTTTAATTAAAGGATAGAATTAAAATATTTTTAAAAGTTTTTACATTTTTGTTCTTTCCTCTCTACAGTTCATAAATCAGCAGATGCAGTTCAAAAGACTTATAGAAATATTTAAGATTAAAAATATATAAGCCTTGATCAACATACAGTTGGTAAACTTTTTGACTTGGCAGCAGCCCTATTTGCATACAAAATAGCTCTATCTTTATTATACAGTAATGGGCAGATACTTAGTCCCTTGGTATAAAGATTTGTAGCATCGACATAGTTTCCTTCATTAAAAAGTAAATTAGCCTCATTCTTTAATTTCTCTGCTTCTTTTCGTAATTCCTAAAATTATATTTTAACTTCACAAATTATACAGAGTATATCATTTAAAATGATCCAATCCAAAGACATAAAATTCTTTTTATGTTGTTATTTTAAGAGGTATTGGTTCGTATATATATATATACATACATATAAGAGAAAGACCCTTTAAACTCAATTTTCAATTTGCACTCAAAAAAGTCTTATCAAAATAATTTACACTGTTTGTATTTATAAAGATAAAAAGAGTTTTACGTTTATCGTCTGAGCCATTTTAAATGGTATACCCTGTAAAGTAAACATCTTTATATAAACTAGATAAATTTAAACTAACATCTTTTTCTTTTTCACTAAGAGTTAGTTCCCTTTCTTTTAAAACTTCCAATAATTTTGTCTCATCCACGGTTGACGAATCCGCCATTTTGAATAGTACTACGCTGTATCAGAGATGATCATGAGTCTTCTGTCACTGTTCGTACATACATATACATACACTCCATATTATGGTACACACACAGTGGGAAATTGAATCATTTCAGCTACATATATACATATAGTAGAGTAGTAATATCAATTTTCATGTGAATTACAAAGTGAAGCTAGCCGAACCACAAACGATTCAATTTTCCACTGTGTACGGCGGTACCTTTCTTTGGTCTTATTGTGTAATTTAAGAATATTTTCTGATGAGTCACTGGTCTGCGTTTGATCGTTGTTTGACATAGAATTATCAACAGATGTGGCATCTTCATCTAATTTGGCGCACGAGTTTACTAATTCTCTCGTTAAATCTTCTATAATTTCTTCATTTGATTGCACAGTTTTCGAATCATCGCCCATATTATATCTCTTTTAAAATACAATTCTTAAAGGATTAAAACAGTAAAAACATTCAAGAAATTAAGATAAGAAAGATAGATGAGAGTACGAAATAACTAAAAGACTGCGAATTACGATTATTATGTTTGTGACGTTAAACCAGGTTAAACCTGGTGTCTGGGATGACTGGGATAAACAATATACTACTTGTATGTATGTATGTATGTACTAGACATAGGACATAGGACTTATTCTAGAATTTATGGAGCGCGGAGACAGTGATGCACTGAAGTTAGCTGAACGCAGCTGCACTCTGCTGAATGAGTGAAATGCTCACGAATGATTTGACAAGTGACAGAAGTCTAGAACCAGTATAAACTTGACTTGGCTGTCGCTGGTCACTATGTGGCGCCTCGAGCAGTGAAAAGTATAACTGCTTAGAAAGTAAAATATTAGAGAAAAGGAAATAATTCAAGTGCAGGAAAAATAGAATCAATATAATGAATGTCTTATCATAAGTGGAATTACTTTGCTATATGTTATACACTAATAAACACTAGTTTCTGTGACACATTTTTTCAGTGTTTTTCTTTCTTAATGGGAGTCCGTATACCGACATTACAGAGCGGAAACTATTTCGCATGCAGCTTCGTCATTTGTTGGCGGATTGTAAAGTTATTACAGGTTTTTGGAAGTGCCAGAAGCTTATCTACTAAGTTACGTTAGGAAAATTAACAAAAAATGAAAAAAGTTTTTTGTTTAAATAATTATATTAACATTATTGAGAAACAATAATTAAATCGCAAAATGCCCCAACGTACTTTACTAGATAATGCTCTTACGTTTCCAAAAAGTCCACAAAAATGCAAATCCGTCAAGAAATGACGATGCTGCATGCGAAATAAATAATATAAGAATTTCGTGTTCGGGAAGTCTGCCAAACATACGGATTCCTGTTAAATCAGCTCTGAGTTCGCCGCCAGTTGGCGCTGACATTTGCGTGTGTAAATACAATACGCTCACACATATGTACATATGTACATACATAAATTACAGAAAGTGTAGAATTGTGTAGAGAGCGTAGAGAGTGTATAATGCAGCACAGTGAACAACCCTATTTATTCTGATTCTGAAAATTTGTATATATTTCGATATTTCTAGCTTGTAGACCTATATAAAAATTTATAAAATATGTCAAATTTTGTATTTAATTGGATTGTTGGTGAGGGTGAGAGAAGACGATTAGCCGAAATATTGGAGGAAAGACAATTTGAAGAAAATCACCAAACAGAGACAACTAAAGATCAGGTTGAAAAATTTGCCATGTTTTTTACTTGCATTATTTATAACTTAAACAAATTTTAGAATTCAATTGAAACAGATGTTCTTGAATTATTTATGTCAGCTAATCAACCAGTATTATATCGTCAAAAACATGTTGGAGCTCTAAAAAAACTGTTAACAGAGGTACTTTCCAAAGATTTCGAGGTAATTCATTTTTATCAAAAGTAGATATTTTGATGTAAAAAATATACTTGATAATGATTTTATTTAGTCTCTAGATTGTAGTAGACCATGGCTATGTTATTGGATATTGCATTCACTTGAGATATTAGGAGAACGTTTAGAAGACAAAGTATACTCTAATGTTATAGACTTTCTAGCAAAATGTCAGTCTCCTGATGGTGGATTTGGCGGGGGGCCTGGTCAGTACCCGCATTTGGCATCTACTTATGCTGCTGTAAATGCTCTATGCACTATTGGTAGTATTGAAGCATATAAAGTCATAAATAGGTGAGTATAATTAAGTGTATCATATAAATGTAAAATTCAAAGATCCATATTAAAGCAGTGTAATGCCTCTAATGATCAAAGTTTCAATTAAATATTAGTTTAAAAACCAAATATTATTTTAGAGAACGGCTTTATCATTTTTTATTATCTCTGCATGGAGAAGATGGTTCCTTTATTATGCATGCTGATGGAGAAACTGATCTTAGAGGAATATATTGTGCACTTGCTGTAGCAAAAATTACAAATGTCTACACACCAACTTTATTTGAGAAGTCTGAAGATTACGTAGCTAGATGTCAGACGTGGGAAGGAGGATTTGGTGGATGTCCAGGGATGGAAGCGCATGGGGGATATGCATTTTGTGGCTTAGCAGTACTTGTTCTTCTTGGACAAACTCACCTTTTTTGTTTATCATCTTTTTTGGTACATACTGGTTTATTATGTGTATTTATAAAAGTATTTAGGAGTAAAGAATGATTAAAGTTAATTCTCTTTAGAGATGGTTAGTGAATAAACAAATGCGCTTGGAAGGAGGTTTCCAGGGTAGAACAAATAAGTTAGTAGATGGATGTTACTCATTTTGGCAAGGAGGAAGTTTTCCTTTAATACATGCAATATTGACAAGACAAGATAAGATTTGCAATATTCAGCATTGGATGTTTAATCAAGAAGCCCTACAGGAATATTTATTAATATGCTGTCAGTATCCACAAGGGGGACTTTTAGATAAACCTAAGAGGTATATATGTAATTACAAATTAATTTGTTAATATATTATTTATTTGTATATGTATGCTGACGTAATAAATTAAATAATTTTAGGAAAAGTGATGCCTATCACACTTGCTATGGATTGAGCGGTCTATCAGTAGCACAGAACTCACCAAAACCAATAGTAATTGGATCACCGAACATAAATTTGGTGAAAAATGTGAATCCTGTGTTTAATTTGGTACAATCTTCTGCAGTAGATGCATTACACTATTTTGAAACTTTGCCATTATGTAATTTAAAAGACTAAAATAATCTTTAAAATGAAAAGATAAATAGTATATTTTTATGTTTCTACACATCAAATTGTTTCAAACTAAAATTTTAATACCTATTGGACAAAAATTAAAGTACAATTTTGATTATTTGTACTTTTATATTATCTCCAGTTTCATTAAAATTGTGTATATCTTCGCATACTAAGTCTAGCATTAATTATACACAACTAAGGGACAAGGGTGTATGTACATGTTATGCACTAATCCAGGAAAATGTATATTTGTAATTTTTCTACTATCCTTTCCTTCCTTAAGAAAGGAAAGCAAATAGCACATTATGAGAGCTTTCCAATTAGTCTAAAAATCGACACAAATTGGACACAAATGTACAGTTTTGTGTGATATGCGATGTACCATTTGTGTCCAATTTGGTCGATCTTTAGGCTAATTGGAAAGCTCCCATAATGTGCTATTTGCTTTCCTTTCCTTAAGGAAGGTTTCAGTTAGGCTTCCTTAAGGATGAGATTCCATTACTTTAAAGATATAGGACTTTTTATACCGTACATGCACTAATTCACTGCCGTACAGTTGACAGGATTGGTAGTTACATAGGTAAATTTTGCTATAGTATATTAACTACCAATTACCACAGGTTTTTTTGACTTTTGATGCCATCTGACGGCTGATGCTGCCATTGTTGACCATCCACATTCCACACTATTTCACACTTAACTATAACCAACAAATTCAACATTGCGCGTTGCGTTGACATTTATAGGTTATTTTGTGATATCTGTATTTAAATTTTTTGTGTAAAGGATATTTTGTCAAAACAAATAAACGTTTCTGTGATTGTGAAAAATGTTAATGGTTTGCAAATATATAACTGTATAAGTTTTCAACAATGTTTTGGCTTGGTTATAATCATCACTGTGCGGAAGAAGAATAGCAGCCGGTGAAAGTCTGAAATTAATTGCAAGTAAATGTTTTATTAATGGCAAATTGAATGATAATGCATGAGTGTAAGTTTCCTATTTTTCCGAAATTTATAATCATCTATGGGTACAATATTTTGAGAATATAGAGGTAGTGTAGCCAGGCATAAAATCGAATTAGACAAGCAGGCGAGCAGGTAGAAAGATGAGCAAAGCATGAAAAGAGTATGTTATTTTAATAAATTGTTCTTCGCCTTATTTAGCGTTGCTTTAAAAGAAGCGAATGCTTAATTATTTGATACAAAATAAATTTTGTATCAAATAATTAAGTATCATTTAGTAGGAATGAAGCTTTTTGCTTCGAGTTTTCGAGTATGGCGAATGTTTTGATTGTGTGCAGTGTATCCGTAGATTTGTACGCAACACGTACTTGCATACTAACGCGTTCGCGCATATATATATCACGCATGCTTTCCGTGCTGTAATTTACAATTTACCAGATGTATAATCTATGATTTATTAAAATTCATGCCCTTTTTTGTAAAACTTGCTGCAAAGTTTACGTTTTTTGTGTAGTATACCATAAAATATAAACGGATGGGGTTAGCATTGTGTGTTCACAATTAAAATAAAGAAATATTGTCGTTTTACACGTTTATGTTAAAAAATACTACTAATATGAAAGACTTGCAAATCTTAAATTTAGCTGAGTGTTTTTTTTTCTTTTTTTTTATAAATCGTTTATTTCCTTTAGCATTGTTTATGCTACATACATATTAATATCTATGCATCCAATATGCTGTAGTAAGTGATACACGTGTGCTCAGTGTGCTGTTCATTGACTTCATTGTCGTACTTGCTCTTGCTCTTCTCTTGCCCCTGTTGCCGCTTCAACCATAACCTTAAAGAAGCGCGTGGTCTCTTGTTTTCTGTCCGTCGTGGTTCTTACTTATAATAGAAGTAACTTATTTTGTCTGTAATTTTTCATTTACAGAATACTCCTACTTCAATTACTTTTAAAAAAATACATTTTTGCGTGTCATGGAGACAGGATTTTTAAATTTCCGAGACGAGGAACATTTTTCTGATTTCTCCTTATCTTTAGAACAGGTAAGAATTTATGAGCCCTTGAAATAATGAAATAAACAAATCTAATACTAGTCCTATGTATGCAATACTGCTATTAACAATACATATGTTAGAAAGGAAATTTATATAATTGTTTTTCTAATTATTTTGGATTTACTGAAGGTTACATACACAAATTAAAATAATTAAACAAAATTATTAATATAATACTTTTTCAGCAAAATTTGTTAAATGAATCTGAAAGTTCATTGACACTTATATCCCAAGATGAATATGATTATATGGAAAATAAATTGGATATTTCTTGTTCTGCCAGTGTATGGGGAACAGAGCAAGAGTAAATAACATCTTTAATAATATTATAAAATATGCATATATAAAGTTTAACTTTATGTTTCATTTAATTATTTTATTATAGACTTAATGGAGATATGGCAGTATTACCAATATCGGGTGCTTCTAATGTTATTCCTAAGTTTGATAATATTAAAGAAGATTTTGCTAAAGTCCTAACAGATTGGCAAGAGCATCTTGGTTGCTTACAGGTATGTTATTCATAAGTTCACTGCTAATAAAATATGTGTATGTGTCTTAGCAGTTTTTATAAAATTATTTGTTGTTTTATATTATTAGACTTAAAACAATCCTGATTCAAGAGAGTTGAGTAATCTATCTCTGGTGGAAATACATTTTGGTTCAATATTAAAGCGGCTTTACTTACATTCTAAATATATGTTATATTTCTATTATAATATATTTATATAAAAAATTGTTTCTAGGCATCAGATTTGGATGAAGATATGGATATAGTAGGTCTCACTATGAATATATCTGATAAAAGTAGCTCAAGTATATCAACAGATATTTTTACAAATGAATCAGTTGCACTATTAGATAAAGTGGAAAGCAATTTCATTGAAAACTCAACACCAGAAATACAAGAAAACTGTCAAAATAATGGTAATATACATCTATCTTCATTTATTGTACAATATTAGTTATTACATGTGACATACAACACTACTTATAGATTCCCTTAATTCATACTGCATGATAAAAGAGAAACATATGAATTGTGCAAAACAGACAAATGGAAGTAAGCTACAAAATTTGAAGAAGAGTAAGAGGAATGTGAATAAGAAGCTAGTGATGGTGACAGAGAAAATGGGGACAAAATCTAAAAATGGCAATAAAAAAGTTAGAGAGAAAAAGAGAAAAAAAGAAAGAATTAAATCAGTTTGTATGGTAGACAATGATGAATGCATCGATGTAGTGACTGTTTCAGATGAATCTCCAGGTAATGATTTTATTATTTATTAAGCTGCTATTATATTAATCTTTATAATATTGGTCAGCTTGGAAAAATTTTCTTACAAAATAGCAAAAAATTAATCACTTTTGGTCATTACTAATTTTCATAATTTGTCTACTGCATTGATTTTTTAGTTTTTAAATGTTATCTTTCCTATAAAACTTTAAAAATGGTTTGGTGTGAAATTGATTCCAAAAATCTCACCTAATACTCAATCAGATTAAAAATTAAAACTTTTATTAAATTAAAGAATGTTAACTTAATGTTTATTTTTTATTTTCTAACAGCTCTTGAAGCTGGTGATGTTAAAAGTCTTTTAGAACAATTTGAAGCATCTGAAAATTCTGTAAGAGGATCTGTATCGAGAAGCAAAAAGGCACTGGATCCTAAGAAGCTCGACACTAGTACAAATCAATTTAATTATAATGATTGTAAAAAGTCTGTTAAGCAAACAAGGATGCATAAAGAAATCAGTAGTAAATTCCCAAAGGAAATCATTGATAGGATAAAGGTAATTCTTTCAGGTTTTAATTACACATGTTTAAAGAACATTGACATTCTAATTTATATAATGAATAGGCTTCTGGTTATAAAAGCATTACAATGATTTCTAATAATCTTGATGTACATAAGACACCTCGTAGCAATGAAAATAAAATGCACAATGTAAAGGAAACATTTGCTCGAAATAAACTAAAAGTAGTAAGTACGCTAAAGTAAAAAATTGAAATTATAACATTTCTGGAGTAAAGAGAAACTGTATAAAATTAAATCATTTATGTTAGGTTGACAATGGTAATGGCATTACGAGAATGGAAGGATTTATAAATCTTGACCATGATTACTGCAATAATACTAATTCTAATATTAATAATGCCAATAGTAATAGTGAATATGACAGGAGGTTTAATGATATTGAAAAAACTACTACAAACATTAATGAATCATTTATGGATTCTTGTAAAGATTTGACAAAAAAATCTACTGTTTTGCATGCTGGAATTAAAAAACGAGTAATGAAAAATAAGAATGATTATACAAATGAAGGCTTAAGAAGAAATAATTATTTAGAATCAGGTGGTATCAGTGTTGTTGGAGATGAACAGATTTCACCTTCTGGGGTTTTAAAATTAAATACAGCTGGTGCGCAAGATAACACAAACAATTTTAGTGCAGAATTTAAAAATAGCTCAAAATATACTGATCCTATAGATACTAAAGTTACTATCAAAAATGAAAACCCTGCCAAGGAGCTTTCTACCAATCAGGTGAAAATGAAGTCAGCATTAGATAATAACATACAAAAGAATGATACCATTCTAAAGAAAACTAAGTCTTATAAAGTGGGACCACTCAAAGTTAAACAAATGGTTTCAGTATTGAAGAAACCACAAGCTTTGACCAAACCTAATGAAAGTATAGTTACAACAACTAATAGTTTAAACAATGTAGTTCAAAATATAATCATTCAGAATGATACAGAAACAGTTGAATCTGAAAAGATTAAAATACCTCCTCGTAAAAAGTTAAATTTAGCGGAATACAGAAGTAGGAGAGAGCAAAATCGTAGTGATAGCAGTAGAACAAATTCTCCTATACAACCTATGACTTTGTTATATGTGCACCATGCTTCTACTACGACAGAGCCAATCCCTGATACTATCAACAATTTAATTTGGTGCGAACGAGAAATAATATCAGTGTTAAAGCCTAAAGTAAATGTGGAAGATGAAAAATATAAACCAAAACCATCAACTAGGGAAATAGCCATTCAAACTTACGAAACAGTGTTTGAATATCCATCTACGTCTAGTGCCATTGATGACGCAGCAAGTGAGGCGAAAAAGGAAGCTAATAAAGAACAGTAAATATAAGATATAATTTCTTATAAATTGAACATTATTCTTATGTGTTTTTTTTTAAAGTAATTAACATTTTAAATATATGCTAAAATATAATAAATTATTTGTAGGAATAATTGCGTAAGAGACAAAAGACAACGATCTTATCGAAAACGTAAAACTTCATCCAGTTTAAGTAGATCACGATCAAGAAGTGAAAATAGAAGCATAAGAGGTAGAAAAAGTAGAAGTCGAAGTCGTCGCCGGAGCCGTAGCCGTAGCCGTAGTCGAACCTGTAGCCATAGTGATAGTCGCAGCCGAAGTATTAGCAGAAGCCGAAGTCGAAGCAGAAGCAGAAGTAGAAGCAGAAGCAGAAGCAGAACTCGTAAACACCATATCATTCGTACTAGAAGAATAAGCCATCGTCGCAGCTCTGTCAGTTCAAGTAGCAGTTGGTTTTCACGCTCTCGCTCTAATTCTAGATCAACTTCTAGATCTAGATCAAGATCATCATCACAATACTCAATTTATTCAAGGTACCAATTAGAGTTTATTTGATAATTGTCTAATTAAGTACGGGAGTAATGGGGTAGTTAGTATAGGTTGAAGATGAGGTGGTGTTCAGACTAGATAATACAGTATTTTCCTTAAAATGTTTAACAACTAACGCGTAACGTAATTTATAACTAGAAAATATCGCGTGATTGTAGGTCTTCTTCTCGGTCAAATTTCGGAAGGAGTAAATGGTCAAATCGTAGAAGAAAATGGAAGCGCGAAAGCAGAAGTTGTAAAAAGCAAAGAGGACAATCCTCTAAAAACTTTTGTGACTACAGCGAATGGAGGAGGTAAAAAATTAGTTCGCATTAGTTCTCGTACTGATTTGCTTAAATAACAGCGTTTTTATAGGGCCAAAGCTATATTAATTCAGTTAGATTTTCTGTAAGTGGTGTGTCAGATATTTAACGTGGATAGTTGTTTTTTAAAATTGTTTCTAATTTATTCATATTTTTGGCTTCATTAGAGCAAAAATTTTACTGCCAAATTTCGTTTTTAAGCAAAGTGTAAACTTAAATGAAAACAAATTACAATCAATTCTGTTGACAAGAGAACAGTTCACGTGGACTAGTTTGGTTAAAATGTATAGAAATTTATAAAACGTTAAGAAGTAATATTTTTTTAAAGTAGAAATTAAAAATTATATTTTGAATATAATATAATATTGTTATGGGTTTATACTGAAGACTCATAAAGTCCCATCCATCCCCTCTATTATTTCGAAAAATGTGAGCCCTTCAAAGTGATAACAAAACGTACGTTTTTTTTTGCTTTTGTTAAACTTTGTTATGGTAATATTCATTTGACCTTGCAGGGTAACGCGAAGGTCATATTATTTAACAAATTTTTTATAAAACTTAAATGTAAACATTTTTTTATGAAAATTATAATTTTTGTTTCACAGATCACCTTCTCGTTATTATAGAAGACCTTACGATGCTTGGTATGATAGAGAAAAGCAGAGGCAAGTAGAAGAGCGAAGAGTAATATACGTAGGAAGATTGGAAGAAGGAATTACTAAAGCCGATTTGCGTCAGAGATTTGAGGCTTTCGGGCCTGTTGTTGATATAAGTGTGCATTTTCGTGAACGTGGGTTAGTTGAAAGGAAAATTATTTTTAAAACATTGATAGTTTAAAAATGTCGTACTAATTGTTTAATTTTACAATATATTGTAGTGACAATTATGGATTTGTAACGTTTGCATACAAAAATGATGCGTATGAAGCTGTTGAGCATGGCAATGACGATCCATCTTTACCTCGATATGATTTGTGTTTTGGCGGTCGAAGAGCATTTTGTAAAGTTAAATATGCAGATTTAGGTAAGGATTATGGAAACTGCTATACAGGGGGCGAGGAGTGTTTTCCATCAATTTCCAAACGCCGAAAAGCAATTGAATTTATGAAAGAGAGGTTTACTGTTTTTTAATTTAATAGAAAAAAAAGTGAATAGCTTTGTAACTAAATGTGTTTTCTATCTTAAAGATGGCTAAAAGAGTACTAGTTTATTCATAAAAACGGATGTAAATTTTCAAATTTCAATAGAATTATTAAGTCTTAATATTTTTATGCATACTAAATTTTTTCTTTACTGTTCATTTCACATTTTGTGATTTCAAATTTATTTAAAATGTTCAAGTTTGTAAAAAAAGGTAAAAGAAACATGTAACAACTCTCCAAATGGCTAAAAATCTATTTTCCAGTCAATTTCAAAGACAAGGAAACCATTATAACAGTTAAAAGCAGTTTTATTTTTAATGCACTATTAATCTATCCCAATTATCAAACATTACCTATTTTTATTCAATTACTGCGTTCTGTCATTGGTGGACCAACCTGCATAAAATTATGTGAATATTTAAACTATTTAGTAATTTTTTTTATTTTTTAGATGGCATGAGTACTGGTTCATTTGGTGGAAGAAACTTACCAGAAAATCATGAAGATAATAGTTTTGACTTATTGTTAAAGGAAGCTCAAGCCAAATTACATAAACGAAAGGTCTGACATATGTATAGAATATTAGCTGTAAACATATTTAGGATTTTCTATAGGAGTTATTTCTAATAAATTGAATGCCCGGAGTGATAATTAAGTAAAATGTTATAACGCGGGAACATTCGAATAGCCGATTATGTAGAGATAATTTATTATGCGAAAAACAGTTAAATATAAACGATTATTTCTCCGCTCATTAAATAGTACCGCAAGATTGTTGAACATCCTTTATTTGAAATAATGTTAATTTAGATTGATGCTATATACTAAAATGATACTGAAAAATAACCGGTAGCTGTACAAGATATCGAAAGAAATTTCGAGTAAGGGTATGACAGTGGTCTCTGAAAGATCATTCTTTTATTTGTTAGCTACGGCAAGGTCATCTCGGCTTTTACAATCGAATTATATAGGGTGGTCTATGTTAATCGATGTATGCATTATCTTGAAAACAGGGCCATACAGAAAAAAATGTTTGAAACAAAAGTTGTTTTACTTTTAGGGGATATGTGATGATATAATCTGTTTGACCTAGGGGGACGTCCTGAAAGAAATATGAAGATCATTTTGAAAATTTTAAATTACATTCACCATTTTTTATTGGATATCTTTGTAGCTGACCTTGAGAGCTGTTATACAAAAACTTTCAAATTTTCATTTTATTCAGATGATCGTGGGATATCTCGATTTGAAATTGCATAGGGTGTGACTTTGACTAAATTAGTGTGCGTAACTGCTACGCATATACATATACTGTTGCTCAACTACATACGCTTTTAAATTTAAGTATCCCGTAAGCGTCTGAAAAAATGAAAATGGGTTTTTGAAAGCTCTCGGAGTGTTAGCTATAAGAATATATAATAAAACTAAGGGTAATATTTAATAATTTCAAGGGGACTATACTTTGTTCGACATGCCTTCTAATTTTAAACTAATGATATCATCTTATATTCCCTTTGAAGTGGAACAACTTTTGTTTTAAATATTTTCACTAATTTAGCCATAATTCTGAAATAATTGTCTATGTTGATTAAAATGGACCATTCTTTATATTTAAGATAAAAGATCATATTATGAGCTTTAAATGGAATTGAAATTAAATAATTTAATTAAAATATAATCTTTTTATTTGAAATAATATTAATTTATAGCATCCAAATTTCGTTTAATCTCTTTTTTTACAATTTCCATATATTTAATATAAAAATATTATTTAATGCTAAGAATTTCAAAGGTTAATTAAAATCTTTATGTCCAATGTCTCTTAAAGTTCATAATTTGATCTCTTATGGAACTCGTTTTAACATATATTTCTATAGAGCTCAGTAAAAAGAACACCATACCGTTTAAAAAGACAAGATGATTTTATTGTAACTAACTAATAAAATGTAGACGCGTGCAGTTACCAGCTTGTATACTATACTTTTGATAGTATTGATGATTGATTTAATTATATTTTTATAAGTATTAAATGTAACATTCTTTTTCCAATGACTAGCAATTTTTCAGATCTATATGTATAAATTATATATTTACTATTATAAGACTTCTAGCAATATTTATACTTCCTAATTTTTTAAGAGAAAAACTCATTGCACTAAATTCTTTTATCTTTGGTTGGTATACTTTTATTAAAACTAATGGTTTTTATTATAAATAAATTTAAAAATATTTAAGAGAGCTTTTGGCAATACAGTAGAGATTTGGTTGTGGGATAAATGAGTGAAATCAAACATTGTAAATTTGTCTTTTTTTAGAATTTTAAAATAAAATTTAAACTAGCATTGGCTTGAATTTCTCTGGTAATTTTGCATTCTCTATTCTATTGAAATATGTGTATAATATAAAAATAAATAAATAATACTACTGTGATGATGACTGCATACAGTAATATGGCAAAGTAGATTTTTTTAAAATAGGTGTAAAAATTATTTTACTTGATGATTATTTTTTATCAAAGATTATGAATAAAATTCAAGTTTCTTATGTTTGATTTCATTAATTTTTTTGCTGATAAACCGAAGCACGATTTTTTTAATTCAAAAGTGAACTATTGATTAAAAAGCCTTTTATTTAATTTAGAATAATATTTCATTTTAATTTCAATAGTATAATTTATGATTTGCCAGTTGTGTGACTGCCTGATCTTTATTTCACAGAAAAAAATAATAGGAAAAATGTTAATAATTATATTTGCAATTTTAATCATTTATAATGTAGCAATTTCATAATTTACTCTAAATTATTGAGAGAATTTTAATTTTATATTGATAAGTAAGTATTAATGTCCAATTCAACTAGTTTGATGAAAATAATAGTCAATTAGACTTATACACACATTTTTAATAATAAATATAAAATCTAACAATATTAAAGTCTCTTTAAAAGGAAACAGCTGTTATTTGAAATTAATTAATTATAATTCTGTCAAATTACACTAACTCAGCTTGGATTAATAATAATTCTAACTATTAATGTTAAGGTAGCAATGTTGCAAAATTGATCTTAGATCTTAATAAAAATGTATAGTGGTAGCTTTCAATAATTTTAAAGTTTATCTGCAATTTGAATATTCTCTATTATTTATTACCCAAGATATTTAAGAGTAAAGATCGGAATTATTGGGAGTTTAACATGCATTTCTTATGGACGAAATTGGATATTTAAATGTTTAATGTAAAAGAAATATGTAAATTATTAATCTACAACAAGATGAAGTTATTTAATAAAAATGATCAGCTGCTTCTATTTTAAATAATAGAAAATCCTAATTCATTCATGAAAAGCGAGTTTTAAAATTGTGATTTTTAGTCATGAAATATTTGGGCTTATAAATGATGGAGAGTATTAAAATTTTGTAAAGACTTAAATTATTGTAACAAGAACCAGTGTAAATTTTCATAAATATCTATCAGATATCACTCCTTGCAAATGCCTACCTTAAATAAAGTGTTTGTAAGTTATGTATGTTATTTACATAGGAATAATTAAAGCTGGAGTAAGAGCTCCATGATTTTGAGAAAAAAGGCATGCAGCTTTAAAATTGGTTTATTAAAATGGTGTAAACCCTTTAACAAACATTTGCTAATGCTTAAAGCTCCCGTCATGTAGTAAGCTTATCAGAAGGTAAAAAATGGTCACGTGTAATTAAGTTTGTGTCAATTTGTATTGTTAATTTAATTGTTTTTTAATTTTTATTGCCGTTATGTTGATATAGCTAATTCGTTGCTCTTAAATTCATAGTATATTCTGTGGCATAACTAGTATATATACTCACTTTGTCTAACTGTGATTATGAGCGAGCGTTGCAAGAAAAGGAAACTTTGGGACTGCCACTTTAATTCCTTTGCACTTATCAACTTATGAAATGAGAGTCATTTTGTTAGTCCTGAATTCCTATTTTTTGGCAATCCTGGTTTAACCTGCTGATTAAACGTTTTCAGAACGTTTCAAAGTTATAATTCTAAGGGGGTTTCAATGAGCATTTATGCATAATTAAATGTTGTTATTTTAACTGATTTAATACATTAGCTGAAACTCCATGCACGAGTGTAGACTCCGTTTACTGAATTCGTGGGCTAATAGGATCCAGTTCCTGGATTCAGATAAATCTGAGAAATAATTTATTACTGATTAAGAGCATCACACAAAAATTACAAGCGGACTTCTCTGTGACTAACCATAGAAAGTTTGATCCTTACACTGCTCTACTATACTCTCGACAATGACGATATAAGTCACACTTGATTTCAGTCATTTCCATTTAAACCCTTGTAGTGTAGAGTGGCTAAAGCTGCGAGAAACTTTTTTACGTAGTGCGATTATAACCGTGCATTGAAATTTAACAATTTGATCCCTATCTTGATTTCAAAGTGAAGATCGTAGAAACAAGTAAATCACTAAATTTAATAAAAGACTTATTTATCTAGTTAATCTTCGGTTATTACCTGGAAAATAGTGGATTCTTTAGGATCTTGCTGAACGACCTCTGATTAGAATGAGGAATTAGTCGTGAACAACTCAAAGTTAAAGGAATTTTGTGGAAATTAATTTTACCGATGAAATAGAATCGTCTATTGATAAAAAGATTGTTCATAAGTAGACCTTGATAGAAATACCTAAGCATAATCTGATGCATTATCAAACGATTCTTAAAAACTGCTTCTCTCGTAGGTATTACATTTATAATTTTTCTACATCCTGTGTTAAGCATCTCTTAAAAGCACTTTCCTAAGGTGAACAATTTTACTAAATAATAGTGCTTTTCTTAAAAAAAGAACTTTTTTAAGTAAAAAGAAGCACTATAATGTGACCTTCAAATTACTTTTTGGGAAACCTTCATAAAGAATGGAAAGAAATTATTGAATTATATTTTCAAATCTATAAATGCATTTACACATTACGAATATGTTTTGTAAGATATACATTTGACGTAGTTTAGTGCCAGTAGTTTTTATTGAGTCAGATAATTATACTTTTTTATCAAACAAATATATCACGAAAAAGCTTTTTACGGCTTTACCAAGAAAAACATTGCCCACACAACAAAGTTTTATACAGCCAGTTAGCCAATGCGTTCGTGATTTACTTGATAAAGTCTGTACAATTTGAACTGTCCTTAGGATAAATTTTTTACTTCGCAGAATAAGTTTAACTACTAGTTCTTTTAAATTTTTCGGTTGTCTCATAAATCTAAATATTCTTTCAATTTAAAAAAGGTAATATATTCTCTTTTATTATGTTATTTTATGTTTCGTATCGGACAATGTACAGATTTCAATGATTTACGAAGAAAACAAAGAGAAAAGATGAAAATTGTTACGTAACTCCGAATGCCAAAACTATTATCTGTATTAATTAATTTATTAATTTTCCAATCAATAAATTTTTACAGTACTTAATATTGATTGATATGTTGAAGCAACAAGAAAATATACGAGATAACGAGCAGAGTATGTATTTTTTTACGTGTTTCTTTATTTTAATTTTTCTCCTAGATAAATTAATCATTATCTTTTGTAATATAAAAATCGATTTTCATAGCGTTATCAAATAATCGTGATTTTTGAATTTAGGTTGTTCAAAAGTGACTAAAAGAAACTATACAACGAAAAATGACTTGATATCCGAAGAAAACATAACTGATGAAGAAGTGACAAAACAGGTTGTTAAAAAAGATTTTAAATACTACTTTAACAGATTTCGTTATTATCATTTTCGTTTTGCTGAAACGGTTGAAACAACAATAGCAGTAGGATGCCTATGGTTTATTAAACTTTGGTTTTGGCTGCTATATGGAGGAGGATCTGATTTCACATCACAAGTACATTCGCAATCGCTTAATGATGACATCGAGTAATATTTAATATTCAAAATAAAAAATAATTTTTTATTGTTCCTAAAAAAAAGTATTAACACCGAATATTTTATATTTATAACATAACTATTAGATGAATGCAAGGATTGATCCTTGGCTTATAAAATACACATATGAAAAAATGATATAAATGCATATAATTTCACTAAACAAATAATATAAAAAAAATTGATTTGTGAATTATTCTCATAAAAATAAATTATATCATATTATTATACTAAGATATGCCTTTAGACATTTTAAATATTTTATATAAAAATAAGGAAACTCGTAGGTTCAAACTGACTATTTACCATTAAAATTGAGAAACGTAAGAGTAAAATTTATACCAGTCCCACCCAAAAATCCTCTCCCCCCTCTTACTTCCGGAATTTACCGAGGTTTAGCGATCGGGACCGTAATAGTGCGTTCGATGAGTGGGGACGGTGTATACGGATTACGGATATTGCAATCTGGCATATGCTGTGTGACACATCTTATAGAAATTATAGTATTGCCAGTACTGACAGAGTCGCAGTCAATAAACGAACGCGGCCTTCAAACTGTGTCCGTCAACTCGGACCGATTTATCGGATCACATAACATATACAGGCCTTAAGAGGTGATCTTTGACCGAACTATTACAGTATGTGCATTGCTTGTTATTTAGCTGACATCCTGCTTTTTATAAAAGCTTCTGATTTTAAACTAATTTAGGATCTATGTTTAACCAATTAAATGAACTGTTTTATTATTTAAGGTTTGAAGAGCTTCAATTTCAAGCCAATTAATAACAGCACCGTGGTGGCTTTTTTTAAATATTACTTGATGTTGAGAAGTTGCCTTGTTTCTTGATATTCTATAACGAAAGCAGTTCATTGCTTTCCTTTTTATCATTTTTAATTTTCAAATTTCTATTTTCTATTTTCTATTTAACAATGCTTCGTCCTGCTAAAACTCATCAGAATTATTGAACACTATTTTTCATTTTTGTTAAAGTCGTAAAGTACGGTTTGCAAACCTACAACAGATTATATTTTATGGAACGAATCTAGATAATACAAAAATTCATACAAGTGTTTAAGGGGGAACTTATAAAATGTTTCGATAGATCCGATATAATTTTAGACACGTTGCAAGACGAACTATAAAATGGTGAGGTTTGGGAAAAATATATTCCTGGACTGATCTCTTATATAAGAAGAATACATGAATGTTTAACAATTGCGGGTGGGTTGACTGAAAATATGAAAAACTATGCTATTAATTGATTGAATATAATAGAGCCATGGATATTGATTATAATAATTAATTTGAAATTTAAGATCAATTTAAGGTACTTGCATTTAACAATGTAACTTTTGCACAAGTCTCACACAAATACATATTCAAATACTTATTGATGACAGCTTGCATGATATAGAAAAAAACATTTTTAATTAAATTAATACAGCACATATGAAATAATTTGTAAATCATTGATGATATTTCAATGAAATAAATAGAAAATAAAATTTAAAATATCATTAGTAACATAAAATAATATTTCAAATGATACACGATGCAATGTTAATTTTTTGACGCTTTCACCGGAATGGAAAACACAGCTGATAAAAAGGAACAATTATAGATGCTTGCACACGATCAAACGACCTTGAAAGTTTTGCTCATAATTCCGGATTTATTGTGTGAGATATTTTATTTTCGTATCCGCCCATGAGCCAATGCCATTACCATTACTGTAAGGTTGTTTTTCTTTTTGCAACGTCAAGGCTAGGACTCTCCCACGTGCTTACCCGTATTACCATTTTTAAAGTGACAAATAACAGGTCGTCTCTTTATTACGATTGGCGCATGCTTTTCTACCAGTTACGAAATTGTCCATCGCGTAAATCACGCTCTTGATGCTTATCCAAAGTTTCGAGGGCCAGCTACAACGTTTAGGTCAGTGTCGTGCTATTATTATTCTTCAGTCCCCTGTGCTATTAATTAAGCACCGAAATAAATTTAGATCGCCTAAAAATGGTGAAATATAATTTAGAACATAATTGTAGAATTAATAGCTATATTGTTTTTCCAAGGAAATTAAGGGAAAAATATCACACACACAAACACAAGTGAATATATATATATATATATATATATAAATAAAATATTTACTGTGTTTGTAGTTTATAAATTCTGAACGAATATTACTTACGTTCTCGTTTTCCCTCATTTTCTAAGCTTTTATAGCAAAAAATGTATGTCAAGCCTTTTCTACTTGAAGAAATTATTTATGGCTCAATAAAAGTTGACTCAAAATTACTTTACGAGTGCCAAGAGCTGTAAGCTTTCCACGGAGTATTTATTTCGAATGAAAAGCGCATTAGTGCACAAGCATGGAAAACATACCTTATTGTACCGTGAGAGCAGCGATTGAAAAATGATCTAAATCTAAAAAATTAAATTTTATAAGCAATGCCAATGAATCTTTAACTCTTAAATTATTAAAAAAAAAAACGACATCTTGAAACAACAATAAAAAATTGAAACTCAACGAATGATTATTTTTTTCATCATGCTACGTCTGATTAAATTTTAAGAAAAAAAAAATCATTTAATTATTGTCCCCAAATGTCATACTACTTAGAGTTTCTTTAAAATGCAATTTAAAATACATTTATAAAACTCCAAAAAATGAAACTCAAATATAAATTATTTAATCTCCACTTTTATACGATCAAATCTTTGACTATCGAGAATTCCTTCTTGATGATTATTAAAAAAGTCTCATTTGTAAGTGGCGCTGGGGAGCACTGGCTGCTTTATATGCACATATTTTATAAATTCCAGCTACCAATACCCATTGGAAATTGGTATTATATGGCATACGCGTTATAAGGAAATACGTATCTATAAAACTACTCTATTCATTTGGAAGACTGATCGTTGAATTTGGTTCGGTTAAGACTCAGTGGGGGGATGTTGCGAAGCTCGCACATATCAGGTATATATACGAAAAACGTTCGCGAGCTAATGGCAAGCCGATGCGCAGGATCGACCATTTGCCGATTGGCTGTTCCAAAGCAAACTCGACATCTACGTGTGGAAAAATAGAGATATAAGGACCTTAAGCAGGTCGGCCATATTGAATGACGAAAAGAGGAGGGACCGAGTATGCGGAATAAGGAACTGGTGGTTGCCCACTGAAAAGAATTAGCACCTCCTCATAATTGTATACCTATTTGTCTAATGGCCTCGTAAGAAACGCTATACCCGCTCTCGGATACGGGAATCACGGAAGATGTTTAATCAAAATAAAATTAGCAAATTGGCGAACGTTTATATGAGAGGATCAAAAGTCTATCACGCAATTTGAACAACGATCTTACAGTTGCAACTCGACTTCTTCGCAGCAGCGTGTGCTTAGCTTCCGTGCTTCGTATATACATTATTTTTCGTGTACTCTTAATTTTTCTCTACCGGAAAGTGTTTCAAGTTTATCGCATTTATTCGACCGCGATTTACTCCGTCCATTCTTCTGCAACCCCCGTACAAAACGGACCAGCAGAATGTCGTACCAAAAAAATTTGGAAGTTTACGAGAAACGGGAAGTGACGTATAATTATCCGAATTCTTATTATTATCGATATTCACCGTTATGGCGTGAATGGAGATGGAGAGACTGGCGCGACTGGCCATTGTCAGATTGGCGCTGGGTTGATTGGAAAATCCCAGAAATCAAATTTCCAGAAATTAAATGGCCGGAAGCAAAAGCCACGCTGCCGCTGAAGAAAACTGTTACTTGGCACAGCGATTTATCTCAGGGTGAGTTTACCCGGGGTTAACATTGGTATCTAGGATGAGACACTTATGACAAGGAGATAGAATATAAAAGTTTATTTAATTTTGTAGCTATAAGAAACGTTGGATTTTTACAAGACTTTTTGCAATGCAAATGCAAAGAAATTTTAGAACATATAAAATTTATATTTATTTTATTTTGAAGATAAACTTTCTATTGTGTATGTGCCATGGGATTTTTAAGTGTTTCTTTATGTCTGCTTGAACTATAGGGTAAACTACAAGTTCAATTCAACATTTTTTAAGTTTAACTTGCATCCACAAGGTGCACCAAAAGAAAGATTAAAATTTTATATAATATGGATCACAGAAAAATAAGTTGTGTCACATTTATGACGTGTGCCAATGTATAGAATAAATAATAAAATATAATTGAAACAAACGAGAAACAAAGTTGTTCTACTGAATAAAAATACTGCTAGTAGTTACATGGTATTTTCTTGTCCCCTCTCAAATAAAATCATCCCTGATGCAAGTAAAAGGAGGAATATTATACTATTTTCCCATTATACCCTCATTACCCTCGTCTATTTTTACGATATATTTCCATACAAAGTTAACATTAGTAAAGGCAAACAAATTTTAGTTAAGCGAGACATTTGTCACTGACTCGTGTACAAAGAGAAATTGACATTTGGCATTTGCACAATTGCTGAAAGGATTGTGCATGCGATTAGATTGAAAATGTTATATGAGAACACAAATTTTCCTATGACACTTTTACGTTCCATGAATATAATTTCGTGCAAAAATATAAAATTATTAGGAAGTTTAATTTTACAGACAAAACTAAATTTGGAAGAGTTCCAAGACGTATCTGCGATGATGCAATTAAATACAATGCTTGTGCACGTACAGGGTGAAGAAAAAATCTATGAAAAGTCAAATATCTAAAAAACTAAACGTTTAGAAAAATATTTTTTGTCGATGAAATTGAGTTATTTAAATTATTTTAATTGAAAACTTATATATAATTTAATATATACTATTGCAGCTAATTTCAAGAGCTATTTAAAATGTTCTAAATAATTAATAGTAAATTACTCATCTAAATATCGACTTGAACTATTTTTTTAATTAAAACAATATTTGTCATTCAGATTGTTTGATGTCATTATACAGATGCAATAAATACTATCATTCTGATATTTGATACTGTTTCTATTATATTACTGAATATCAATATAATTATTTGAGTCACTATAAGATAACATTTAATATCCTAGGCAATCTAATTAAAAGCAGTCTTTGTTATGTTTTCCCTAAAACGTATAAGCTATTCTAGTTTAGCGACATAAGACAATTGAAAAATTGAAAAACTAACATTTATCTTTATGCTTTACTATAGCGGACAGTATGTTGAAGAGCGTGAGCCTTGTCAGAGATACCCCGAGGACCAGTTCTATTGTGATTCGACTAACTTCGGATCAAGAGGCAATTCTTCAAGAACAATTTAGAAGGTGGCCAAGAGTACCTTACCATGCTGACATTGTCCTTCTTGCAGCTGAAACTGGCCTTACTGAAGCTGAAGTAAAGGTATGCAGTGTAAGGGTTAGGTTACAAAGATACAGGGCAAGTTATTCAATAAAAATTCAAAAAGTATACTAAAAAGTTTCTCGTTAAATCTTTACAGTATGTTTTAGAAATTTATCTTTTTTAAGAATTGAATTTTAACAACAGTTTTTATTCATTAATTCGCTTAAAATATAAACAATGTTAATATATAATTCTGTATATGTTTTAGGACTGGTATGCCATCCGACTGGCTCAGTGGAGAAAGGAACAAGGCTTGGGAAGTCTTGGATTGTTTTAATGCAATTAGTCCCATGCTATACGACGTTACTGTACCTGGAAACGAATGTCTATCGAACGCTAATTACATATAGAATTAAAGCTTTATGTATAAACGAGTGTTTGGTGTCGCTTCTGAGGTAATATCTTCATGCACATATAAAGATATTCTACAAGAAGTGCACTAGCTCTAAAGAACATATATAATGACGACTACGCATATAAATTATAAACACGAAAATTGAATTGAGACTCCTTGGTTCATCAATTTTAATTTATAGGATAGATCATGACAAATGTACCGAAAAGATAATTAATATAAAAAGAAATTGTAGAGAAAGAGCATAAAATAAAGTATTAACCAAATTTCCAGTATCATAAATAAACACATTGCAAAAAAAAAATTATTTTTTAATTGGTTGTTAATAGACAAAGATAGATGAATAAGTGAATTGTTCCGACGTTATCATCGCCATCTCCATCCGCACCATCGCATCCTGCAAATAGATCATCGTTGAAAATTCGCCGAACGAGTAAGTCCCATGGGTAAAACCATGGAAATTTTTTTTACGAACCGAAGAATAACCGAAAACTTACCAATAGCTTCCTATCTTTCTTCGATTCAAATTATTTCTTGTTTTGTATTCTTGCATGTTTTTCAGTTTCTTCGCTGCGAATATATTTCTTTTGCGTGCATTTTTCTTTCAGCTTTAGCTTTCCGGAATTGGTAGGCCCTTTAACTTTGCGTATTGGTTGGGCATTATAGCTTTCGGTGTTAGGCAGGCTTCCTTTTTCAAGTTCTTTATTGGAGAACGCCAGATAAATTTGAGTAAATCAATGTCTCTCTTCCTCCCGCTCTACCTCGAATTCATTTGTCTATTAAGCAGCTGATTAAAAAGGGATTGAGAGAGAAGCATCGCACTTTTCTCTCATTTCTCTATGTATACTTCACTAGCTCTTTAATGGACAAGTGAATTTATGGGGGGGGGGGGGGGGGTAGAGGAACGGAGACAAAGAGACAACGATTTACTTATTGATCTCTCTCTCTCTAGTAACAATTAATCGCATGCCGATTATCGGACTTTGCAATTTTATTAAACGCTTCTCCTTCTGATCCACATTTTATTTGGTGGTCCCTGTATAAAAAAGTCAAGTATAAACATTATGCTACATATATTGAGTCGTCCTGTTAAAAACGTCGACTTATTCATAAAAAATAATATTGGAAGACATTACAGTGACTCTTAAAAGAGTTGTAAAGTTAAAAAACAAAATTTTTTACATAATAATTTTTAAAATTCTTTACGCGAGACACTTTCAATGAGTCGGCGCTGAGATATGCGCTGAGGGCTAAGCTGTTTCGTCCCCAGCCAATGGGGTAAGAGTTATAAGCATTTCCTTCTATGTGTTTCCCTAGATACGAAGCAAACAACAAACATATCTGTAGTGACTGAACTTGGTTCTGCATTTATATTTTTCATCGTTCAGCTATATTTTCGTATTAATTCTTCTATAAAATGGTAAAAATTAATGCACTATTTGCACCATATATTCATTTTAATTATATGCAATACAAAATATGTTACAGTTTAGTCTCTGTTGATTAATTGTAAAGTGCTATATTATTAACTCTGATATTTTATATCAAGAATTAAATTGTATTGTTAAAAGATTGGAGCCAAGTTAAATTTTATTTAACGAGCTTGAGAAATTAAAAAAGTTAATAATCATATACACAATTAATAATTTTTTATAGAAATTCGACTTTATGTTTTAGTCGAGTGACATGGAGTTGGCAATCCCTCTCCTGTGCTGTAGTTTATAAAAGAAAATATTTGTTGTATCGCATAATAAATATTTCTTTTATTTATAAGATTGTTTATAGACAATATTTTCTCTTGTAAGTTACATTTGGAGTTGGTTTCTCTGACCTTATGGAAAATTTGTTTGGAAAAGTAAAGGTTACACAAATTGGGATAAATTTATTTAAAATCAGATCTTTACCAAACAGATAAGTTTACCAAGGGGTTTATAAATAGGTGGAATACTTTCTTGTTGTAGTGAAATTTTTATGAAATAATTGGACATATGTGGAAAAGTTCTTAAAATCTTTTATACAATAAAATAGATCATATTTATTTATATACTTAAATTATTTTTTTGTTTTTAACAAAAGTCACTTGACACAAGGACAACAAAGTATGTGATATACGTAAAAAGGACAGAATTAAATATTATTTGTTTAACTTTATATTTTTTGCCTGTCAATTTTATAGACTTTGCAGTAAATCTCTTAAATATTTTTAAATTCTAGACAAATTACTGCTTACAGTGACTTTAGATTAATAATTCCAAATCATTATTGATTTGAACGATTCCATAACCTCAACATTTGTTGCTTCGATGTATAATGTGGATTGTGAAATTATTAATGTGTTTTAACTAAAAATATGTAGACTTTTTTTCGTAGGGTTTGCTAGCAATTTTACGGAAGTTGCGTTCGAATCCAGATAAAGAATTACGGTTGCTATTGTTGGGATTAGATAATGCGGGGAAAACAACCATTTTAAAGTCATTAGCAAGCGAAGATATTACTCAGGTAATAATGAAACATATATTAGGAGTGTAATTATAATTACTATTTAATATTGATCATTAAAAATTTGATAATTGATTTATATTTACGAAAGGTGACTCCTACACAAGGCTTTAACATAAAAAGTGTACAAAGTGAAGGATTTAAGCTTAACGTATGGGACATTGGTGGGGCACGTAAAATTCGTCCATACTGGCGTAATTATTTTGAAAATACTGATGTATTGGTATGTTATTCTGTATACATGTACAATTGACAATCGGTGAGAATGTATTGAAACAACTAATATATTTTTAATACATAACAAAGATCTACGTCGTTGATAGTGCGGATTTTAAGCGTTTGGAAGAAACTGGACAGGAGCTTAGCGAGCTTTTGCTAGAAGAAAAATTACGAGGGGTGCCTTTACTCGTTTATGCAAACAAGCAAGATTTGAGTCAAGCTATTACAGCTGCAGATATAGCGGAAGGTCTCAGTCTTCACAATATCAAAGATCGAGATTGGCAAATACAATCATGCATAGCCATAGAAGGAAAAGGTGTTAAGGTAAAAATAAATAAATAGTAAATGTTTATTTTTTTTAATGTTAAAAGATAATTAAATGTTTTTTTAGGAAGGCTTAGAGTGGGCTTGTAAGAATATAAAAAGAAAATAAATTTAAAGTGTTGCATTTTGATATAATTAAGAATATAATGAATTATATTATTAATATTAATTATCAACATTATGGGAGCAATAAAACAATAAATATTCTTTTCATACTACACGATTTACGTACACACTTTTATTTCATTATCTAATATTTACAAAACCTAGAGAGATTGTTATAAAATGTTTGGCACGGCCGCCTAAATAAGTTGTTAAAATTAATTAAAATGGCTATGTCGCACCGAAGAAGCCTATATTATAGGGCGCCGCAGAAGTGATAATAAAAGCAATCCATATTATGACAAATTAATACTTTAATACAATGTACACATGAATAACTTTTAGACAACGTCAAAATCTTAAAACAAAATTAAAAACTTTTTAACCGGCATTAAAAAGGTTACATTGATAAAAATAGTTTTTTGTTTTTAAATATAGTTTCGAAAATATGAGATTCAAGCTGTTTCAAAACTAGCAAAAGAATTGTAGCCTGGTGACTTTTGAGAGCACGAAAATCATCTGAAGAGTTTAGTTTTATACGAATTGTTTCTCGTGCTCGCAAAATACGAGGTAATAATTCGTTATTATTCTATTTGCCTAAAGTTTTTCTAATTAGCGAATTTCTCACTTATCATAATTGCACACAAGTGAAATTATTCAGGTACTAGCTAAATGAAATATCAAAATATACCATCGTACAGATATTCATTGCTGTGATAAAAAATTCAGCTAGTTTACAACATGATGGATTATAGAAAAATGTATAGAATAGAACTCTGATGCGATGCATAAACGTATACATTTGTACAAAAGATTTCTAAACGCCAGGAAAAAATATCTAATTTTGATGTACAATCGTAGTGTCTTTGAGCCTTACAAACAATATCACTTACATTTCTAGCGGACTATTCACTTTAATTTTTTATGTACAAATCCTGTAATTCGACGACAATGTTGTTATATATTTGTAATTTCGACTTTATTTATATCTCTTTGTGCTCAGCTACCAAATAAAGGGTGTAACGATGCGATTGCATTTTTGTGTAAGGCTCGAAACCTCCTTAAAATTTATGCAGTTGTTATACAGTTTCTCCAATGCTAAAACTTCAAAAAATGAGCGTTTCTGACAGCTTTGAGCAGTTTAAATGATCACGACGTGATGATGTCATGCAATTATTGTATGACTTGTGGGCTCTTCAACAACTATAGTGTAGTATAGGAAATTGTCAGAAAAAGTACGAAATGAAATTGGCTGAAGTACACTCGAATAAAATTGGTACAGTTTATACTACTTATTTTCAATCCTTTTTTACACTTATTATATTTTTTTACAAAAGCATGCTCTTAAAAATAAACTTGCTTTTATTTTTGTAACGCCAATCATTGCATCTGGATGATTCAAATTTACGAGCTGCTCATAATTATTTAAATTATCAGATAGGCTCCAAGAAATAATTTCTTCTAATATGTGAAAAGCCAACTTAGAGATTCTGCATGAAATTAATGATTAGTAAGGAGGTTAAGACGTCGTGTATGGTGTGTGTAATCAATGTTATTAATTAGTGCAGTGTTGTTTTCTTACATCCATACTAGGTGTAAGATAATGGGAGCAGGGGTTCTAAAAAAAAAGTTTAAAAACTTTCAATGCTATGCCCTTAATTAGAAATTTATCAAGAGCTCAAGATCGTTTAATTTGAGGATTCCTATTGGTCAGGCATGGGTAGAGCGTCTTGTTGCATTATCCAAACATTGCCAGAACTTCGAATTAAACAAAAAAATAATTCTTAACAACTTTTTTATTTATGGGTTAAAACTTCTCTTCGGTATTAAAACTGGCACAAATCGATCTCACACCCGGAATAATTTGCACAACAAGTGATAATCCTATCATAAATTATTTTTATACATATGAATAAATCAATATTTGGATGTTTAATCAGTTTCTAGGAACAACCACTCTATTAAAAAATGCGGCCGTTTCGATACTCCCCCTATTATATACATACATGTTTTTATGCAATAATAATTTACTAACCGAAAGATAAAAAATAATGAGCTGTGTGTGTGTTATTTTAGGACAATATCGCGTGTAATTATTTAAAAAATTGCAGTTATAATTAAAACACATTGATAAGACCTCGCAATGAATTTGAAAGGGAGGTCAAACAGTCTTTTCACAAGTCGTCACAGATAACATTTTAAAGTTCACTATGAGAATATTCCGTGGTAACTCTAATTTCCTCCTCGTGAAAAACTGTACAGTCTGCTGGATACTTTCGCTGAAAATATTTATATGTGATAATTATATCTGTTGTAAATTATTTTAATTAAACGATATGACGTTTTAGAAATTAATGTAGCTTACCATACATCCTTCCTGTTCTAAAACAGCGCCGTAAAGAGACCAAAAGTTGATTCCTGATTTGTTACTAATTGCCCAAGCAGCTGGGAAACTAGCAAACTTTGTCAGCAATTTACGTGTATTTGTGCTATTGTCGTCATCTTCATGTTTTTCATTAATCGTGCAGAGAATTTGACTAGCGCAATGTGGCATTTTAACCGCCCATTTATATACTCTGTAGGCCTAAATTATGTCATATAAATTAAATGATTGTTATTAAATATATAAAAAAATATAGCTTATAGATGAGTATGTGAGTAGAGCTCCTTCTTAGAATTTTAAAATTGTAGTGAAACTGGAGTTTTTTGGAATTTAAAAAAAATATTATCGCCGTTTTGATATTAATTTTTTTTTCAATGCCCACCGCAACACCCTTTGCAACAAAATTTCCATTATGAAGCTTAAAGAAAATAAAAATAAGAAAATGGTTTTGGAAGCATAACAATTATTGTAATAGATTTACTAAAATTATTTCAGTTTACTCTAAATGCGAATATTTCCTGTTTTTGAAAGAAAGAAAAGAGTATTCTATAAAGGTCTACATTATGTTTTATTATAATTTTAAAATTCTAAGCAGTGACACTCACTCATACTCATATTAATAAATCTAATTATTGATATTCCATAAATACGAAGAATTAGATGGTATTTTTCTTCATTTGTGAAGATAGCTTTTTTCATTAAAAATATCTTTGGTAGCTTTTGGAGGCTCTTCCAGAGTAATCTTATAATATCTAATAGCACTCATTTACAATAAAAATGTTTACCATACCTTTAAGAGAGGAGCGATCAAATCATTGTTGATCGTATCACTGAGTTTATTGCTTAGCTCTCTAGCATTTATTCTTGACATTATGAATCCTTTTTCTGAAGCGAGACTCGTCAGTTCCTGAATATAAGCAATTGCGGGCTTAATGTATTGAACACTATCTACCTTCACTCCCAAATATCTTTTGCCAATCGAGTTAACCAATCTAAATGAAACAACAGCAAACATAACAAATTAGATTTAACGATATATATTTTAACGTAATGTGTACGATATTAATACTATTTTGTTAAAACTATTCCCTTTTTAATTGCTATCTTTCGAATAATATTATATCTTATAAAAATCAGTAATAGTACGAGCGAAAGAAATTGAATGAATGGAAAATTAAAATTGGAAAAATGCTTATACATATATTCGTTCATTTTCAATATGTGAAAACGTATCTTTGCTGTTTTTTTTTTAATTTCCTTTATCTTTCAAGTCACTATATATGTCCTCATAGGTCTCGCAATGAACACCCAACAGCCAGCCCCCTCACCTCCCAGTAACCTAGTTTTCGATTATGGCATTCTATTTTGCTCTCGTGTCGTCTAATTTTTTTTTAGGACCACAATCGCTAATTCCTTATTATATTAATTAATGTAGTTAAACACCTTTATTATCTTATTTCAATAAACACGAATCCAGTGTATATTGACTCTACGTAAATAATTATTTACTTTTTTACTAACCGTGAAATGCTCTCAGCTGGCCTGTTCTGATCAAACATAACAGATTTTGGAAAACCTTGAGATTTTAGGAAACTATTGCCTACAAATTGAGCCGTAGCTAAGTAACGTTGCTGTATTGCTGGGTCTGAAACGTGAGATAACCATTCAGCAACAAAGTTCGTTAATGACTTTACCCATCGTCGTCTAAGAGTTGGGTTTTCAAAACTATCTATTATGCGCTCATATTGAATATTGCCCTCGTTATCAGACATTTGGACAATGATATTTTGAATACCACTGTTTTTCCACAAAGTTTTACCCAGCTCTGAATTACTAAAAAAAAAAAAAAAACATAATGAAACGAGTGTTATTATATAGTTTATAAATAAAAGCTGATAGATTAAGATTCTTTTTTTATTAATCTATAATAAAACAATTAGACTATTTACCTAAAGTGATCCCACATAACATGGACATTTTCTATGACTGGTGGAAGGAACCAAGAGTGTCCAGAATGATCATGCTTATTGGCTCCATCAGAGTCTCCATAGCCAAGATTTTCCAATAGCATAGGTACCAATCCCATAACCAGATCCGTGTTTCCATGTTGTCCAAAGAACATTTTTCCTACGTTAATGATGTTTTGAAGATCTATACCTTGCTCATTCGAGGTATCTGGCCTATTTTGGGATCTCTTTTGTCGGTTCTGATTACCAGGCGAGGCCAGATTCTCCAGAACCGAGTTTAGCAGGTTGAAGGCTGTGCCACCTCCTTCTTGGTTCTGACCATCTGACAATAAACTACTTATGCCAGAAATAATCTGGCCAACCCCACTGTCACCCGTTCTTCCATTAGTTAATATGTCTCCTACCTATTGCAGAATAAAAGTAATGAGCAACAACGTGACTTACACCTTGGAAACATCTGAAAATACAGTACTATAAATCGTTTCACCTGTTTTCCTGCATCTGATTGCACAAAAGATGCTACCCCCTGAAGATTATTTAGCGCATCTTTGTTTTGAAAAAATGATTGAGCTGCCTCCATAAAAACCGAAGACACATCTTGGTTGTCATCGTCGGAATTACATCTTACAACTCCTATTATCAGGAAAATAACAGTAAGCCTTTGAAACCACGTCATGTTATTTCTGTAAATAAAATATTAAGATATGCTATAAAAAAACGTGGTTGAAAATAAGAAAGGAAGAAAGAAGGAATCATATTTTTACGATGGTGGCAAATAGCAAATAGATTTACAGTTACATCTGTCGTACTGAATTTTTACTGATATAATTGCTGGGAGAACGAGAAATAATCCGTTGGAAATCTCAAGTTTCGTAAAGTAGTTTTCAAATTATTGAATCTTTTGGTTGGTTATGGTTATTCGAAAAATTAATTCTCTCAGGTAAAGCTAGACAATCAACTATTATCAATTATTATATTTTTGTTAAACGAATTAAAAGAGAATTTAGTTGCTCGCATATCAGACCTCGATTCTTTTTCGATACAAACACGAGTGAAAAGAATTTCCATTTTAAACAAAATTTTTATCAAGTGAATTGATGCATTTGGATTATTGTGGAAATGCTATAGATATTATTTTCTAGCGTTTTCTTCTGTGAGGATTGTTTTTCAGAGTCGTCTGTTGATTTCGGCAAAGATGACAAAATAAAATAGAAATTCTTTATCCAGAAGGAAGAAGAGCAGGCATAGGAATAAAGGAAGGAGCGGTATTTGAAAGTATACCTCGCCGGGCCAGAGTCGTTGACCTTAAGACGGATCTCGATCCTGGTCAAGTTATTTTAGGAAGAGATACGCATACCTCTTACAGAACAGTGAGCTTCGCGGGGATTTTAAGCGTAAGCGTCATACCGAAACAAATGTTTCGGGTCATGATCACACTAGGATTAGGATGGGAGGAGGTAGCTATACATATATATATAGTGGATACCGTTGTTCTTTCGACGCATATACTCGGCCCCCTAAAAATCTATACCGTCCACTAGTGATACGTTCTTATGATCTTTCTGAAACACCATATTTATATGTGTCAATTAATACTGAAAACATTAATTGGATGTAACTGTAAATTAATATTTAAAATTTTTTGCCATTTCATCAAAAACAAAAATGTGTGGAGAAATTGCTTCTTTTTTAATCAGGATTTCGAATTAAGCGAAAGACCGTAGAAAGGGTAGATGATTCAAATAATAAAATTCCTGATCTATTTTTAGGAGTAGAGAATAATTTATCGTATTTAGAATAGAAAAATATTTCTTGCATATTTATATTATATGTCATTTTTATATATTCGGTTTTTAATTTATTTTAAATATAAAAAAAAGAGTTTATGAAACTAGAAAAAAGTGTTACACATTAACAGAATATATTTTGCATCCAAATATATATGCATGCAAATGGATATATACTTTGACGAAGTGCTAATACGATTGGCAATTAATTAGATGAGATAATGTTACAGTGAAAGGACTCTGTGCATTTAACACACGGTATGTAGATCTTATGTCATGAGAAAGTTTAAGGTTTAAAAGCTCGTTACAGTGCTATTAATGGAGAGATTCTCTTAAACTATTTAAACATACACAGTAAAAGGGATGAAATTGCGAACAAGTATTTCAAATAATTTTTAAAAGCGTAACTATTAAATTAAAAACATCAGTTTATAAATCTTTAAGTAAGATATTTAAAAAAATCCCTTCATTAGTTACATTTGTTTGAAAAATTCGCTTCAATTGAAATAAAATTAGATTTTACAGGGTATTTATGGGTCAATAACAAAAATAGGAGTGTTTAGGAAACAATTTTTTTTTTAAATTTTCACACACACTTCTATGAATTTGTTACGTAAGGAAACTTAAAAACCAATATAAAAAAAAGAACAATTTTTTAAATATAGCTCTTACATGTTCGTAGAATAATAGACTCTCGACATTGTTAACGTTTAATTAAGTGATGGTGCAGTTTCTTATCAATGGGGTTCAAGCCTCGCAGAAAGTTTACGAATCAACTGTGCAAATTTCAAAATATCGTTACGATGTTACGTGAAACGATGACGAATGATCAGTGGAGAAACATAAAGCAGTATGTGCATGGCTCTAACACGCAATTTCAGTACCGTAAACCGCATGAAATTGACATTCTCCAGCTGGAGTAACGATTCGGCCTAACGGTACGGAGTCTTCTGTTAGTCATTCCTTCTCCGATGTGCTAATGAATGCCTTTAAACTCACTGATTTCTGATCATACAAAATAGCCAAGGATCGACACGATCCATTGGCTTTGTTTCGAATATTCACTATACACGCTTACTTTTTAAAATCAATTTTTTGGGTCACAAATCTCACGATTCTACGAGGTCCATGGCAACGAAAAGTTGTTTAGGATCATTTCATCGAGTCAAATTAATATTAATGGCAGATGAGTGGGAGAAGAATGGGAGGGGGGATAGAAATAAGAGACGGTGCTCTTAAAGGAATGCATTTCATTCTCGCATTAATGAGAGGGAAAGCGCAACGACAGGGGATTTTTGCAGCGTTGTCAGCAGTCAAGGTTTCCAAGGCCAAGAGGAGGCCGTTGACTGTGTTCTTTATTGCAAAATCATCTGTTTGACACTTTACGTCAGACCATAGTCTTTTTGAGAAACCGCAGGTAGGCGAGGAAGAGTCAACAAGTTAACGGTATAATCATAACATTAACTCGGAGCTATCAACCTACAGAGCATCCTGTATTATGACGGGGTCACGTACTTTACGCACTTTGCAATGAAATTTTATACGAGGCTTCTCCCCAATAACACGTTTTTTCGATACCTGCTATTCACCTTTATTTATAAATTATAAATGCATGGTGAAATAAACTCATGCAACTCATTTGTCAAATGTAATAACTGGTTTTATCTTATCACACATTTCTTTTATTTTCTTGGACAATTCAAACTTTTAAAAATGTAGTATATCGTGTATTTATGCGTAATTATTTTCCGCTTTTGTAATAAGACTTTTCCTTATTTTTTAGTCGAAATTTGTCACACCAATTTATTTTTATAAATTCACCACGAACAGCAATTTATTCTCAACGGTAAGCTTATCGACGGATAGATAATGGAAACCTTGGCTGGTTAACGATAATTGGGTAAAGCGACTGTCTTCGTAAATGCAATATTTCAACAAAATTTGATAAAAATAATATTTTTTAAGATACAGTATAATACGTATTATCAAATGGTTATTTCGATATCACATTTTTAGGAAGAGGTTTTGTCCAATTACCTCGACGAATTTGACAAAGCAATTATTATATTAAGAGTAGAAGAGTAATCTAACTGAAAAGAATGTGTGTAAATATAAGTTAAGAATTCACTATTCTGTGAAAATCTGACCGCAACAACGGTAATCGAAATCAAGTAGAGCGTGCTTAATGGTGCTTTAATGTACTGGTCGCTTGTATTGCGATTATTTCAGTCAAAAGACTTGTTATAGTTGAAATAATGAGTCTGGATAAAAATTGGAATTTTAGCTTTATCAATGACGTCGATTTAAAAGAAAAATTAGCGTTTGGCAGGTGTTTTTGTACGGGGCTCTTGTTACAAGATTGATCGAATTGAGCCTCTGTAAAGAAATACTTTAAAATGCAACAGGTATTAGACAGGAAATTCTTATCGAAACTATAATTATTAAAAATAAAGTTAATTTTGGTAAAAAAGAAGAGAAATTCTTTAAAAAATTTGATATATTTGAGGGGAGTTGTGACGCGAATCCAATAAAACGAAATAAAGTTTTGAAAACGTATGGTTATTCGCCAAAAGATGATGAAACGTGGCCACGTCAAATAAAGAATGAAGCGAGGAATTGAGTAAACCGATTAGAAGTGTGGAAAGTAACGGTAGGGCATAGACTCGTTATCACGTACCTTGATTAAAGATTTTACGATGTAAAACGAAGAAAGGATTAAAAAATGAAAAAGAAAACACGGGAAATTTAAGAGTCCCGTGTCTTTTACTAAAGCCCTTATGCACCTGACACCGTTGAAAGTTTTGGCGTGACTGGTGCGGTCTGATCGTGATGCCGTGTGATGCCGTGTCTCGACCAACGGTACTTTACTTACCTTTCTACCTAAAAGAACCCCTGCTGGTTTTACCTTACCTGCATGCCGTCATTCTCTCTGATACACACATGTGTACAACGCGCACACACGCGCAAGAGCACACCGGGCATTTACTCAAAACTGCTAAAATCTTTGTGGAAAAATTCGACGTGGTTTATATATATAATTTTATTCATGAATATTTTAAAAAAATATCGATGAATGGATCGATGCTACATTTAATACACCAATGCAGTGAACCAAAGAAATTTCACAACGCATTAAAATGTTATTGTATAGTAAAAAATGACTTGAGTTTAAAAAGTTTACGAGTAATTTTTTAAAAACGCCTTTTTTGTTAGCTATAATAAGAATATAAGGAACCTCTTTGTAATTGTATTTAAAGTAAAAATATAAATTATAAATTTTGTAAAAAGCATAAAACTAATTTCATCATTTGTTAGTAAATATTGGCTATTAATATTAAACTGAGAAACAGTTTTTTAAGAACGCAATGATCCATCGACGTTTTTTACACCAAATCCGTACAAATTACATAATTAGTTTTCTTTTCTTTGAAAATTTATAATTCGTTTTCTTGAATCGAATGCATAGTTTTTATCAAATATTTTTTACATTATTATTTTAAGTGAACATATGCATTTCTAAAAATTATGGAACTTCGAAAACGTTTGATCTTAACATTACTTCTTTGATTGAACTGCCTTATACATTATTTAAAATATGTACTTCATTTTGAAACGTATACCAATAATTTTTATGCACACTTTGCACACTTTTATTTGACCTCTTTTTTACATACTGGCTACTTACGATTTTCAATAAATGCATTTGCAATGCATTATATGCGGTTAAGTTTATACTTATCAAAAGATTGGTGTGTTTGCACAATAAACAATCGTATTTATTTAATTAAAGATTTTAGACATTTTCATAACATTAAAAAAACCAGAAAAGAAACAGTGAAGGAGGGTGTGTAGATGGGAGGGGGTAGATGATTATTACAGCCGTAAAATGACATTTTACCAGAAGAAAACCGGCTTTGACTGAAATGGGCCCCGTTTTACCTTTGGTCCCTATTTTGTATCTTCCACCTCTTCGAGTTTTAATGTGAAAATATCATTTTCCTATACAGTTTATTTAACAAAGATCCAATTAAATAAATCATTGGCCTTTAAAGTAATTACGTATTGCTGCTTTGCTCTATACCAATATAATACAATTTACAGATTTGAGTAGTATATCAATGGGTTAGGCAACTAATCTCTAACTTAAAGGTCTGCTACAGCTATTTCTTGATCAAAGAAACAGGATATAATTTGAAATAATTGGTGGACAAACCAGTGGTTGCTGAATAAATTCTGCGCTGTAGTTACTTCTTTATTAAACAAAACATGAGAATATAAATTAAGTTCTTATTATTTTTTCATTTTATATAATGGTAGCAGAGTATTAGAACACACTTTGGTGTTTTAAATTAAAACTGATTAAAGCGGAATGTCATCGTATAGTGCAATTTCTAACTTAAATTTGCTGTTCATTCTGAGTTAAATTTTTTGAACTATAATTACACTTAATTTCTGTGTTATTCGTTTCTAAACATTAAGCGTTTTTCAAATTACTACCTTTATACAAGCTATTGTTTCATTTTATTGTCTTATTATTCCACTAAATAAGAAATTAAATTAATTTTCAATGAAGATATATTTTATAAATAAATATATATACATTTGATATTAGTGCTAATTTTTGGTTGAAATATCTCGCTACTTAACCTACTTCTTTAATTACCATCATTTTAAAATTGTTTTAACTATCTAATTATTATAGCTGGTATTACGTGTCGCCTATTTTTCACATACAGTCATTATTATCCATGGCTTTTCCTGTCGTGATAAAGTTTAAATAAATAAGAATGCAAAAATAATATACAAATGACTTTGCTTCTTTATTCCTAATTTTAAAATCATTTTTCTGTGTACTCCATCATTTTCACCCAGACATTAGGACGAAATTGTTACTTTTGAAACATGTGCATGTATATTGACGTTTTGCTTAAATGAAAAATCAGAAAAAACAATATAAGTATTTCAATGATTACATAGTTCGTTGCATGACAATCAATTTAAATAATTACATGTTGTATCTTAAGTTCTTAAAAGTTCAGGAAGCTCGGTTTGGAGAATCACGTAAAATATAATTCATATAAATCTCTGTAAGTCAACTCTTTCACCCCTTTTATCTCGGAATATAACTTCGTTGGTGAAACAAATCACGGTATGAGGTTATTACTTGACCTTGAAAATGCATTTAAAGGTTGCATGAAGGTTGTTTTAATAGTTTCTTAGTGGGACATCCTTTTTATTATACATAGGCTTTAAAATCGTATTGGGATCTGACCATCTGACATAGTTGAAGCGCTCCAAGCGGTAAAAAATGAAAGCAGAGGAAGCCCGGGTTTTACATTGATTCTTATGGATATTTTTCAATAAATTGCAATTTATTATTGAAAACCTTAAAACTTTTGAATTTGGGAGAAAAGTTTGTACAGATATTTTCCATCGAAATCATTATAACCCTCCTGTAATTTCAATAGACATTTAGACACTTAGGCTTTCATGCGCCATATTTTTTTTTTATTTATCTATATATATAGACTCCGCCCACGTGTCAGATCCCATATCCGAATTAGTTTACGCGATTACTACGAAATACAATGTATGTAATGCATGTAATGTATAGTACATACATAGTACATACTAACATAGTATACATAGTATGTATGTATATGTATGTATATACATACATATGCTGTACAATGACCGGCATATACATATGGCGTCCCTCGATGCATTTAGGAACCGCGTTATAGAGCCCCTTACCATCAGTAACTCAAGACGGAAAAATGCCAGTTGGCATGTATTTTTTTGTCAAGAACTTTAAATTTTATTATTTAATGTTTTTTAATTCTAAATTTAATGTAACTGAAACTTTTTCATTTTTAGTTTTTGATAATGAGCGGCCCTATAACGCGGTTCCTAAATGCATCAGGGGGTGCCATGCCGGTCAGTGTATGTATGTATGTACATACATATATACATACATACATACATACTAACCACATTGGCAAAACACTAGTGTTGACTGTTGAGTGTAGAATGATTTCTAACCTTTCTAACCAATTCTCTCTCATATGTATATAGTAAATAATAATATGTACGGTGACGGTCACTGACGGTGTAAACAGTTTTGGTAGCTTATAGTCTGGTTTTAATAAAATTGACATCAGTGTTCAGGTTTGCATAAAAACGTGATAAGTGTGAAAATGGTTTGCTTTACTTGTAACCACTGTGGAGAGAGCTTAGCAAAACCACGTGTATCTAAACATTATCAATTTCAGTGTCATAGAAAACCATTTGTAACTTGCGTAGATTGTTTAAAAGATTTTCAGTAAGTTTTCGTCATTTAAAGATAATCTATATTTTGTTTTCTATGACACCTCATATTTTATTTTTTTTTTTTTTTAAGCGGCGAAGAATTTATTGAGCATACAAAATGTGTGACAGAAAACGAACGATATGGTGGTAAAAACTATATGCCAAAACCTGGAGCAAATAAAGGAGAAAAGAAGCAGTTACAATGGATCAATGTAGTACATAATTTACTTTCTACAGATAAAAGTTTAACAAATGCTGAAAGAAGTTTTTTGGAAACACTAACAAATTATGATAACATACCAAGGAAAAAAGCAAAATTTTTAAATTTTATAAATAATGCCATTGGCAATAGGGTGAACATGGCATTGATTCACAGCGTATGGTCCAAAATGGAAAACTCTTATCAGCAGAAGTCATTAGAAGATATTAAAGGTATTTTATAGGGTTTTTCTTCTTTGCTCCACTAATTTATAACTGTTAATACACAATTATCAAATTAGAAATTTCAGTTTAAATTTTTATTGCACTGTCTATGGTAATAAAAATTTAGTGAAATTAATATATAATATAGTTATGCTCTGCAACATGATTAGCCTTATAAAAACAAATATTGATTGATTTGTTGATAAATGTGTATTAACTTCAGGATCTCACACTATCATATCGTATAACAAAAACTCTATTCTGGAATATTCTACACCCAACAACTTTAATAGGTCTTACTACATTAGAGAAGTTCCCATTATTTAAAAGACATTTTTTTTTAAATAGGTGGAAATATATGATTTAATTATTTTTAATAATATATGATCAACCTGTCTTTATGCAATTTCAAACATTTATTTAGATTGTACCATACCCAAGAATTAGGATCTACAGTTAAACAAAATTGCTTGTATAGATATATTTATCTTTAACTATGTTTAGTGCTTCATTTTGAAGGTTATATTATAATAAAGAAAATATAATTTTTCAGAACATAATAAAGCTGAAAACCAAAATAATGAAAATATATGTAAGGAAAATGAAGGGAATGCCAATTATTTAAACAATGTTGGTAATACAGAAGAATTAAAAAACAAGATTAACCAAGTTCAAAGACCAAAAAAGAAGAGAAAAAATGTTGAACAAAAAATTAATAATGAACCAGCTTTTAAAAAAAGCACAATTGATGTTGCTGCTAGAGAATTAAATGAAGTTAAAGAACAATCTACTGACATTACATTTGACTGGAAAAATGCAATACTGAATGCAATAAAATGTAAGCAGGAAATTTCTTTAAGGAAGCTTCAGAAAAAAATAGTACTACAATATATCAGTCAAGGTGATCATGCAGAAACACCAGAAAAAGTATTGAAAAAGTTTAATAGAAACATTGCAAAATTGTCAGAAGTATGTATTGTTAATGAAAAAGTTAAACTAATTTAATATTTTGGTAATAAATCTAAAATTGAAGCAACTACTATATGTATATGTATAATTAAAGTGTTACACCAACAGCTCTGTTAGTTTGGCATTTTGTGAATTTTCTACTAAGATTAAGTTCCACCAAAAACTGTAAGGTAAAATTTTACCATATAGGATTGCTAATTATCTGAAAATATGTATGGTTATTGGCTAATTCACAGTAAATTGGCAATCCTACATAACAACAATTTACCTTACACAGGTCTTGGTAGGACTCACCATAAAAAGTAATTGAATTCATTTGAATCCAGTCATAATTTTTGTTAAGAACATTTACTTTTTAGACATTTAAGTGATTCTAAATTGTGAATGCCAGAATAGATAATAAAATTAAGCATCCTATAGAAAATTTTAAAAAATTAAAGAAACTTACATAATTGTTAATTTTGTTCTGTGGTTTTGAAACCATCCAATTTTTTTTAGGGAAATTTGATTTCACGACATTTTTTTCATTAATTCTGAATACAAAATATTTCAGAGTCCTGTATAATGATCAACATTCATTCGTAAATTTTATATTTTTAGAAAGTGTGTTAAAAAGCAGTATTTTTCATTTTTCATGTACATTCTTTACTTTTGTTTTAAAGTAACTTTAAAACAATTTATAGATTTTCTGTTAATTGTCTTACACAATTATTCATCATTTCTTGACACTCATTATTTCAGGGTCTAAAAAATTGCTTTTAAAAATTTTCAACTTATATAAGAAAGTATAGTATAACACAATTTGTAAAAATAATTATATATTAATCATACATATATATATATATATATATATATATATATTTATAATTACCACAAATTAAGACATGTCACTTTAACATCCATCACAACATTGTAAATTCTGTTTAATTTTCAATAAAAAGCCAGGTATATCTTCTAAATGCAAACACTAATTTTTCTAAAGTAATGATTAATATAATGAGTATGAAATTAATTTGTGGAAATTTAAAAGAAAAATGTTTTCATAAAGTTTTTAATTTTAGCTTAGTGTTATAAAATTATTAAAAAGGTTAAATAGCCTATATAATCATTGCAGGCTTGCCCTATAAGCTTGGTATCACTAAAAGATCCATTGGCGACTTCAGTGTGTACAACTTTACATATTTGAGAGCATAGAGTCATAGAAAATAAAGAAATTTTCAAGATGTTAGTTTTTTATATGCTTTCAAAGTTGTTTTATATAAATAATTGATATTTCTTAAAGTTATGAACACAGATAATTGAATTTTTACGCTCTAGAGCTATGGGCAGGTGCCTACAGAAATCACTGTTTTACAGCCAGAACACAGTTTTTAAATTGACACAAATCAATTTCACAAATAGTATAGAAATGACATTTAGGTAGAACTTTTCTTTGTGGTAATATTATATACAGTTGTGTGCCTTAACTTTTGGTAAAAGTTATTTATGGAATAAATGTGTGTGTATTAAAATGACCAACTCTACTGCTTTTTGAAAAATTTCATTTAAAATATCAAAATATTTTTGCACAACTCCAATTACCACGTCTAATGAAAATCTATTCGTACTTAGTTTGTACAAATAAATAGTTGGTCATTGTGTACAATACTTTTCTTTTCAGTCAGACAATACAAGTTTTTAATATTAATAATAATAAGTAAATCAATTTTATAAAAATAATCTTCATTACACACAAGATAAAAAACATGTAAAAAAATTGTTTGTAACTAAACATAACAAATAGGAATCACACCAACACCTACACCTCCTTCATGAGCACGCATAGGTGCAGCAAAAGACCAAGTATTAGTATTTGGGTCATACACTTCAACACTTGATAAATTTGAGATTCCATCATAGCCTCCAATTGCCCACAATTTGCCCATATTTGCAACTAGAGCTGCTCTACTTCTCATAACGTTCATTGGTGCTACATATTGCCACCTAATTTTAAAGAGAAAAAAAATTAATTAATAAATTAATATATATTTGGAATACACACGTTTTACAAAAAAAATACACACATATTTAATCTGGGATCATATGCTTCAACTGATTTTAAAAAAGTTGACCCATCATATCCACCACATACATATAATTTACCATTCAGAACAGCAACACCTAATCGACATCTCCTTGTTAACATAGGCTTAACAAGTGACCATACACCAGTTTTAGGATCATATCTTTCCACCTTAGATAAAAATACAAGCTATTATAATGTTTTTAAATTATATAATTCTATTAAATTTTTCTTGTCCTTACTGAGTCAAAAATTGAGAGTCCATCGTGACCACCTAAAGCATAAACATATCCTTCAAAAGATACAACTCCGCCTGCAGAACGATGTTTATTCATAGAACTGATTATTTTCCAAGTGTCAGTTACTGGGCAGTACCTTTCAACTGTATTTAGTGACGTTAGTCCATCGTATCCTCCACAGACGTACAAATAATCTTTTAAAGCTGTTGTTCCTACAGCACTAAATTGAAGCGATAACAGTACTGATTGAAAAATAACAATATAAAATAAGAATTCAGAACAAAACTTAATTTTTACACATATCTCACAAGGCATATTCTGTACATACCTTCTTTTACAATTCATAGAAGCTATCATTTTCCAAACTTTTAAACATGGATAATAAACTTCTACAGTAGATAATCTTTCCATACCATTGTACCCACCAAAAGCATACAATTTATTTTTATGTACCGCTACACCTACACGACTACGTAAAGTTGTCATTGCTTCAGATGTTTCCCATTCTTCTGAAATTTGATATTAAGACTTTTAACTTAATAATAACTTTAAAATTCATTTTTAACATTTATCATACCTGAAAATGGATCATAGACTTCAACAGTACTTAGAGAATCGCCAAATTTTGTAAGGCCACCAACAGCAAATATATGGCCCATGACATAATTACAACACCTGGGTCGACACCTAATATTCTCTATTAAGCACCGCCTTTCAGGTATTAAATGATAGTCTTTTGCTTCATCCAATAAGTCTCTGAAAATTGCTTATATTTACTTAATTATCTTGACCTATTTTAATATAAAAATTCACTGCAAAAGTTGTATAAAAAATTACTACCGAATGTTTCAATTTCTAAAGTGACAAATTTTTAATGTTTTGCAACGAATTAACAAATGTCCATAAAATTTGAATCATTGAATTACCTGCATAAATGAGAGCTCTTTACAAGAGTTTCTTGTGCAACATTATCAATTAAGTATAAGGGGCTAAGAAGAGGTAATCTAACTAATGCTAAAATATCTGGTAAATTCTTTGATCTACTTTCAGGTTCATATCGAACCCATCTCATTATAGCTTCAAACACATTTTCCTCAGACATAACATGTAATTCATCTTTTGATATCAATCCTTTAAGATCAGCTAAGGATAATCTTAAAAATTCATCTGACAAAGAAATAGGCAGAAAATATTGTTGAATATATTTGTCTGCTTCCTCAACTAATGATGGACAACTTAATGTATCTGCAAATTCTCTAATCCCTAATATATTTTGAGGGTGAAATTGTCGTTTTATGAATTCAGCACATGCATTTTTTACTAATTGAAGTTGCAAGAAACAAGCACCAGCCATGATACTTTGAACATTTTCATTTGTTAATGTAATACGACCAGTGTATGAGAAACTAACAAGCGCACCTAAAGCCCTGTAAATAAAATATTTAAAGTTTAAAAGAGACATCAGTAATAAATGAATCCTTGAAGAGTACATTAGTGAGAATCTACAAAATCAAATGTTTTTAAACATTTCTGTTTTCCTAAAGCAGCTTGTGTTTCATTTTCATGATAAAAAGCCCTATCTATGTATTAATTATATAAAAACTTATGGAAAACCAACCATGCATAGCTTAGTTAATTATTGTTTAAAAGTATAGTTCACAAATGCAATGGGAATTATACCACGTTAATTCTATAGTTATACTTTTAATCATGAGTTATATTTCATGCTACATGAAGGTACTGTTTAAACCCGTGTACAGCTAAACTATATTTAGGTTAGCTGCTATTCATTTATGTGTAAGAAAGCTAAATAATACAAATATCTAACGAAGTATAGTATGAATGTATACATTATGGAAAATTGAATCATCATTATTGTGTTATACTGTAATATATGAATCTCACATGGAAGGTAAAGAGTGATTTAACTGAAAAGTTAGAGTCATTTCCTACAGTGTAATAATATACTATTAGAAAGTGCTAATCCTTGATTATTAGAAAAATTTGAGGATATTCTCTCTGTAAACTTAATATTAATTTTTATTTGTTAAGTAAATAAATTTATTTATAGTTGTGTAAAGTGTATAGGCGATGGAAGAAATGTCAATTGTCTGCCTACAGTTTCCATAACTTACAATGCATCGATTCCTTCTTTTAAAATAATTTCTTTTTGATTACTCTCCTGCATGTTACTCAAAAACATTCCACGAAAATAGGGTATTGACCCTGCTAAAACTACTCTATGTGCACTAAAAGCTTGTCCATCAACCTGTAATAAAGAAAAATATTTTTAATAAACTCATGCATACAGTATACAAACAATGACTTTTTCCATTGTATTATTGTATACAAACAAAAAATAAAAGAAGTAATTAAAACAAAGGCAAATCACTTTACCTCTAGAGTAACGTCACACAGTTTACCTTGTTTCCTTATCTCTTCAAAAATAGGAAAACTTTTACAAAATAAATCTGATTGGTAAAAAATTGCTTTTTTTTCATTTTCTACTCCAATTTGCAGAGTACCCATTGTCTTTGGTAAATGTATATCTGTTGTCACTGTAGCGTCCATTTTGTGTATATATGTATATGTATACATCAATACATGCAATGTCATATACATATATATATAATACATAGGCCATACTCACTTTGCGCTCTCTCTCTCTCTCTATCTTAGCACTTCTACATACCTACCTTGGTTGGATGATGTTTTGCTGTTCCTAAACACAAAAATAAATCTGGTAGCTACATACGCCGGTAAAATATTTTCAAATGTTTTGTGCTACGGCGGGAGGTATTCTAGTACAAAACACTATAGCGTAACATAATTTAAACTGGCGAAGTTGGCAATATTGCATTTAGTATTTAGCAAAATACTATCTATGCTAAGTTAAACATTATGTATAAAATATTTACATACTAGAAGATTACCTTGTAGCAATTAAGTTTAATGAGCTACAAAAGCACACACAATAATTTATCATACAAGTATATATAATAATATAAAATAATTGTATTCTTCAATAAAAATTACATTATTTACATGCTGTCTAAAGAGTACTTGAATACATAGAATGATTCCTTCCCTTAAACCTTTTACAGTCTAACTTCAATGGAGTAGAAGCATTATCTGGAAAATTGAAATATTATTCAAATTCTTTGTGAAATTTCTATTATATTTAATATTATAAAATTAGTGAGTGTATTAACCTTCTTTATTAGATGCAAGCTCTACTTCTTTTTCTGATATCTCCAATGATTGTTGGCACAATGCTTCAGTATCACTGTTATCTGCGTTATTCATTGAATGAGATGAATTATTAGAAAAAGGATTGTCTTTTGAAATGGATGAAATGCTAGAGTCATCAGTATCTCCAAGAATTATAGAGTTATCACAAAATTCTTGTGATGAGTCAATTAATGAATTAATTGAGATCTCGTCCGGATATGATTTGTCTTTGTTTCCTATCAATATCTTTAATAAAGCAGATGGATCATCTATACCTAATGTGTCACACAGTTGTGTAGTCTGTTCATTAACAACTAATTTAGGTGTTTCCACATAACTTTCTGTAGTATCTGGTACATAGGCACTGACTGTTTGCTTAAAATTTAAAGGTATTTCTAAATTATAATTAAATTTCTTTAAAACCATTTCTTTCTCTTGCTCTGTTGGAGTAAATCTCCATCTACCATCGTTAGATTCACTAGGCATATAATGTAAACCACTCTTTATGCTTAACAAGTGATTAGTAAGATGTAAAATTGTCAGCCATTCTAAATCATATGAAAGTTTCATAGGGGATTTCTCATTGTGATCAATTTCTATAATTTGCAAATATTTCCTATTTGGTAAGCACTTATCTAATGCTAGAAATTTAGTTACTTTTGATCCTTCGTCATTAGAAACAACTGCAGCAAATTTACAATGCAAATGAGCAGAAAACCAATAAGATGGATAATGTTGCTGTAAAAGATCCATACAAGGAGGACTACCTAAAACATTGCTTTCAATGTCATTCCTGTAAAAAAAATCAAATTTTATTCAAATAACAATCATAAAAATTGATAAATAGCTACATGCTCTACAGACAAAAGTTTACCTGAAAAATGGTTTTTTTCTTAATAATTCTTCTTCATCCCCATGTTTTGTAATTCCTCTTGGCCAATCATGTGATAGAAAAATATCAATTTTTTCACTAAGCTACAGAACAAATTATTAAAGAATTAAAATAAATATTTATATAAATATTAATGGCTGCAATATGTACCTGTTTCATTCTGAATATTTCAAGATTTCTTATGTGATAAACACTACGAATTGTATTTTGTGTATACGGAGGTATTTCAAAATGGCCCTGCATAAAATCTTGACCTTTATAAATTCCAGAAATGCCTGCAATTCTAACACCTCTTATGGATACTACACTTCCATATCCAAGGTAATAAATATTATGCGCTACCCATCCACCATAAGGTAGCTCCTGAAGGTAATTAGAAGCTTCATGATTTCCTCCTATGAATAACGTTAATACTGGAGTTACCTTTTCACCAGAATAATATCTAAGTCAATATAAAAATTACATTGCAACATTATCATTGACAATATTTTAAATTATATTAAAATGATAAATGTATATTTACTTATAGAAAGTACACAAGTCTTTATATTTATCTGGTACTGCCATACATTCTAGATCACTTAAATTCCTTGTACTTTGAAAATCCCCGCAGCATATGAGTAAATCTATTGTTTTCCCATCAATTCTTTCTATTTCCTGGATACTGTCATAAATGATTTCTAACTCTCCATGAGCACAACCTTCAATAGCAATTCTCATTATGCTTTGCTCTTTTCAACAGAGTTAAAATACAAATATTGGTAGAAGCTGTAATCAAATTTATAGAGTTTCTCATCACTATTCTTATAATTTTGGGAATCAGTTTTCTACATATTGACAAATCCCTTTGTAATATTGTTTACTTAACGAAGTTTAAAATTACATAGAATTTATTATATCTTATAATCTTTACCAAACACAGAAGAATTTCACCAATACATATAAAAACTAGCATGAGAGAGAGCCAACACAAATAATTCTATATTTAAAACAGTTATGGTGATCCATTTTATGACAGTGAAAAATAATTCTTAAATTTTAAAGAACTATAAAATAGTTTCTACGACATTTGAAATTCTGAAAAGAACTCATTTTTATTGTCGAAAAATGAAATTCAAAAAGAAATTTTTGCGCTAACTGGGACCATAAATGTTTAAAATATGTTTTATGTAAACGCTAAACCGCATTATTAGTAGCTAAAATCAATGAAACAGCCATAAATATAATTGCAGAAGTCACCAAAGTCAACTTCTAGTTAATAAGCAAAACCTATTGTACTTATTTTAAATTTAAATGTACAGTGGGCGTTTAATTTTATAAAAAGTGCAAATATACACTACACAGCAACAAAAAAACAGGCCTGTCTTTTAATGGCCAATTGGCCGCATAATTTCATTTTATTTTACGATAGCACTCGATATTATATTTACATACCATATTTTGTTTAATTCTGTAGTGAGCGATATTTGAGAAAAAATTATAATTTATGGCAAACAGTGGAAGTTGTTCAAAGCCATTGAAAATCAAGTATATATCAACGCTCCGGCTTAAATAGCTTAATTAAAACAGACATGACCGACGGCCGACTGCCATACTATGTATGTAACATACTATTCATTAGAGGTAGCCGGTAGAAAAAGCCAGTCTGCCAGTAGAAGGCTTTACCGACTTATACACAAATGATATCACATGAAGCAGACAAAATGTCGGACAGCTGCCCCCTGCTTATACATACTTACGTCTGCGTGGTGTAATTTCGCATAATTCAATATAGCAGAGTTGGTAACGCTGCTCTCCAGGTCCTCGGTCAGGTCCAGAACCCCAAAAATCCGTCAAGTGAACGAAGTGAGCTCCACTCATCCACTCTCCGATCGTTTCATTTCAATTCTTTATTAATGATATCTCTGGAGAAACATTTAAAAAGATCAAGAACTGTGTTTTCTGAATCTTTTAGGCTTTAATTTATTATGACGAATCGAATTTTTCGTGCTTTATCATATGAATTATCTCTATGGAAGTATCAACATATTCGTCATGCACATATAATGCGTGGAAAACCACCAACTACTGCTAGAACTCTACAACAACGTTTAGAAGGTATTAGATATTATTTGACAGTAAAAGTATTTAATTACATATTTTACAATTTACACAGAATTGAATTGGAAAGATCCTGAAATATCATTCAAAGTAGACATAGGTTTTTCTTTACCCAAACTTAAAAAGAACCCATTGATCGATAGATGGACAGCTCAATTGAAACAGCAAAGAAAAGATCTCAAATTTGAAAAATTATCTAGAACTAAACAATGTACGTAGTAATATTAATATATTTCATTGATTTAATAATTTCAACCTACTAATTTTTTTAAATTTTACAGTATTAATAAATTTGAATGTAGCAAAGAATGACTGGCTTGCAACTGATGGACCAAAACATATTTATAAAATTGCAGAGCACTACAAGGTTTATGATCATTTATATGGTGATGCTTATTTCTTTCCAGTTCTTCCACTGTCTATACAATATAGTATAGATGCAGAAAATTTGTTTGCTCCTGTTTATACAGGAAACATTTTAAAGTCATGTGAAGCAGTTGATAAGCCTATTATAGATTATTGTTCAGATTCTAATTCACTATGGACTTTATTAATGACAACTCCAGATGCTAATTTTAGTGACCCTAATGCTGAATATTGTCACTGGTTCATGTAAGTTTTAATTAATAATAACATTCTCAAAATAATATTTATAAATTAGTAATTCATTTTAATAGTACGTTTACAAACATTTCATATTTTGTTTTCATATGAATAGTTGCTGATTAATTTATTTAATTAAACAAGTTTTTATTGAAGTTATTAGCAACACACATTTTTAAGGAAATATTACAATTATTTATTTGAATTGTTTTCAAAATTTTAATATTTCCCTGCAGTGGTAACATACCTGGAAGTGAGATAGCTAAAGGAGAGCAGCTGATTGATTATCTTAGGCCCATTCCTCCTAAAGGAATTGGGTATTGTAGATATATATTTGTTTTATACAAACAGAATAAACATTTAGATTACTCAAATTATAGAAGAGAGCAGCCATGGTATGTACATTTTTAATTTTTGGTTGCACTACTATTATTTGCTTTCATTATTGTTATAACTTTCTATTTTTTATGATGCTTTATACTCAGTTTAAATCTAAATGATAGAAATTGGAATACATTAGATTTTTATAAAAAATACCAAGATTATTTAACACCTGCTGGTTTAGCTTTTTTCCAAGCTAATTGGGATTTATCATTAAAGGATTTTTACCATAATAAATTAGGCGAGTATATCACAGTTGTTTAAAAGTTAAAATTATTATTAAAATATAGATTAATAACAAAATTTTACAGATATGAAGTCACCTGTATTTCAATACGACTTTCCACCTCCTTACATAAGACCTCAAGAATATTATCCAAAAAGAAGGCCTTTTAATATTTATATGGATAAATACAGAGATCCAAAGCAAATAAACAAAGAATTTTTCCTAAGAAAGATGGCAAAGGTTCATCCGTTTGAAGGTCCAGAGCCTCCTTTGCCATTTCCGTGTGCAGTTCGACCTAAGACTTTTGTTCCATCTTGGTTGAAGACAGTAAGAGTGAAAGAAGGTCTGAAGCAAGGATATGTCAATGAAATCGATTAAAAATCCCATCTTATAAGGAGGTATAAATTAATTTTAACATTAAGTGTAGTTTTGTCATGCCAACTTTATTCATTGCAATTTAGTATTTGTTTCAACTATTCGCCTACTACATGATTTTATATAAGTTCTTGTTGGTACTTTTGAATCCAACACGTCATGCTCCAATAAAAATCCTAAAATAATTAAGGTTATATTTTCTTTGTTACCTATAAGCTAGGAGGAATAATTAGTTAAAAAAATGACCTGGTAGATTATGGTTTTCAGTGCTGAATTTCTGAGAAGATCGATAATTAGAAACATAAGTTTGGTATAAGTTTACAGCCTTTTCCATCTTTTCTTGATTTAATTCAAAATTACTCATACCCATTAAAATACCTACTTTTTTACTGACAATAGATAATAGGTTTAAGCCTGAAACATAAATAAAAATGTTATAGGTATACAATTTATTCAGTACAAAAAATGTTCATACCATCACTATCAATTTTTTCCATATTAAGAGGTTCATCTATAACTCCATGGATGCCTTTCCCATCTTTTTTTATTGGTTCCCTTTTTTTTCTGCCACCTTTCTTTAAGCATGCCATTATATCAATCATATTCTGTAATGCAGCTTTAATGTTTATTGCTAATTCTTCACAGCTGTTTTTTAAGGACTTGCATTCTTCTTCACGCTTCTTATTTATTTCGATTGAGTTCAATATAATCTCTTTGTCTACATTAAGTCTGTAAAAAGTATTGTATACTGCTAAAGCATTCAAAAAAATCTTTTGCAGTTTATTTTCTTACTTTTCATTTTCATTTGGTGGTATTTGTTTTAAACCAGATAATATTATAAAAGCATGTTCTTTTTGATTCAACAGTAAATTTCGCTGTTGCAAATTTTGCCTAAACTGCAGAATTAGTGACTTTCTTTGCTTCATTTGTTCTTCTAATCTGTAAAATATCCATTTATTTTTCATTCTTTTCCATGAAGTTTTTAATAGATAAAATTTTATTTTTATTCACCTTGGAATTAAATTAGTGTATGAACATACGAGTAATGCATCTTTCATTTTAACAATAATATCTTCTATATGTTTTATTTGCTGTTCTAATGATGTGCCAGTTGGTCTTCTAACTTGATTTTTTTGATTAGTGACTGATGGTGTATGTTCAGCCTACAAGTTTTTTATGATAAAAATATAAACTACAGCAACATTATTAGAAGTTCATTACTTTTAATGTAATATTAGTTAATAAAATAATAATTATTTATACTGGCCTCTGTTCTTATTAATGATTGTGCAAATGCCCATAAGTCATTAACTTGTTGATGAACAGCCTGAAGAGAGGCTTCCCTTTCTTTCATATGTCTCCAAATGTCTTTAGTTAATCTTTTGTATCGCTTTCTATTACCATCCAAATTTTCAGTTGCTGATTGACCCATCAAAATAACTTTTACTATAAGTTTACATTGCTCCCTTTGGTTTTGTTGCAGATTATCAATAACCACATCAAAATATACTGCATCCTATGAAAAAAATTTTGTTCTCAGCATATTATGCATATGCCAAGAAGGATGATGCTAAGCTTGGATATGAAATGAAAAATTTTTATTACTGTTGATACATGTAAAAATATCTACAATAAATTATCAATGAACTTCATCATTTACTTTAAATTTGTAATCATTTCACCTTCCTGCTATTAGCATTGAGTTCATCATTTTTTATAGAAAAATATTTAAGTGTTGAGATAATATAAAAATATACATAAAATATTAAAAAAAGAATGTTTAACATTTTTTATCGGATTTGCTTATACATACTTTTTTTAGAATGTCAATCATAGACGTGTAAGCTACACCAATTGCTTTTCCCGCATTGTTTTTGGACATGCATTTCATGAAACAAGTTATTAATCTTTGACGTTCAAGATTACTTGTATAATCTTCTGTTTCACATTTTTCAATGAGCATAGATTGCTCTAACTATTAAGGTAAAATTTAAAGTATTGATTATTTGGTAAGCCATTGTAAAAGGAAGCAACTCTAGTTTTAATTTGTTATAATGTTTCATTACATACTTTAAGGTCAAGAAGCCATTTAATTTTTTTCTGCTTATAATAAGCTAGTTTATTCAATTGACGATTTTTCAATGCATTGTCTTGACACACTTTGACATAAACGTCCTTAATGAGAAATTTTTACTAGATTACATGACATGAGAAATGTAGTAGAAGATTAATGTTTTCATAAAATAAATAATTAATATTAAAGAAATAAATTTTTATGCAAAAATTGGTAAATACAAATACTAAACTGACTTTCACAGAAAACTTTACATAAAAGCTAGCTATTTTAAGCTATCTCACGTGTGATATTATTAAAGAATAATAAAATATTAGCTTACTGAGTGTTTATGATTAATTAGAGATAATTGAAGATCTTTGTGATCTGCTAAGATGTTAAATAAGCTACTTCCTTCATTTTTTATTATATCTGCCAAATTTTCTTGATACTCTTTGACTTCTTTCTTTAATAATTGCACATGCAAAGAAGTTTTCTTCTTCAAAATAGCTTCTTCTGTTTGATCAAACTTCTTCTCTTGACCTACAATTGAGAGATACAATTTTAATCTACATAGTTTCATATTATTGGGGAAATTAAATTAAAGGGGCAATTGTATAAATGTTTTTTCATAGAACCAAGAAATTATTCAATACATTTAATAAGCAATGTTACGTGAAATAAAATCAATTAAATCACGTCAATATTCCCAATTTCTTAGTCTCCCTAATTATTTATTCAAACTAACCCTGCAATTTTGAAATTGCACGGTATTGAGCGACCTTTTCTTGAAATGGCCAGCTTTCATTTTGCGTCTTGTAACCTTTAATATGTTTTTCTGTAAGAATCATTTTGTACCATCAAACGGAGCTGAGTTTATAAATTAAATTCCCATCAGTGTGTTGAACCCAATCCACCCTACCAAAAAAAAAATTCATATACAAATGTTGTATTATTGTACGATTTGTGCGTAGCTGCGTAACTCTAGTCTAAGGGTAAGATTGAAGGATTACAATAACTTAATCTTTGCACTGAATATCGCAGTTAAAAAAAAAAACCCGGTTACTTCCCGACGGCCTACCACAACCCTCTCAACGCCCTCAACTTTCAACTTTGTGGTAATTAAGCAGCATGCGCACAATCGACAAAAAATGTGTTATTGTATTGTTATATATATACCAGTCCACCGACACATCGACTAGCGTGTCATGTTTGGAGCTGAAGAAAAGTGGTCGTGGGTATTTCGAATAAAATCGATAAAAAAGTGAGGACTTAAAGTTTGTTTGATTCAATCTATCTATGTCGCTATATAGATTGATTTTTCTACTTATACCTTATTTCAACATTAACTATCACCACAAACAGTAATTTCCTAAATTACAAACAATAAAAATATTATTTTACTCGTTGATTTTGAACAAACTTTGTATGATTATTTTTTCTGTTTAATTAAATAAAAATTTAATAGTTTATAGGACACTCTCGTTTTTTATTTTTCTTCCCTGATAAACTAGAAGATAATTAGTCGTATAATTGGAGTCCTAGACAATAACGAACTACATAATTAAATCTGATGTATATAATAATGTTATTCTCCCATGTAGTAGACTTGATACCTATAAAAGAATCTTATATTTATTTTCACAAATTATTATTTTTCATTATTATACGTTGCGTTTAGGAGTCATGCATATGTGTGTAGAAGACCCTTTAAATTCTATGACAAACTCAACAAAGTAAACTAGCATTCATATAGCTATAATAAGTTCTTTAAATCTTTTATCTGTATCGCATGAATAAAGCTAAGATGAAACTTTGTTCATTTAGCATACTCCTTCATTAATCATGACTTCTTCACAAACCTCCGATGGATATTTAATTGAGCAGTTTGGCATCACGTATAACATATTTTATTACATTAATATATAATTAATGTATACGTAACTGAATTAATCGACGCAGACGTTGTATGTGTGAAGGGTGATGATACATGTTCAGTTTTACATTGATCCATGTGATCTTAATTTATTTATAATACGGAGATACGATTTTCATTTTACTCCGTTTTTAATAACACTGCCAATTCTACGCTAAAATGCACGGATTTGGAGTAATTTTTCGTTTTCGATTTTTTCACAATTTTCGTATACCTATATACGAATTGTACAAAACAAAATTCACAAAAATTAATTATCAAACATGTTAGCGATCATAATAAAATCACATTACAAAACATTAAACCTAAAATATATTTCAAGTTACATGACCTTCGATCTTGCAGGTTTTGGCTATTTATACAATTTACTTTCAATTAAAAGAAGTTGAATGAAAATGATAAAATTATTAAAAACCAAATTTAGAACTACAAATTCTATCGAGTTATTCCTGAATCGATTCAATTAAAGGCAAACCAGAAAACTTTCTACGAGTTTCCAAATGAGCTTGGTCTTATAAATCGTAAAAAAATTCAATATGGTATCCGGCCTGGTACTGATCCTTACATATTCGCTTCTAATGCACAATGTACCCAAAAATAATCACAAAAACACGATGATGATTCTTTAATGCTTATACATGACATAATGACACACTTTATTAGCATCTCGACCAAAATTAATTTGAATATCGAGACACTGCTATCTTTTACATAAATAATTATAAATATACACATACAACCAAATGTCGATTAGATCCTAGAAGAAAAATACAGTAATAAATAAAACGAGACTGTGATGCACGATTAAAAACTATATGCAGTGCAATTTTAAGTAGGGCAAATTGATGCAGTTTTCTGCACATACACTTTGTTTGTTCTCTCTATATAATATTAGTGGTGGAGAAATGTAACAAACTGTTGTCAACGAAAGGTTTGGTATAAAGCTTGAAATGAAGTGTTATGGGAAAAGGGGGCTGAGAGATAGGATGAGAACGCGGTTTGCCAATGAATTTGAGCTCCGCCTACCAACTCTAGCAAGCAAGGTACAGAAGTCTCTCCTTGCATCCCTTAAGCGAGCGGATCCGCGCAGGGCTGTTTTCTACGTCGCGCTGTGGGCGTAAACGCATCAGAGACACAACCCCCAAACACTGCTTCCTCTCCTCTCTCTCTCTTTCTCTTTTCCTTTCGCAGCTCTTCACCAAGAGATCAACTCCCCGATTCACCCCAGTCCTATCTCTGATCTTCGTGTCGCATCACCATCGAATAATCCACAGTCCACGCGAAATTCGTGAATCCACTATTTTTTTTCACCACTGTTTTTTCGAAATCTTCTCTCAATTCATGTGCATTTTTATTCGTTCATTCTTCGTCAGATAAACAAGTGTGGAGAGGAGAAATCGGTGGGAGTTATGATGAGCCTTGCCGATCAGGAGGTACCTGCTACTGTCACTGATTTATCTCGTTTGGTATGTATATATATATATTTTTTTGTTATATACCGAATTTTATTTTTCAGTGTTTTCTAGTAATTTGTTTATTTATCTGTGATTTTTTTCTTGATGATGAAACGACAGAAAAAATAATCTATCGATGCGCGTGCTTTATTCTAGGAAAAATCGTTTTTAATCTTGTTATTAGTTCATTTTTTTACATATCATCGCTTTATTACGTTAGAATGTACTATTTAACAGATTTGTTCTCCCAAAATATTCTGACTGATAATTCAAAGATACTGTATTGTCTCGACGATAAATATAATTGAAAATGAAAGTACTGCTGAAAATATAGTAAATTTCACGTCAAATAAAGCCTTTTTTACTATTAATTTTGATTAAAGCAATTAAACATTTCATAGAAATTTCATAATAAAATAATCTAAGATTTTAAACCCAAATCGAATCACCGATTCTTAAGAGATATTGGTACACATATTTTCAAAAATTTGTAAAAAAAAAAGTACGAAAGAACAAGTACAAACAAAGAGAATCCTAAATTTGTTGGCAAAGCTCACAAAATTATTTACAATCCCATATAAAAAACAATACAAAGAACCTACATAATTAACCATACAAAAAAAAACTAATTACATAAAAAAAAAAATTCTTCTCATTGAAGAGTAATAATAGGAGAAATAATTGTATAGGCACTACAGTAGACTGTAAGAGTAATTTTTGTCGGTCGTCAATAATGACGAGTCACCGCGAGTCGAATTGGCGTTTCGATGATGTCGCGTGCAGGGCGAGCGAGGCGAGTCCTGCCGACTGTCCTCGTCAGGCTCTAACGGCAGCCCTTGAGAGATAGGTAGAGCAAAAGAGATGGGACAATGTGGAGTTGTAAGGTCGTTCGCTGGGAAGAGAAGTGGGTTCTCGGGTGGCGAATTGGCCTGGCACGCGGCTCCACGCTCCGACGGGTGTCCCACGCGAGTTCTCCACCCCATCCCCGATCCTCTTGTGTGCCTAAACACGTAATTGTCACCGCCGCACCGTTCTCTCTCTCTCTCTCTCTCTCTCTCTCTCTCTCTCTCTCGTGTCCCATAGCGAAGGGTGAGCCGTGGGTGGTAAACTCTCCACTTTCCGATGTGTCCCTCTGACTAGCGTTCTATCTATTCCATATATATATATATAATATACACGTGTACGTATATATATATATATATATATGTTGCAGGGGGGGGGGGGGGGGTGAGTCGCCAAAGAATCATCGCTGGAACACTTGATTTATGTTTGTTGATTCTAAAAATCACTCGATTCCCACACCAGCACACCCCATCCTCCACCGACACTTAATTGACTCGCATGCGAGATGGCATATGTTGCCACTCGAGCCTTTTCCCATGATTAGGGGTCCCGTAGCCGTGACCGGCCGTCCCGAAACTGCCAGTGGGGCGTGCGCACCTTACCAACCTGGACGTTTACCTTCACCGGATCCTTTATCTTATATCGTAGCTGTCTTTTGTTTTTTTGCATTGTGTCTATACTATAGTTTTGCATTTGGACCTCTACAGATTTAATTAGATTCATTTATCTTTGTTTTTTGATTTCTCGATGATAAAAGCGAGGTGTACTCTGTATTTATGTGGCTCTGGAAAAATGTGGGGAGTTGTCACAGTCTTTTACGCTTTTGCAAAGAGAAAAGTGAGTGAAGGAAGCAGGGAGAAGTTGTGCTCGTTAGCTCTTTGTATCTTTAGGTCCTAATCGATCAAGCTAAAGAACGAAGGGCCATTGTCAGGATAGAACCGCTCAATTAATTTTACTTTATTGACGCGAAAGAAAATGTGCGCTTATCAACACTTCGTATGTTTATATTCCAATTAAAGGAAAGACACAAAAGCTAACATTGTGTTGCAACTATTCGCATAGTTTTGATTAACTTTTGCAGCAGATTTATTATTTAGAATTCGTTAAGTTTTTATATTTACAATACGTAAAGGATAATTCATGTTACATTTAAAAGTGACACGTGAGAGTAATATAAATTAGCAGCTGAACCGTGTTAAAGAAAAACAGTATTATATAATTTACAGATCGTTAGAAAATATTAAACAGGATTTTTATAGATATAAATCTGCAAAGCATATTGTTCATTCTACGATTCTATTATAAACCAAAGCGAGTCAAAGTGCGCAATTAAACGAGATGTAACTATATGGAGGGGAGAGATGAAACTGAAAAACTGGGGTTGCAACCCTCTAGAAGTTCGCTCGGAACGATGGGGCGTTCCCTCGATTCATAGGCATCGTTTTCACTCGACTTACGCGTATATGCACATATTTTCCTGTGTGTGTGAAGGCATCGTATATACATAATATGTGAAAAAGAGAGAGAGACTCACACATTCATAATACAGTGGCACGTACAGCATATATACCTATATATATATATATATATATATATATATATATAGGAAATCTAAAAGTTAACATCACTCAAGGATGCGACCAATGGGAAAGGTCACGAGAAAGACATTAAACGGCACGTGACCATGTTTGCCCTTCCCGCTTACGAATCATTACTTCGTTAATTCGCTCGATTAATTCTTGATCGTCGAACAGTGATCTTGTTGATCCTTGCGAACATCGATACGCACTCGTATGATATTTTTTCCATTCAATATTATATATACCTTCTCGTTTGTAGTATTCGCATGTTCCAGCATCGATTAATAAGGGACAGATATTAATTACTCGAGGTTATACCCGGAGAAGGGAAAATAATTAAAAGTTTAGGAGACTTCAGGACTATTAATAAGGATTAAAGGTGTATAAGAAAAATTTTGCGAAATAATTATTAGAACGCGTTACGAGGGGGTTCATAAAAATATAATTATATATTTTTTTGTTTAATTAGGCTTGACTCGTGTGTCGACGTAGATTTTAATTTTTAATCTGAAATATGTTAAATTAGTTAAAAAGGAAATAACTAAATTTATTCTTTTGAATTTTATTGTGTGTGTGTGTGTGTGTGTGACAAAATTAATTGAAATCAATCAAAGAATGTGTGATAGAAAAAACCAAACCTAAGTGAAATTTAAAAAGAATAATTCTTGTCTATATCAGTGCTTCTTCCTAAGAAAATTATTTGTCCATGCCTGTCACTTTAACGATTATTCATCTTGTGCAATTGAAGATATCAGTTTTGATAAAGAACTATTTTTAACGATATTTCAGCTTCTCTTTCCACATCGCACTCGACTCTGAATAGATGCTTCTCTTCAGGACGAGAGACTGAAAAAATAGTTAATTATAGGAAAACTTTCATGTCAATTCGGTGATTCGAAATTTGTGTCGTCCAAGGTAGTGCGAAAGCGAATGCGCGTTATAACTGAGATTTTGCGAAACCGGTAACTGAGTTTACCACAAGATTGCTCCGCAAGGAGGAAACCATCCAATCGTTCACCGGATGTCCTCCTCGCTTCAACCTTCTCCCCTCCCCCCCCTTTCCTCTCCAAATCGTTTCACCCCCTCCCCCTCGATTTCTTCCTTTCTCACAGATACTCTTTCAGTTTCTCACTTACACCCTCGTCACTTCTAACCTCACCACCTATCCTCGTCTCTTTCTCCAACTTCAACATTTTCAATTTTCATCCTCGACAATTTTCTTAAAATATGAATGTTCTCTGTATACTTAGATTTAACAATGTTGCAGCCGAGCGATGATTTCAGAAGATTAGCAGAACCAGGACAATCGGTGGAAAGCTCTTACTGTTCCAACGACTATTCAGTTTCTCAGCCATCGGGCAATAACAAAGGTCACGGTGAGTATACTTTCATCCATAACGTCTCAAGAATAAATAACGAACACTGATAACGAACACAGAGAATTAGGATTATCTCGAGAGGGAGACAAAAGAATACCGAAGGGTATTTGGAAAATTTTATTTGTAGCTTTTCAAAGTTTTCACTTTTTCCATTCATTAATGTGCATCAAGAAACTATTCCTAATGATAATTTGTATACACGATTAATAAAAACAGAAAATTAACAGCAAATGCAGAGTTACAGAATTACTTAAGAGGGAAAAAATGAAAAAAAAACGTAAAATTATTCGAAGCCTCTTTCCAGGGTTCTCTGAAACTTCGATCCGTGCATCAACGAGCCTTCCATTTGTCGTACGATGACGTCAAATTTGGGAAGGTTCTCTCGCGAACACACTGCACACGTTCCAAAAGGATGAGTAATTAGGGGGGGGGGGGATACAAGTAGTAGTAGTAGCTATAGGACACTAATGTAAGGAAGGAAGGAAGAAGACTTTGGCAAAGGTGGACTTGAAGAGGGAGGAGGGGGTTGCTCGATACAGCAGACGAGAAAGATAGATATTCCCCTTTCTCAATCTTTCCCTCGGTTCACCGAAGAGAGGCTGTCACTCGCAGGCAGCCAAGTCGATATCTTCGTGTACTGTATACATATATATACATGTCGCAGTAGCATCAACGACGATATTATTTTCCACAGCTTCGACTCTATGATAAATCGATCGTGATGAGAGCACACGTATATATACAGTGAGATTACTACCATAGAATCGTTGTTTTAACTTTCATCCCCAATTCCACAAATTTGCAAAGTCTTGTATAAAAATGTACAATTTAAGAATTATATAAAATGGCGCTGTTATCGAATATTTATATATATATAACGTAGACAAAGAAATTAGGAGTGAAACCACAAGACCCTGCAGAGATTATTAGAATTTTGTGGATGATCCTTAAAAAAGGCAACATATATAGTAGCCTTGACCTATAAATCTGTGGAGAATTGACTGTCTAGGAAGGCGAAGAGGGAGTTATGGAGCGGAATTCAATAAGCAAGTAATTATGACCGAATGGAGTCCCTCGGGATTCGGTAGATGGGGGCCCCTCTTGCACCCTAGCGTACTTTTCTCCGCAGTGATTGACACTTTATATCTAGCATTGGCACGTAACGCGGTGTTGACGATGGCTGTGTGCGTGTTTACCATGCAACGCCACGCAGCACTATGAAATGCCGCCAGTCGGGATGGACTATACCATCGCCTAACTCAATCACTACCTATAATACCACAATTTCTACATCGTAATCGCGTTACGCCCCACCATTCACTCCCCCGACACCTCTCTCTCTCTCTCGACACTTTCAGAGAGATCGAAGAAATATTGAAACTCTTTAACCCTCGAATGAGAGAGAGAGAGAGAGAGAGAGAGAGTTTCCTAACTCTCTCCTTCCTTCTTCGTCTCTTTACAGAGAGAGGGGCTTCAGGATTGGGTTCAAACTGACGAACACTCCCATGCAACATGCTCGTACCTTTTTAATCTTCGATTTTCAGACTGCTTCTGCATGCTCTGAAAAATAGTAAAATCTTTACTGGGAACGAGTAAATATCTTTAACAAACTCCTGAGTAAATTTTGTTATTAGAATCGAATCAGAGTGTAATACTGTGTATGTATGAACACGAGGCACTGTGCGTTGCACCGTGTTGTTCCATAAGCGATCCCCTGATAAGGACGGAATTAGATTGTAGGAAATTCTAAGAGTGCGCAGATAGGCTGAATTGGTAAATAGAGAAAAGTAGTAAAGAGAGTGTTGTATCATTATCCAAGGTCAATGAGCTGTAACGTGAGTAGATTCGATTCGCAGACTGTGTTCTGGGCTCGAGACAAAACGAGATTACTGACAAGTGGCTGCCCATGGCGAATCCTGGAGACCCATTAAGTCAACCCCACGTTTTGTCCTTTGCGACGTCCTTATGATATATATACGCTTCTGTCCAATGTTGTGTTTTTGCCTGCAGTGCATTTGCACTCTTTTATATTCGCGCGTGCCATTATTATTCTCCTCGCTGTCCTGTAATATTCTTCGATCTCTCTTATACAGCATAGTCCAAATTAGTAGCAAACGTTATCTTGCGCGTCATTAATTTTCTCTCGGATTTTCCCACTCGATATAAATATGGATATCTTGGCTCGTGGAATCATCGTAATACACGATTCCTGTTTTATCGTTCGATTGCTTAGATAGTATAACTGGAGTGTTTATGTATGTGTGTGTGTGTGTGTATTGCAGCTGCGAATATAAAGCTGTGTGTGGGATAATTAAAGTTAAATAAATGGAATTAACAATGACACAGATTTAAATAAATGGGCAAAATTATTTTTCCTGTTAACACAATTAAATGGTTATTAATGATACTGAAATAAGCGTCACTTCGATCATTAATTTTAATCCATCGTAAAGACAATTCACCATTCATTATCAGTTTTTTCTTATATTATGTTTCAGTTAACTTAAATGTAATTAATGATTTAGTGGTTGTAGAAATTATTAAAATTTTAATTAATTAACGTTATATTACTGACAATTAAAGACATTTGGATTGTAAATGTAGCATAATTTGCAATGTGTTTTAAATGCCTTTAAAGGTTTTTGTAGTCACATTCGTAATTTTGTTTATCAACAATTCAAGGTGCTTCGTTTGTTATCTCCATTGATTTCTTTCCAAAATATATCAAGTGATTGATATATAATACCTTTGGTATGATAGTTGCTTTAAATTTTTATTAAACGAAAAGAAAAGTAAATAAACAAAAACAAAATGATTCATCTATGTATGATATTATTGCATTTAACAAAAGTGGTAGTGATTATTTCTAAGTATATATTTTGTATTCCAGAAAGTGATATGTATCCTGCTGCGGAATATAGACAGGAATCTTGGCTTCAGGATGGTAAGTTAAAACTTTTTATATTAGCTATTAATTGGGCGTGCATAAAAATTCATAAAAGAGCCAATTATCAATAAAAATTAAAAAAATTAAAAAATATTTAAAATTAATATTTATAAAGATGAAATTTATTAACCAATTTCTATTATATTTTATCAAGTGACTTAATTTATACGTTTTTACGATGCAAAAATAAAATTTGCGTTTCAATTTTGCAAAAACTGGATGCTTTCAACCTATTTTCCAGAAATTGTTTACTGGCTCCTTTTTACATAATTACGTTCAATTATGTTAATACCAATTCATTATTTTGTTCAATAAACACTTCCTGCAATGTGATTGTATTTCTAAAGCAAATAGTTCGTGTCGCCCGGATAGCTCAGTCGGTAGAGCATCAGACTTTTAATCTGAGGGTCCAGGGTTCGAGTCCCTGTTCGGGCGCTTTTTTTGTTCAAGAAGATAGTACATTTCGAAGAACTTACTATTATATAACATAAGCTCGAACCCTGATCTCCGGAGGCCCTAATAACAGCTAAGTCTTCGTCGCCCGGATAGCTCAGTCGGTAGAGCATCAGACTTTTAATCTGAGGGTCCAGGGTTCGAGTCCCTGTTCGGGCGCATTTTTTTTATTCTTCAAATTAATTTTTTCGTCTTCATTGTGGCTCGCAGATAGCGTAAATTAAAAAAGAAATTTTATAATTTAACAATACATCATTATTTTTTTATCTTATATTTCTCGGTTCTTGGAAATATGAATATAAACTTGCTATAATTCTTTTGATGTTGCATTTTTTTTAATTATTTGTTAAAATGTGTAATTAGGTCGCGTGCTTCGATCAAACACCGATGAATCCATTAAAATGATTAGTTAGACGAATAGTCGCACTAGAAGACCAGCTTATAGACAGCGTCCTTTATTTGTGCACCATCCAATTTTACTAAAATGCTTCGTTTCAATAAATCTATCCAAGCAAGAGATTAATATTTATGACACATATTATTCCTAAACTATAAATAAAAGTATCATTGATAAATAGGTCATGTGTGCTATAGACATTATATATCTAATAGAATTAAAATATTCATGAAAAGTATGTGTGTACTTTTAGACAAAAGAATTGAAAGTTCACAACTTTGTTGCAATATTATTTGATTAGCCACAAAGTGAGCTTGTTCTAAGAGACTATTATTAATCATAAAAATATTTGTGTAGTCTTTTTTTATTTACATTTAATTCCTGCACTTGTATAAAATTTTGACGTTCATCAGTGTAAATAGAAAAAAAAGAATGGTGGTTGAGAGAATGGTAAATAATATTTTCATTTATAATTTTATGGCAAAATAAAAGCGTATCTTCTGTTTACAAACGGAAATTGAAAAAATAAACATTTCTTGTTTACAGTTAGTTGATTTCTTTTAAAGAGCATCAATAAACGATTTAAAATAGATTAAACGCCAGTATTTTTAGCAATTACTGTTAAATATTATGTAATTCGTTCAATCATTTGTCGAAAAACCGGTAATAAATCATTAATAAGCGATGAAAGGAATTAAAGCTGCCTTCTAAAAAAATTGAGGAAACACGAGTTTCCAAACCTTAAAGTGCTTATTCTTCATCTAATATCCTCAGGAAGTAAAACGTGAGCTCGTGATAAATTAAAATCAATAAAGGAAGGTTTGTAGCTTCAGTCGAACAAGTATACATATATATCCTTTCCAAGGAATTAATTCACCTCGAAGGAAATACAATTGCCATTGCAAATTATATTATCAATTTATTAATTTTATACATTCTGCAAATATTACAAGATTGTAGTGGTATAGGTTTAAATAAATTCACACAAAATAACTAATCTGTTCTGATACAAAATTATTATTAATACATAAAAAAATATTAATTTTTCAGGTAGTAGCTGCGAGACAGAAGATAGTGAGCAATACGTACCAGAATTTCACCAAATATCAAGTCAGTATATATTTGAGCAATATGAAACTAAATTTCACTGTAGAAAGATGATCCGTGAATCATTGTTAACATAAAAATACTATCAATTAAAACTTTACAATAAAAATGGCATAAGATTGATTAGAAAGTGCGCTAATAATAAAATTTCATGTATGTGTGGAATAGAAAATCTGTGAGGTTGCATTTGGTGACTTCCAATAAAGCACACGCGTGTTTCAGCGAGTCTCTCGCGGCGGAAGTCAATTTCCACCATTTCCAACTGCATAAGCGGATGCCACGTGGAAAGTGCCATGGTACTCGTTGCTTAAAATACATATTAAATCGAATGTGCCCTTATATCCGATGTAAATCCCAATATTGAATGCCTTAACGTATTTCAACTACGATTTTGCTAGAAATGCAGCAATTTCTACATCTATAATAGAATTTTTTGATATTACATTTGCTAGGAATTACTCGAGCATAAATTCACCAAAATTATATTACACAATTTGACACAATAAAAAAATGTCTGATTTTTTAATAGATATATTTAGTTGATCGAACAAAGTTAAATTAATCAGAATTAAATTTACATATCTATACTATTGGATTATTTTATTTAGCCTTAAATTTTGGTGTTTCTTTTTTATTCAATTATGTATGTATGTGTGCGTGTTGTTTTTGGTAGCTATCAAGCTTTGCATTAAAGATTAAGAGTTTCGAGAGCACAATCGAGTTATTAAAGAATAAAGTGTAGTGAAAAACGTCGGTGTTTTATTAAAAACAGTGAAAGATCGCTCGAGGCTGATGTATCCGAGGAGGCAAAGAAAAAACAACACGGAGAGAGCCACGACTACTCTGGGTATCATCGATATCGGATTACGCGAGTAAGCACTTTATATTAAACCCGTCAAGATTTTCCTATCGCGCATTTATTAACGAACACGCTCCCTCCGCGCGTTACGATATTACATTTTTCAAAACTTTTCAGCGTCGAGACAAATCCAACGGTGAAGTATAATCATTGAAAAAATAAACTATCGTGTTTCGATCGAAAATAGCGATCGATAACATTATTCGAAAATTATGCGCCTTAAAAATTTCCCTTGTGCTCCGTTTGTTTGTTTTCTTAGTAGATAAACGATGGTTGTTGATTTTCTAAATTAAACAATGTACTACCGGCGAAGTTTTGATATTTTTAGGAGCAGATATTTTAAAGCAGACTCATATTTGGAGTAGAGATTTGATTAAACATACCTAGCGATTATTGAGTTTTGAAAATTGTTAAATATATAGAGGTACCAATACACGTACACCGTAACGGGAGCAATTTAACTGCGCGAGCAAACACCCAAGAGGCATCAGGGTAGATATAGTGTCTATATGCCCAATTGTATACACACTTTCCATTCCTCGAACCCTCTCGTAATATAGCGTACACACCACGATAGATATAGCTTCATCCTTGTCAGAGGGCAATGCACGTGAAAGCAGACAAAAAACCAAACCACACGTATCTATGTGTTGGGGCGCCGAAAAATCTTTCATCAATATTTGTATATCTTGCCTGCATTAATTAAATGTAACGAACGAGTTTTTCAATATTCAAACTGGGATCCAATATCGTAAAATCTCATTATTAACACTTGCTGCTAACTATGGAGTCTCACATATACACACGTAAACTGTACAATAGAACAGTGTAATTATAATCAGTGAAATTAAATTATTTTCAGGTTCTAATAATTAATGGAAGTTCTATGTTGAAAACTAAAAAAAAAAATGGGTAGTCTGATGATTTTAGGCTTTGAAAATGTTCTTCGAGTTTCTCAATCATTTTTGAAAATTATAGTTCTGATGTTACGTAATATACAGCGATGATAATCATTTCTATCGTTTCAACCAGTCATTCTGGTGTCAGGAGACTCGATAGAACCTCGCATCGAGTATTCAAAATAAACTATACACAAGAGCTATATCATAATAAAGCCTTGCATTCTTTTTTATGTTACAACAATAATTATTATAACGCTACCAATAGCAAGAATGGCACAACTAAAAAAATATAAATTTGAGTTACGTCTCCGCAACAATGTTATCTCATGTTCTACGATCAAATAAAATTGACGCTGAGATAAACTTTTCTAATTTTCTGTTAATTGTCTCTTCTTTATTAATAAACGTACGAATGATTAAGAAATGCATTGATCACACGTTAAAATTCTACATACACGTATAAAATGAGAAAACGCGTTGCTTTTGTATAAAAAGCTATCAGTGTTTACAAATATGCTGACTGTTGGAGCTTATGTTTCCCACGGCAGCGTCGCTACTTGATTTATCGAGGACGAACGAACCCCTGGCTGAGCAAAGGAAAATCGTCCGAGCGTCCTCCATTACACCGACTCACGTGCCGTTGCAACGATGCGTCTTCACTTCCGGTACGACACGCGCCCTGGTGTCCCGTCGCCCTCTGCAGTATAATATTTATATTTATCTCTTTCTTTCACCATTGCTATACGATTCTTTGTCCCGCAAATGAATAAAAATCATCGCCTCACCCTTGGGTCTTCCTCACTCCCACATGTAAGCACTCTGGAATAATAATTAGAGACGAAGCAATTTTCTTCAGCACTCATGGGTTCTCCAATTAATTTTGCGGAGTCATTGCATCGATCACGGTGTCTATGCATATATATATATATATATATATAATAGTATTTCCTGTTATGCCACTCGAAATTTTAACATTTTTTAGCAAAAGCTCTTCCGCCTATATGCTGACTTGACGAAAGTTAAGCTTTATAGGATAACCGTATACGTTTATTGCGACGTTGTTTCAGGAGATGCTGTTAAACCGGAAACAACGAACTGCAGAAGGCCGGAGGATTCCGGTTACCACACCGAGTATCCAATACCAGTTCCGCACCTGCATACGCCGGGCAAAAATTTTCTTGATCTCAGTTCAGTTGCACCAACGACTTGTTTTGGGTCAGTATCGATTGTCTAGATTTCTTAACACGATTATTCATTTCTGTCGCGCATTTCTTACAGTGCGACTGGTGCACTGGTCCATTGAAATTGTAATTTGAGAACAAATATGATTTTCTGGATTATTGGTGTACTGTATAAACTTTGATTTTATAGAATTGCTAGATTAAGCTCTCAAAAATGATGAATTTACTGTAAACTATAATTTTATACAATTCCTAGATTAAACCCTTAAATTAATAGTTTACTGTAAACTTTGATTTTATAGAATTGCTAGATTAAGCCCTCAGAGCAACAGCGAACCATCGAAAAATGTCGCTGTGAAGGAAGAACCAACGGACGGAGGATACATTGAACCAGTAACTTTGTCCAACATCAGTTCGTCTGCTTCCCAAAATCCTCCAAACGGTAAGATTGATTTTAGTGATTGTGAATAGTTTTATCATTCTTTCAACTTTTTTGTACAGTAATAAATGCTTTATATAAAAAGAATACCATTTATTGCTTTTCGGTTAGGGTCTAAAAATCAACACAATTAATAATAAGTTTATGCTCTTCGTCTTTTCTAATTAATTAAAAGTAACTAGATACTATGTACTGTATACATATTTTTAATTTCGTTCAATCGATATAAGAGCAGGAAAGCAGTTTAAATACTTAAATCAGCTTAAAGTGCACGTTTGTACGTGAGCATGTAAAAGCCTCAATCCTTCCCCTGGCATCGTGTCCGATACAATCCATTGAATGTTTTATGCATGCTTTCAACGAGTCACGCACTGAAATGTTGATCGAGAACGCAGTTCATTTAATAATGCACGAACATTGGAAAGTAAAATTAGTGGCTGTGTTGATAAATCAAATAAAAGATGTTTCTTAAGACTTTAGCTGTTTACGGTAGCAATAACTGATGATAATGAATTCAAAATCATGCTATTTCTGTCTTATTTATTGAAACTGCTAATGTTGTTTAATTTTATAACTGCTTTGACATACTATTGTGATATCCCCTTTAACACATTTATTTAAATACTTATTTAAGGTTAAACAAGAAAATTCCATTTTGACATTTGAACTTTTAAAAAGCAGACTTTATTTTAAAAATAACAATGAGTACAAAGGGCACCTACGTTCTTCCGTTGTTTAAGCTATGTATAATTAAGAATTAAATATGCATAGAAACTCGAGTAAAAAATCTGTAATTTACAATTAACTTTGAAATAATATTACAAGTGTGAAATTTTTACAGTTTACAACTATTCCTTCTCACGATCGAGTGGCCATAATACAATAGTTGCAAAGCAAAGGCCAATTCTTTCGACTAAGTTTTATTAAGATTCCCCTGATAGTTGAGATTTATTCACGCGAGACCAAGTGCGCGTAATTGAATAATTGAAGAATGCTTTTAACTGGAAACCCATGGAAAGCGTCTCCTAGAATTTAGCGAAAGCTGCTCTTCGCTCACGAAGAGAAGAGTCTCTAGCAAAGCAATATCCCAAGGGATAAAGAAAGCCGAAAGCTTCCTCCTAAATTTCTAATGAAAAGTAGAACGATGCATCAAGTATTTATAATTCAGAGAATATTTATTCAATAATTTTTCTTGCAAATATATATATAAACACACACCTGAAGCAAGCATACTTACCCTATGACAAACCAATTAACATTCATAGTTTTATTTATATCAGTTTCCCTTGGATGAGAATTTGACAAAATTTTACAACACATAAATTAGGAAGCAAAGGAAATATTTGTAGGGAATTAGTTAAAGGGTTGGATTGCAAAGACTGGCGTATAATGTGTCCATTATCTAATAGACTCAGATGGGTATATTATTATTATAGAGCTTGGTTATACGAAAAGCAAAGTCAGTCAGTCAGGGGTTGCAAGCTCATCCGCTGTAATCAAAACGATTAACCTTCCTTTATTCACGCACACACAAGGCTGGAAGGAATGATTTAGGAACGCGCGCAGTGGTTGTGTTTACCGGCCACCGCTATACGTTGTTGTGTGTATTATACCCGACTACTCCCAAATCACCCGGGGATCATGCTTACGCTTCTCTTGGCGTAATTCTCCCAGCCATTAAGCCCTTTTAATTATTAATACACAGTTTACGTTAATAACACGACATTTCTATTCTTACGCTTTTATTTTACATGCTAATATAAATTACACTTTTATTTATAACGTGGAAACCACGCTGCCAACTTTACACTTGCTGATATAATCATTTATTATTGCCAGAGTGGTGCAATATGTATAGTGCACCTATATGGATTACTAATAACCTCATAACAGATACTGATTGGTCCATGACTTACTAATCAACGGATTACCACGTGGATTATTGCGAACGTGTATCAGTGGATACTTTCGTAGCTACAGGGCGTCAGTTTCGTGCTTCTTGTGGAGGATTCGAGCACCTCATCGGTGAGCAGCGAAAATAAATCCTGCTCGAAACGAAGGAGATCATTTTTAGCTGGCGATCGTGCATTTTTAACGGGGAGGGCTACTCTGGAGTTTAAAGATTGGGGGGGAGGGTAATGGGTTAAAGAAGCGCATGATGAGCGAACGGAAGAGGGGGAAATGCGAAGAGGGGGTGAGGGAGGGGGAGTGCGGACTAGCAATAGCATATATATATATATATATAGTGGAGCAATGCAAACCGAGAAGAGTAGGCTGTCCTCTTTTTCGGGCAACCCTCGCACGCGCACCACCCCTGTGACCATCCCCAGCCTCGCGCAACCCTTTCCCCCCCCCCCCTCCCCTGGCTCGGCACCTCGGCACTCGGCACACCGGTTTCATCAGTTCGCGATTAATTTTAATCCGAAACCACCCCGCCGCAAAGTCTCCGACCACGCTTTTCCCAACCAAGACCAACCCCTTTCGCTCGTTCCGACAGAGCGGCAGATTGGCTCGAGCCGTTTCGACCTCGTTGCTCCCTCCCCCCTCCCTCTCTCCGTTCTACCATTTCCCTCAACCATTCAGCCCTCCCCGACCAACCCTCGTCTCGTCAGGTATCGCACGAGGAAACATCCGCACCTTGTTCCCGAAACCTCGCAGCAATGTTAATTCATCGACGCAACGCGATATATTCGCTTCTCGATTTATCGCGATACGAAAATTGGTCGTCGGACACGCCCACTTTTCGGAAATAACAGTAACGACCTGTACAAAAAAAATTATCGTCAAATTCGTAGAATCTTGTACGAAACTTGGTTACTACTATTTTTTGGTTACACAACTAGGTAAAAAGTACACAGTTTATTAACACACACACACATTAGAGCCGTAAGAACGTTCCTAACGCTATAAGACACAGACTCTCTCGTACAATGACGTCATTACGGCGAATCTCGCTACTGGGAAAGGAGCTCGAAGAGAAAACAGTGGGAAAAGAAGGAGAGTAAAGATTGTGCGGGGGGTGGATAGAGAGAGAAGGTTGTCAATTTTTCAATATTCCCTGTGCGCGACTTGGAGCGTAAACGGATTAGGGTTGGAGAATGGGGTTTTTTTTGGCTAGAGGGGATCCGCTCTCTGGCTGTGTTGCTGCTCGGTGGATCCCCGGGATGGGATGGGAGGCCGCGATTAATATACATATCGCGCGAGCTGCTGCTGCTGCTGCGGGATTTCAGGACTGGGTGCCGTGGCACTCGCGAGCTCTGACGAGAACGGCAACCCCGTGGGCTTTGAATATCAACCAATTTCCTGCCGATATTTATCTGACGAGCACTTCACCGGCGCTGGCGCGTGAGTGCAATAGCTAATGGCGGTTCGTCGACCAGACTTTATTCCACAATCATTTTCCAGTTTTTCTCTATTTTCTTTTTCCTCGCTTTTGTACGAATCATCCGCGTGGAAGAGCCTTGCACAAGAACGTATTTTGAGGTGGTTGTTGAGGGACACTTGCATAGTTCATGTAATAAGAATATTTTCAAGGACGAGTGATAAGAACGGTATTCGTTTGTTGTCTTCAGGATCGAGTCTCATATATCCACGTCAGCAATATTCGAGCAGTGCTGGAGAAACGAGAGGTTCTCCGTCGTCCAGTCGGCCGGCCAGTGCATCCTCGGCAACCTCGCAATGGCCGCCAGCAACTTCCGGTCACACGGAGAACTTCGTTCTACGTCAGGAAACGTGGAATTCGGAGAGTAATTACAGCAAAAGAAGCGGGACGCCAACATGGACCGAGTTGGGAGTCCAGTTGGATTCGAGGAATCAACCTTGGGAACGACACCACGGGGTGTCATATCAGAAGAGAAGTTCGCCAGCTTCATCTTGGGGATCGGATTACGGAAACAAAAGGCCGTCGTCCGCCACTGGTGCTACCGCCTGGAACGACGTTACTGTTGGGTATCAGCAGCAACGAAGAGGCTCTCTTCAGCTTTGGCAATTCCTCGTAGCCTTACTGGATGACCCCACTAACGCACCGTGCATCGCTTGGACCGGAAGAGGCATGGAGTTCAAGCTCATCGAACCTGAAGAGGTCAGTGGAGATTAAATATCTTTTTATATATAGTTCATATTTTTACTTTAATTGATCAGACCTTGTGTGCCCTCAACTATAATTTGTTATTTTCACGCGACCTTGAAACGATTGCTGATTCTTCAGGTAGCTCGAAGATGGGGTGTTCAGAAGAACCGGCCTGCGATGAATTATGACAAACTTAGTCGTTCGTTGAGGTATTATTACGAGAAGGGAATAATGCAGAAGGTAGCAGGAGAGAGGTACGTGTACAAATTCGTGTGTGATCCGGAAGCGTTATTCAACATGGCGTATGGAAACGGTGCTGCGTCTGGAATATCGGGAGAAACTCAGAACAGCATCGCGAGGAACCATAGCGTGGTCGGGAAACAATGTAACGCTGATCCTGGAAAACATTCCACTGCTGCTCCTGGTTACGGGGACGCTGTGTTCGCCATGTACTCTAATACTGCAGCAGGTAATAATGACTGTAGTTTATATATACGAATGTACATTGGTCGAATCAGCACAATTCAGGATGATAAACTTTCTCTTCATGTATAAGATTAATACTGCAGCAGATAAAATCTGCACGAGTGAAAGTCAACAAACATTCTCTCTCTCTCTCTCTCTCTCTCTCTCTCTCTATATATATATATATATATATATATATATATATATAAAATTAGTATATATAGTTTTATCAATTTAGATCCTTCTCAGGTTCAACCTCAACCCACTGCAATGAAAATATAATTAGAAAACTTGTCACGTGTTAAATTTGTTGTAGCAGTATACGGACCGTCCAGTCTTCATCAGCTGCATCAGTATCTAGGTGGTGGTAACGATGGCTTCAAGACTCCACCTAGCAGATACCACCCTCACTACGCTTCTCAGTACAACAGTGATCATCACCATCACCATCACCACCACCATCATCATCAATCCCCAGCGTACTCGGAAACCTTTTTTAACTACGGTCGACTCTCCACCCACGAGCACTCGCTGGAGGCCAGAGCTCCGGATCCTTCGAAAACTATTTACGCCCATCAGGATTCCGAGGGTATCAGCAGAGAGCGCGAGGCAACAAACAGCTACGATGGGACGCAGAGATCGCAATTACCGGCGGTGACTCCTACCAATTCGCAATCTGCTTTACTCGATGGCTCGGCAACTTCGAAAATCGAACAAGTATCTTACGCGTGCCTCGGTGTGGGAAGCTGTGTGTGCTGAACTCAACGTAGGTTTCTTTACTTTAGTATTAAAAAGCATCAGCTTAGCAAAAAGAGGTAAAGGAAAAATAATGTTTGTATAAATGCGATTAAATAAATGTTCGTCAAGGCCGAGGCAGATTGTAGGGTTTAATTAGATGAAAGTTCAATTGTAGATACTAGATTTACGATATTAAAGGTATACATATATCGAGGTCCGAGGAATTTTAATATTGATATATCTTTCTGAACGGAGTATTAGGAAAGATGTACCAATTTATGTTACCGTGGGTACATCTCGAATACAAGCCAGCACGTACGGTAACGAGACCAGTCATTAGTAATATATATATATATATATATATATCCTGTAAATATCAACTACTTCTTTTCTTGCGAATCGGATCAAAGAAACAACTTTAAAAAAGTCTGGTTGACAATATTTTGGTTTTCATTATTAAATTATCTACGCTAAATCTTGTAGTCTATCTAATTTATTGTAGTTTATTCTGTAAATACGAAATAAATCTCTTTATTCATTAATCTCTGAATGTCCAATGTTCAAATGCACCAGTGTGGTCTCAGGTATTATTTCAAAAGCCTCACGAAGTTTTTGTTTATATTTTAGAAAATTCATTGTCAAAATTTTCGAAAGTGCTTCATTTATCTTATCGACTGGTAATGGTATAATGTGTGTAAATACACGTTACACTATCGACAATATTATGTATGTTGACATTTAAACTTGACCCTTGTCTGGCCACGCGCTTTGAGGTCGCACTGTGTAGTTTCTCAAAGTGGCTAGATCCCTTTCGCTATGAAAGTCATTATCGAAGGAGCAGCCTGCACCATGACGCAATCGCCCATCCATGGACGCGCGAGGTCAAGCCAAGCGTGTATTTCGGGCTATGACAAGTATTATCAAATATGCTATATATTGCTCTCTTGCTCTTTGCCACGTTTTCTCATAATCATCCATTCCTTGGTAGCTTGTGGCTCATGGGTGACTTCGGTAGGATGGAAAGTAGAGATGGCAACGTCATTCGATATATCGAACTTCGTGCAGAAGTCGCTCGGTCAGTGCGAAAGTGAATTTTCTAGGACACGGTTCATTATTCGCTCTTGGTTCGATCGATAATACGAAGCTCTATTGATTTTCTTTTGAAGATATTAAAAATAATAATTTCATTTTTAAGTGATTTCTTATGGTAATTAAAACTAGTTTTATTCTTTATTTGTATAGTTGAAACAATTTTCAACTGAATACTTTTTTTATTTTCGATTTCATTCGGTACCAGGAAAAATTTATTTGGACACAATTGAGGTGCGTAAAGCGTTTAATTTAATCAAATATATTCGATGTAAAAACATGTAAAATTGTCAGATGTTGCAGATGTAAGACTGTGAATTCAGTGTTTAATTTTGCAAAATTATTTTCAGGCCGCTGATTCAAGAACGTTTCCTATCTATGCTTGGACAGTAAATATTACAAAATAAATTATAAATCCCAACGTGATATGCAAATTTTATTTGCATTTTACGCTGATTTTTTTACTGTGATTATTATTGATAAGAAATCATGTCAGAGGAGAACAAAGGTAAAATGGGTTTCAAAGATAAGGAGAAAGCTTTAGAAACTTTGCAAGCTTTGGAGGAACGAGACGTAAGTTATCAGTATCACGTTATCACCAATTTTGTCAATCGTGCGAAAAGAACGATACAGATTACGAAGGATCAGGAAAAACTAGCAAATCTACGAGAAGCTCTGAATATTTTTGAAGATTGGCTCAAGAATTATAAAGAAAACAATAGAGGTAAAGAAAACCTGTCGTATTTACCTCTCGAAACCATAAAGGACTTTCAAAATCTTTGCAAGAAATACAACGTTTGGAACGACGATTTCTTTTTGTAAGTAATTATCAATAATATATATTTTACGAATAAGTCTTACTCGATTTACAGCTGTGCTTTCTGATCTTTTCACATTTTTATTATGTCAATCCACGCAATATAAATAAACACAGCAAGTGAAAAACTGAAAAAAAAAATATTTCTAAAATTAAATCACAATTAATAAAGCACAATTAACATAAAAAAAAATATTTACAATTTTTAGAGCCTACAAGGAGGAGCATGGAGACTACAAAAATCTTCGATCGGTCAAGGTCCCGAGTAAGGAAACAACCTGGGACGTGGAGAGAAATAGAAGATTGAAAACTTTGATCGAGAATATTAAAAAGAACCATGTTCAGTGGTACGTGACAGATGCAGGTGACTGCAGGGGCTTCCCTACCAAAGAACACGCGCAGTGCATAACGTTGGGATACAGTCCCGAGCCAGCCAAGCTCAAGAAAATTGCAGTCCAGGTGAAAGAGAGATTCGGTAACGAGAACAATGTAAACACGGAAGAAGAAGGGAAAAAGCTTGAAAAGAGGAGGAAGAATCGTGATGAAAGTTCGTCGAGTAGCGAAGGTGATAGCGAGGAGCCAAGTAAAAAGAGGGGGAAGAGGGTTGAAGAGATAAATGGGAAAGAGGAAAAGGAAGAAAATGGTTTGAGCTTTAAGGATAAAGAGAGAGCGGCACGAAGCATCAGGTCCTTGGAAGAGAGAGACGTGTCTTATCAGTATCACGCAATCGCTGGTCTGATAAAAAGGGCGGAACGTGTTATTTCGTGTACGAAGGATGAGCAGAAGATAAAAAACATGAAGGAAGCAGTGCGAGTCTTTGAGAATTGGATCACCGAGTACAAGGTCAACGGTCGGTCGAACGAAAACTTTGATTATTTACCTCTTCATGTTGTGCAGTCTTATAGAGTTGTTGCGGAGAGGTACGACATAACTGAGGATAGATTTCTCAAGTAAGAACGAGTTTACAAGTTTTTTAATCGCTTTATTTACAGTCGCAAGGTTTTATAATGGATTGTATGTTTACAGAGCGTACGAAGAGGCAGAAGGAGATTATAAAAAACTAAGGTCAACTTGCGTGCCAAACTCTACGGTAACGTGGGACATCGAGCGGAATAGGAATCTGAAAAAACTTGTAAACAGCATGAGACAAAATCAAATACCGTGGTATGAGAATAATGGCGAACTTCAAGGTTTACCTTCTGCTGAGCATGTTCGCTGCATCATGTGGGGGTTTAGTCACGATTCTTCAAAAATTAAGAAACTGATACCTAATTTACACAAAATCAAATGAAATCTTTTCGTAAAGTATAAAGAAAAATATTTATATGGATATTATTGAAATTATTTGCTTTTCTTCGATAGAAATCGTATTGTGGAATAAATATTTGAATTAAACATTTCTTAAGAGCTTATATGAAATTTGTCAAGCCTTCTCTTCAGTCAGTGAACTATAAAAACATAAAGAGAAACGGGAATATTGCGACCGCAAGTAATTTAAAAAAGCTGCCGATACATTTCCGTAATTATTTACCTAGAAATTACTTGTCATACAAAAAACAAATTGGAACAAACATATACATTTATATACAGGCTGTGAAAAAATGTATGATGATACAAAAATGGGAAATTGATTAAAAGCGAGCCGATTTAGAAAACTTTAATTATTATTCAGACAAAACATCTATCCCAGTGAGAATACATTTAAAAGATCATATAAAACACTGTGTAGGTATCAGATGTATATAAAACCTAATTGTATATTGTTTTGGTGCTTGTATAAAATAATAACAAAAAATAAAAATAACGTTCAATTTATTTTAGTATGAAAGAAATAAACAGCACTGAGAAAACGGGCAATATCTAAAAATAAACAGTCTTATAGGAAAAATTTAATATCAGTCTTTGTAAAGTTTAGAATAATTGAAAATACTCTTCTTGATTCCATCAGAACAACTTGACATAAGCTATTCTAAACACTGTGCTCTATGTACAAAGTGTTAGCATTTTTTGATAGTCAATATTTTAACACCAGATTTGTTTAATAATAATAAATAATATATTAGTTTTTAATGAACCAATCAGGCGACCAGACAAACAGATAAGCGAAATAGAAAGACAGAGTTGGAGGGTGTTGTCTTGTTCAAGCCCTTCTTCCCCGGCTTGTCTTATCGCCTGGTTGGTTGACTAAAAACTAATGTTTCAAAAATGAAGGACGATAGAAAAAATGTTCATCAGACGTTTTTGTTGATTATAATTCAAGTAATCTATAATTAAAATATTGATTATCGAAACGCGAACAGTCTGTATACTGATGAAAGGTAGCAAAAAATTCTGGGCAATTTTTTATACGCATAATTAATTGTAAAGTCTGATCACTCCGTAAAAAAGTTTACAAAACGTAAGTAAAAATAGCAAGCTGGGTCGAGTGATGATTAAACGACGGTAAGTTTCATTTATCAGATATCGGTAGGGAAGGCCGAGGCTAGTCGATAATTTGATACTTGAAATTTTTCTTAATTATGTTATTAAACATTATATAAATTAATCTAACAATAGTAGAATTTAAATGCATGTAGAACTCTATAAAGATTATTAATAATAGTCATTAGATATTTTTAGCTGTGCACGCACTTGAATTACCAATATAGGTAACAAGTTTTATATTATGTCACAAATTACCCATCATCTCTTATCTTTTAATAAGGGAACTCGATCAATTAATATGAGGTACAAATTGAGTTTTCTTAAAGAAGATGTCCGTTCACATTCTAATTTGCAATGGTATATATGAATTTCGTCTCAATCAAATTCACGCTATTTATTTGCAAAAAAAAGCTTAAGAAAATCAATATTACAGACATCTGAATTTTTAAAGGAATGTTATAACATTAAACGCATCCCAAGGGTTCGGATGGCGTTTACAGTTTCACAAAATATTTCTTGTGTAAATCACATTGTATGGTTCCGATAGGTTCCAGATGCTGTAAACGACTCCTAGAACGCGTCTAATATAATGTATATCAGTGTTAAGCTCACTAACCAAATATGAAGCCTCACCCAATTTAATTTTCTGAGACCCAAAATATTCTATCTGGCCCCTCCTTTACGTTATTAATCGTAGCACCTTAAATTTACAGCAACACCGATTTTTTTCGATAATAAACGCCTATTTTTATTTAACCTTTAGAATGTCAAGAACCAATTAAGCAACATGAGAACATATCAAGAATTTTTATTAAAAATACATTGTTAAATGGTCAAAATGGTCATAAAGCATATTTAAAAATTTACTTGAAAAAAGAAACTGGCAGTCTAAAGGTCAAAATTCATACGCTTATCAGATAAACTACAGTTTTCATCTTATACAACTAACTTAAATCTAAATCTCAGGTATGATATTGTCTGAAAGACAATAAAAAAAGTATTAATAGATCATTGTGTTTGCCTGGCCAAATTCCAATAGTTTAAAAAAATATTTCCAACAATGAATCTGTGTATACCATTAAATTATTTGCAGCATTATTTTCAATCAGTTTTTTTTTAAGCAAAAGGTTTATTAAATCATGCAGAGCTTTAAGTCTTTGTTTCAAATTATATGATTTCTTCTGGAAATATTGAATTTGTTTCTGCTGTTCTGAAAATTTATTCTTGACCATCTTTAAAACTTGAATACCTCTTCCATCAATTTGGAAATCTGTAAGCTCTACGTCATTCACATTACAAGGTAAATCTAATGTGTCCTGCATTCTAATTTTATCATTTTCACCATAATCTTTACTGAAACTATGATCTAAAAAATTATTTCATTTATAAATATTGAAAATATAACTAACACAAAAAAACCTAATATACATTCTCTCTTTAACTAATTAAAATACTTTAAAAACTTTTACCTCTTAAGTCTTCATTTTCCATTTCAGTGCTACAAGAAGCTGATGGTATAGATGAATTAGACTGGACAGCAGCCAATAATGATTCAGGCAAATTTAAAATTCTTTTATTATGTGTTCTTATAGCTAAAAATGATACAGAATATATATGTAATAATTTATATTAGTTCCAACAATTTTATGTTTTAAATCATATTAGAATAGTAATGAAAAATGTAGATTTATAACCTGGTACATTTTGCAACCCATGTAGGCCTTTAAAATTTTTGGACGGTACAGCATTAGGCTTTAATCTACTTTTCTTTGCATTAGCCACTGCAAAGTACAAGTAATCTGTTTCTTCAAAATGATTAGAGCATAAAAATAAACCTGATACATCATGCACACCATCTACCAAGCCACAAATTTTCATCCAAGCTGAACACAGTTTCCGATCATGAGGAAATCTACAGCATAATTTATAGAAAATTTATCAGGTAACTTATTAAGCCACTTGATATACAATGTAAAAATATTTACTTCATGTTTAAACTTACTTATGTATAGATATATCTTTACTTCTTTTCTCTTGACACAAAGAACACTGGTAAGACCGATTCATTTTTAAGAAAACTTAAGTATAATTATAAATAAGACGATTTTTACAGATATATAATAAGTTTTAAACTCCACTAAATAAAACAAAGTCAGAAAGAATAAATTGGAATAAATCACAACCAAAACAATTGCATTGACTATTGTAGGTTATAAACACAGCTGATGCATGGAGTTGCGGTACGAAGTACTACGAAGTACCTGGAGAGGGCGGAACTTGTAAGGACAAGCGCATCGAGGAGAAAATACATACATACCCAGCTGCGGTAAAGCAGCTAAGTTTACCTTTATCTTTTTACCTATATTATTCGAAGCGACAACTCGCGATTGAGTCCTAATTCCCAATTTGATTTTTAGGCGATATCAATAAACGGAATTCAAGTTTAGTACGGTCGGGGCTTAGATGAATTAACTCAATTTAACGTTCAATGCAACGCTTACCTCGGTCTTCTTAAGTATTTGCTAAGTTAAAATTCGCTTTTTGTTTGGTTTATTGAAACCCCCCTCAACAAATTTGTTTATTTTCCTTGAGTTCATATGGTTGTGCTATTATACTTGCTTACTGGCAGTACTAGGCACTGGCACTACAGTTATCACAGTTTTGACGATCTGTTCATATAGAAAGGTTAATGCTAGTAAAGCCTGTAATATATTCTGTTAAATTGAATGGTGCAAAATAGTCTGTTTATTCATCACACGTTACTTAGATAAATATACTTCACTAATGCTATTGGTATACTCATAGTTCACGTGTATGAGTTAATCAAGAATATTAATTGGTACGAAAAAAGGTAAAGAAATTTCAGGCTGGAGAAAACTGATTTAATTGGAATAAACAGCATGTCCGCAGGTAATTGTTTCTATTTTAATTATATACTAAAACTGTATTATAAAATCATGTATGCGATCAGTTATTGCTTGTATTATAATCAACTATATATAACCTATGGTATACACTTTTATTATCGTAATGTTAAAGAATCCTCGAAAACGAAGACGATCGAAAAATTGATGGACGAAATTAAATGTTTAAGAAAATGCATGGCTTTGCATGAAAACCAATTGGAACTTCGAACATTTGGGAGAATTCGGGATGAAATAAAGTTTCCTAACATCAATAATTTTGCGAGAGATGAAATACCCGATCCGAGAATCGAATGTCAACAAGAGCTTGCTTTATTTACTGGCATAGCATGTACCGAGTATGGAAAGGACATTGTGCTTCAATTTCCAATAGCAAGAAACATAGCAAAGGAACGATGTTTTATTTTACACATAACTAAGATTAATAAAACATTGAATCTTCAACGATATATAATGCCACCATCTTTTGAGTTGGATGACATTTTATCGGAATGTTCGATCGACAAATTGAAAGAATTCGCAAAGTTATGTAAAAATCATATCGATTGCTATATCGATCGTCAAAGACAGTACAATGAATTAAAGGTGAGATTCGTCCCAGTGCTTGTTTTTTTTTAATTAATATAAGTTATTAATTATAATAATCTGAATGTCGTAGGAGTACACGGATAATATGGAGAATTGTAACGTAAGCACCAATGATGCTTATACCTTGATAACGCTAGAGTTTGGGAACATTGTAGATGAAGAATCTACAACTACTTACAATGTTGTGTTAAACTTGCATTATCCAAGGTCCGGGACGCGGCCAGCAGCTTTAGAACCACATCCACCGATGTTTATGACCCAATTTCACGACGATACACAAGAAAATTTACTCAAATATTTTAAGAACTTTAAAATACAAAGTTTAAAAGAGGCCCTGGAAAATTTGGATGGTATCAAACGATCTGGAATTATTTGGGAATCCTTGCACGAGAATTCCGATGTCTCGTTAATCGTAAGTGCTCTTTCGAAATATTTAACCTTATTAAATTAATCCGGTTAATATATTTTAAAGCCAACTTTTTTCTATGATGATTACAGGATCTTATTAACGATAACGAAGCAGGCTCGAAGAAAAATGTAAGACGGAAAAAACATAGCGAACAAGTCGATAGTTCCGTTGATACCGTTCGTGATGATTCTTACTGCAACCTCACGAATAATGAAGACGAAGAGCATTCCCGTAGTACGAGAAAAGAGAAAAAAAAACAAGCAAGAAAAAGTCGTAAGGCAAGGAAAGCTCTTGCTCCAGTAAAAAATACCAAAGAAAACACAGAGAATGATAAAGGTTTGTCGAAACGTCTTGTTGCCGACATAGCACAAGATAATCATTCAAAAGATTCTTTGGAACTTGATAAACCTAAAGGCATTCGAGCAAAGAGAATACACAAGGAAAGAAAGAAAGGGAACAAGATTTTAAGCAACGAACAATTAAACGGTAATAAGAAATCTGATGTTAATCAAAATCCAAAGACAACAGAGTGGAAAGAAAAAAGTCATACGATCGTATCGAGGATGAACGACATTAGAGAGATATTTAATTCAAGATCTCGTTCTTCGCCGAGAATTAACAAATTGAATGAAAAGAGTGAGGAAGTGGATAATACTACAAGAAGGAAGAGACTAAAGTTAGACCCATTGATAGAAACAGAAGATAGCGAATGTAGTACTGTACGATGTAGTGAAAAAAATGCTGACGATCAAGAACAGCGAGCTGAAGAGAGTGAAAAGGACAATTTAAAGGTCACAGAGGAACTCAATAATGATAATTTAGTCAATGAGGTCATTCCTCATTCGCCGTCGAGTCTTAAATCGGCCGAACCTATTGTAAGTATTTGAAAATATAATACAAGAAAGGTAAACTTGAATTAATACATTTATTTTTAGAATCCTACGAATTTAAATACTTCAATGGTCAAGTCTGGAACATTGATAAACAAGAACATGGTTCTAGAAAATTTTGACGCTGAAATACGTATAAGCGAACCTTTAATTTGGAAAAATTGTGTTGTAAACAGCACGCCATCCAAAGATAAAAATTCGGCAGAACCTAGTACAGATGAGGCAATAGCTAACACCGATAATGTTCAAGAAACTACATCACCGGTTGATGAGGCTTCGTCCGAAATGTTAAATGCTAGTCAAGATAGCGATGATGAAGAGGAAAGTATAAAAGATCAAGAGGCATTGTTAAAAGAAATACAATCAGTTAAAGAAACAGCAATTTCTAAGCAACAGGAAACCGTTGTGAAGAAGAATAAGGGCTCGCAATTATTGAAAAAGAAAAAATAAATTTTGTTATTTAAATGCGCGAACACTAAGGTTATTTTCGACTTTTGAACTATACTCGTTGATTTTGTAATGTTAAGAATATTTTGATCAGAGTGAGAAAAGATAGAATTACTATTCTCATTGTTTCAATCTTTTCTTAGATTTGATGTCAAATCCTTCAATCCATGTTGTAAGGTAATAAACAAAAAGAATGTAAGCAGACTTTTTACAGAATATCGCAATAGTACACATAATACCTTAATACATCGTATTTATTTATTAGTTTCTTCAGTAATATATTATGCGGTCTACCACAAGAAAAAAAAATATTTAGTCGTAAACTGCATTCAGGTCGTAATAACCAAAGATCTTTCACACTGCACACAAGGCTTAGCCACCCAATGATACGTTTGAGATGAATAAATTTTGTTATGTTTAGGACAAAAGAAGTAACAATTTATATTAAAAATATTTTAGTTATTCAACATATAGTTCCACGACTCACCACTTATTTGCAACTCTATTTTATCTACGAAGCCCCTTGCATTTTATTTGCAACAGCAATAACACATTGTGTGAAAGCTACCTTACGAAGTATTTCGTCAGATACGTTTCTCGCTTGTGCTATAAAGTAAAACTATTTGAAGCCAACAAAAATCAAAAGACAATAAAACACTCAATCAACGCGTACATTTACGTGCTTACTTCACACCAATCACTCTGTCCCATTATTCGTACAACCAAACTCAATTTTAATTTATACATTAAGTTTTGTTAAAAAAGCAATAAAAGCATATGTGTTTGACAATATAACGAATGTTTATACAAAGAATCATTTTGCCCAGGGAGGAGAAATACGAATTGGGGAATACTGCGATAATAAGGCAATAATGCAACTTTTTTTACTGGTCAACTTTTGGCGTTTGCCTGATTTTATGATTTCAGTTGATTAGTTCTCTTCTCTCGCACGCACAACTCGCCTTTTATTAACATTTCTTCACTCTCATTGCCAAGCTTGTTACATACACATGGTGTTTTCAATTGAAGCCCCAATCCTATAATTATAACGTTAACAAACTTAGTTTCATCGAGTAATTAAGACATTCCTCCTTTCCATCGCAGCTGGCGATCGGACTTGTTTAAAAAAATTATAAATTATTAGGCGAAATAGCGAAGGGTAAATGAAAACTTATTTCTATAAAGTAAAGTAATTTATTCAAACTCATCTACGAAGTGTTGTCTCGATAGATTTTAATTTGATCGAATATAAAAATGATAAAAAAGATGTTGAAGTTCAATAATTTTTTTTTCTAGAAAATAATAAGTTACTGAGCTAGCCTATCTAAAGAAACAATAAGAATAGTATAAACATACACACCACTTTTCAGTCTCCATAATATTAAACATTGATTTGGCTAGTGTTAAACTTTAATTTTTTTAATTTATATTTTTCGATTCACAATGATTTTTTATTTTGATCTTAAAAACACCAAACTGTATATTAATTTCATAAGAGAATTCTATGATTCTACGATATATACGTATGTTTGCACGGTCACTGACCCCTCTTCTCTATAGAGCACATTAATATTATCGTTTCGATTCATTTAACTTTCAATCCGAGTGCGTGTTTGTTCGTTAGCGCCTTGATTAATTTTTCGTGAATAGTTGCGGTAGAGGAAGAAGTTTACGACGCCTACAGTCTGAGGCTTGAATCCCGCTTTAAATAACTAGGGATATGCGTAATCTTTAATTCGCCACGTGTACCATGCAGTCCAGCGTGACGGTAATTGACACAACGAGATGCACTTAACTTACATGACGAATCCACTGAAAAGTGCCTGCAGAGAAAAGAGAATGAGTAGATTCAGTCCCATGAAATTTTGCAGACTGTAAACAAAAGAACTTTCCACTTTTTAATCAAAGATAATACCTGCAATGATAATTTTAGTGTAAAACGACGAAAAATAGTGCACCGATTAAAACTTGTTATTTATTAGTCCTGGTTTATCAAGATCGTGTAGTGAAAACAGCATAACGATGCCATGGAAAATGAAATCAAGATTTTCGTAGAACATGTAACGAGTGCTGTGTTACGGATTTATGATGTATAACTATATTTTTAAGAAAAATTAACAATTAACGTGCGTTCTACTTTCGAACAGCTGGTTGCTTCGACCATTTTAGCTCTATCTTAAAAACTAAAGTCAATATTTGAAAAATGATGATGCGTTGCTAAACGGAGAGCTGAGTTAATATAACGCATGTTAAATAAACTATTAATCGATGAGTGCATTCATCTTGCACAATAATCAGCGGTTTAAAACTTGTATACTATTCATTAGCCTGTTTTTTTGTAATTAATTAAAGTAAACTTAGGACGAAATTCAGTTTTTTCAAGAGTGTGCTATGCTATTTTTGATTAATTATTGATTGGTCTAGATTGTCAAGAATGTGAAGAAAAGTATGATAGAGAGAGAGAGAGAGAGAGAGAGGGAGGTAAATAATGCAATATGAATGATAAACAAGTATGATAGCATAAATTATCATTTACAGTATTTATTATGGTATACTCCTTGGCCAATGTACTATACACAGGTTCTAGAGAAAAATACACACTCAAAGTATAAATATTTATAAATATGCAACTAAGTTTTGAGTAAACTCATATCGCGTCTCACTCAGTTATCATTTGTAAATGATTCAAAGAATGTGCGAGTATCATTTAAGTCGAAACGTCTTTAGTAATTGAGCCCCTTTATATTTAAAGAGCTACAAAAAATATTCTTTATAGCGAAACACCGAAGCACTGATCGGAAAATACAAGTATAATGAAAGTATCGAGGGTAAACTCATTAGAAATTATAAATTATTCCCATTTTAATCTAATGCACAAATAGAATGTCTATTTGAAAGGCAGGAAGCTAACAGAGGAATTGGGTCACTGAGAAATAAATATAAACATCAGAAATAATATTACTATACTCTATCCTAGCTCCACTATATCCAAAGAATTACACAATGATCAACAAATTTTAATAAACTTTAAAAAATAATGCACGTATGTCGTATAATTAATATTTCAGTTTGATTTCGAATTATCTATAAGATGTCAATTAAACAAAGCAATAACCAGCAAATTGCACCGAGTCTTTGATAATTGAGTGTCAAGTTGGAATAATAAATTAAAAAGATCTAGCAAAATTTATTTTGAAAATTTGCTTTCAAAAAATTTGCATTATGGGATCCTTAAAAACGGATGAAAAGTTTACATTTTACGTAGAAGAATCTCGGTAAGTATATAAATATAAAAAACTGTCAAATAACTAACCTATATCAGAGACGTGAGAAAAAGTTAATAATAATTCTTAGAATATGCAAAATTAGAAGAATGATTTATTCGATGATCAAACCGACGAATTTGCCTGGTTTAATTTGGGATTTGAATGTTCTATCTATCAAAATGACTTTTGCTATAGCAATGTCTATTTGCAAATTGTTGTTACCTGCAAGAAAAAAAAGTTTGATAGGAGAAACTGTATTGGTATGATTTTTTTACTATTTCTCAAAAAGTCATCGAATAACAATTTCAAATAAATGATTATTACACTAGATAACTGGTGCAGGACATGGCATTGGTCGAGAATTAGCAATTGAAATGGGATTGCAAGGGTGCATAGTGGTTTGCTGGGACACCGATCTTGAAGGGAATCGTTTAACCATGAACAGTGTCTCGAGGAACGGAGGAGAAGTAAGAAAATTTCAGGTAAATCCTCAATCAATTTCTTCAACTTTTACTCTTCAGGTTTATGGATTCGTCGTGGACGTTTCCAACAGAAACGAAGTGCGAGAGACGATAAGAATGATGAAGAAGGCCTCCATACCAGAAGTTACAATTTTAATTAACAATGCTGCTATACTACATCATTCGCCTTTGTTGCAACAACATCACGAGCAAATCGAGCAAACTTTTCAAGTAAACGTACTGTCCAATTTCTGGGTAAGTTTTATTCGTGTTACCAGACATCGTGCACACGGTTTATATACCTACTGATTCGATCTTATCGATTTGTTAAATCAGATTTCGTTTGTATTGTTTCGAACAGACTATAGAAGCCCTTCTGCCAGCGATGCTGCTAAGGGACAGAGGCCACATAGTTTCTATGAGCAGCATGTGTGGTTTCTACGGGGTGTCCGAAAAAGTCTCGTACTGCGCTTCGAAATTTGCAGTTAGAGGTAAATTGCAATTTTTTATGAAGATAAAAAAAAGAATTGAGGAAATTATAGATCAATACATTTTGTTGCTCTTTCCCTCAGGGTTGATGGAAGCTCTTAACGAAGAAGTTAAAATGCTTTCTAAAAATTCCAAAATTCACTTTACCACGATCTACCCGTTCTACGTTGATACTGGACTGGCGAAAGATCCTCATTACAGGTAGTTTTTTTCTAAAGGATACAGTTATCAATGTTGAAAAAATTAAAACAGCACTATCCAACGATCTGATTACTAGATTTCCATATATATTTGGCGTGGTAACACCCAAGTATGCTGCTCAGCAGGTTATCAAAGCTATAAGAAAAAACTCTACGGAATGTTCAATACCACGTTGTCTTCTGTTCTTGAATTCCATCAACAGGTCAACAAAGTTTCTTTATTCAATTCACTGTTATACATGTTTTCTCTTTGCTCATTAATTTCTGTCTTTTTTTTACAGAATTCTCCCCGAAAGCGCAATGCACTTGATTTTGGATTTCTTGTCAGATTCTGATCGGAAACGCCAAGTTTCCCATCAATAATCGACAGTCTTCGGTCGTAACTAACGTATATAAGAGTAATTAATTTTTTAAAACAAACTTGGTAGCTATTACGTTAGAAATATTACCAGCATTATGTCATTGAATCGCGTGACCGGTTTCGAAAGTGCGTTAAATAATCCATAAATTTTCTTTGAAATTTCAGGATTGCACAAGTGTAACAGGACTTCGTTAAACGTGTGAAGTTTTAGTCGCGGCTTCCAAAGGCCCCCACAGCGAATCGCCTTAGTCTTAAGTTGAAACCGCGTCAGTAACGACGGGTTCTAACCTGATAGGTATGCTTGAAAAAATTGGGCGCCAACCGTACTGGAGAAAGTAACCAAACATTGTGGCTGAAATACTACAAGATACTAGTTTGGGGGGGGGGGGGGGGCAGCATTGATAAGACCCCACAAGGCTATATGTTTGGAGCATTAACACGCTCTTGATATTATTATTATTATTACAATTAAAATTGAATTGGTCATTACTCCCATTTCCAGTTTGACCTGATAGTTATACTTGAAAAAATTGGGAGCTGGAAAACTACAAGATACTAGTTTGGGGGGGGCAGCATTGATAAGACCCCACAAGGCTATACGTTTGAATCATTAATACGCTCTTGTTATTATTATTATTATTACAATTAAAATTGCATTGTCATTATTCCCATTTCCAGTGGAAAAATTTCCACTCGCAGACATAGAGCCAAGAATGATATAACATATTATTGTTTCACGGGATCTGCAATCTGTTGCACAAAGCAAAGTTTAACAGTTTTGTTTCGTGATTCTCGAGTTGTAACAAGATTAATAACGCACGGGTCGAAATGATTTCTTGCTCGGCTCGTTTATCGCCTTTATAGCGTTCCTTTACACCGATGACTGTATAATTTCCTTCATAGAAATCTAAAGATTGATGAACGAGCGATTGCTCAAGTCTATCGTAAAAGAAAATTTTGTAAATTTTTGTCATTACGAAGCAGCCGGGCTTTCTGATCACTCCCCGTTCTCACTTCTCACCCAACACCGTACAACATCTACCAGAGTCACAATGTTGTAATTGACACGGGACTGTGGCCATATAGCGTTGGATTTTCCCAAGCTGCACAAGTTGCAGTTTATTCCACAAGCTATCTATATAGGCTTGAAATTCACAGTAAAACTACTTTTAATTACGGTATTGAGAATACAGTGGTAGGGTCACCCGATAGTTAAAAAGATGCATTAAAAATTTAATGTCAATTGGCGATTATAATTCTCAAAAGGCACTTAAATGTTTACTGACACATTGAGGAATGTTACGACTCTGGCTTGGTGGAACGATACATTGATATTGTGGCGTTATTTTTCCAAGCCAGAGGGTTTATACATTTGCGTCTATCGTTAGCTTCATGCGTGACGTTGTATAAATAAAGAACTATCGGTAGGCTTTAGAAATCGATTACTTGCTCAAGAAATAATAGGGCTACTATAGTGGTGGTGGGTTAGAGTGGTCAGAGTTAGAGAGGAATCGTCGCCCTGTCTGCTTCCTTGATTTATATACAGTTAACGGTCTTTACGCAACGGATTTGTTGCTCCTATGTTATTACGGCAACTTTGTTGCTACTTCCGCCACAATGTTCGAAAAATTTAGAGCGTTTATCCAACGATCTCATTCCCGCTCGCTACACAATTTCTTAAATCTATTATTACGTCGTTACCCATGAAGCACACATGTATACGAAATTGAGAGTGTGTGTCGTATATACAACGATGACGTGTCAAAATGCTGTCACGAAGCGGATAGATTTTTTCACTTCGCTATTTTTAAATGTCTGCGCCGTCTAACTGTACTACTATTTTGTATTGGTTCGCAACTCTCTTGTAATCCGAGCCATTTAATTTCTCTCGTAGTTCGCGTAACGAGATATTGGTAAAAGTGAATTATCGTTTAATTACATCTTGTTTCGTCAATTTATCGTCGCATATTTTATTTACTCGTTGCAGTTCGATAGTATTATCGTGTCAATTAACTTTACTAAAACTTTAATTTAATGAAAGTTACTCGTACACAGTACTCAATCTGAACTTTAGCGGATCGTAAAACTTGGCACAATAAATTGCTGTTTTTTATCATTGACATAAAACAGTTAATAAGTACATAATTTTGTAACAAGAAGTAATAATTAATTGGATTTAATTAGAATAATGTTGTTGAATCGCGTAGTTATTATTTTATAATTTATCGATACATAAGTTTTTTTTAGAAATTATTTTAGAGTAAGCAAAATACGCGTTAGACCTTGAAGAAGCAACTTTGTTGGATATTGTCCGTTAAACGACTCTCCAAAAAGGTCAGATACACTATTAATGCAAAATAGTGTCCTTAGTGCGATCTACTGCTGGATTTTTATTTTACATGAATATTCGAGTATCCGAAATTAAAGCTGTAAAGAATAGTTTATGATGCTTAACCTCAGATTTAGCCACATTCTTGATTACAACTAAATTCGATTTGCCCAGTGCGCTACATTAATAATTAAATATCAATTTCAAGATTCTTTATTCGACGAGAAACTTTAAGACGAATAATACATTTTTTCATTCCCATCTATGTTAAGTACACAAAAGAGACCCATAAAAGTGGAATAAATTACCAACGGCTGTGAACTCTCTTAGCCAAGTTGAAATGGCATTGAAGCTGTCTAATTTTTAGTTTATTCAACTATTTCGAACCTCATCGAAGGAAGGCAATTCCACCGAAGAACCCGAAGTGTTCAAACACGCTTTTAGCATAAGAAGCACGTATATATGTATAAAGTACTATTCAGCAACAAAAAAAAAGGAGCGCCTCTGTAGGCGAGTAAAACCTACAGAACTGTGGAGAATGGAATAAAATCCATGATGCTAGAACATACCGTGGTACAAAAGTAAAGAATTCGAGAAAAAATGTGAAAGAACTGTACGACAGTCGAAATCACACGGAATAAATTATAAGAGTGCCAAAAAGTGAAATTTTGTGGATTCGAGCCACTAAGTGAAAATACGAAAACTTTATATAATTAGAAAAAAAAACTATCGTGTATAAAAACAGAAAAAAGTTAATACTTCAATTTAGAAAAATAATTTTCCTCTCAACTTTGATATTCCAAGTACAAAACATTAAAATCGATATACTTGTACGCACAGGAAACAAAAAAGAAGAAACCACGTAAGACCGTTTAACAAAGTGCAGAAGTCACGACACGGTGGATGGACGAGGAAAAACTAGGAGGGGATGCAGGAGAATTTGCAAGGAAGACTCGTAGATAGTAGATAATGGAGCAAGAAGAGGATGGCCTTGTGCCTCGGGATGCTTGGTTGTGGCTGTGCGTTGTACCATTCCAGTGCTCAGTCAAGTTCAAGCAATCCTAACGTTCCTACTCTAGAACGTAGCTGCGAGTGAGCAAGCACCGTAAAGTGCCATTAGTTATCCAGTCTACGTCGCGAGTTGCGGTTGACCATCCTGCCCTAACCTTACTTTTCCCTCGTTTCGCGTTGGTTCCTTCAAAAAATCACCCACTCTTTCCCTCGCGTTCTCCCAGTGGAATGAACTCGTGATGAATCTCACTTGAAGAACGATTCAAAATACTACGACATCGAGTGTGCATTATCAACGATCGAGCACCGAGTGACCGTTGGTGATCGGAGGTAAACAATTTATCTTAAAAGGAACTGTTTACAACACACTCGTGCTCGACGCGAACGGTTTCGATACACAGGTGACTCGAAGAGGCTTTTTTTGGTCGTCCGACCTACACCGAGCAGCATGGTTAATCACAACGCGAACAGTGGGACCAGTTCTTTGTCGAGGATTCCCTCTAAATTTTCTTCTAGCTCTCTCCTCACCTGTCGGTGCAGCGTGTGCGCGTCTCGTGGCTATTTTGCTGCGCCCAAGGGCAACAAAGGGCGTTCGTGCGTTCGTCTTGAGAAGATTCCACGTGTGTCTTATTCTTATGGGGATTCCCCTAAATTTTCATTCCCTTAATGGACGCGCATTCCGGTGAGTCCTGCGTGCGGAATCTCCAGCAGCTTTGTGCGTATAGAGCTAAACCGGTTCCGGACTCGACGTTGTGGATCCGAGAGCATTGCACAGTTTTCCTCAACTAGCTTAGCGAGATTCGTCCACGATCAAAGCCCTTTGTATCTTGCTGTGCAAAGTCATCGGTGAAATACTGAAGGATACTTTTATCACGAATGATCGTTGATTGATTCCAAGTCGATTCAACATTGCTGCGGATTGGTTAATTCTATTTGTGCACTGAAGAGGATTATATAAGCTTATAATCGATAGTTGACTAAAATTTATTGCTTCATTTTTTGTAAGCTTTTACGATATCTATTTTGTGGCCCCTGTTGTGTTCCCCAAACCGGATTTCGAAGAGAAGCTACGCCTAATGCTTCGGGTCCTTTTCCTACTTCGCCTGAAGTTTTATTGAGCAACATATTTTAAATACGTGTATAGCTATTATGTAGGAATTTGACAACGAAATTGAGGAAGAGTTTCACAAACTTCCGTAATCTATCTCTGATGTATCTTTGATGCGTTGTTTTGTTCAACGTTACTTGTTATTCTGGACACGGTTTGTATACCGCGATCGGGTTATTCAAAGACACAAATCTAGCTTTCATAATTCAAGGCGAAAGCTAAAGAATTGCATTTTAACAATATTGTTACTCGCTGATCGTGAATTCAAGGAAAAATCTTGAGGTAAATAAATTAGGTTTCATTAATACTAACTAGTTCAATTTCATAACGCCGACTCATGTGAGAATATACTGCTGTAGGGAAAAACGCACATTTTTATGCAGATTGTTGTAAACAAAATTTATTACCAAAAAAAAATGATATTACTATTTTACGCAACTGAAGCGTTATGCATATTTGGTAAATATTGTTCAAGGTGTTCAATCAACTCGCGTGCTAAACCAATAAATTCACATAGAGCAGTGAGTATAATAATAATATTTTCTTACAAATGTGCTATAATTAAAAGATAATCAAGAATTAAAAATCCCTAGCTTGGAGACCTTGTATTAGTCCCAAAATGGCTTCTACGACGTATGATTAAAATACAGCAAGGTCATTAAGTGGTTCTTCCAACACGATTCGGTCACCAATGTAGAAGAATTCTTAATTCTGAATGAATTTTCAATTAAAAGCTACAAAAATCAAAATATGTTGTAAAAATTTGCATAAATTATTCTCTCATTACAAATTTAATGTTTTGGTATAATTTAACTCGACACCTTTATATATTTTGTTGCTCTTTTTGGTGTACCGTGCTCTTTATATCAATCACCTGTGTGCACAACAGGTTTGCAAATATATCTAGTTTTACTGCGCTTTCCTTTTAAAGGCATGCGCTCTACTCCTCTACGTGTTTTTTTTGTGACAGTAAGTATATTTCTAAAACGTCGTCTTTTAATTGCCCTAAAACCCTAAATGGGAAATCTATATATATATATGTATAAGAAGCCTTTCAAAAATGTCAAAACAATTGGAGGAATCTGCTCGTGATAAAAATCTAACTCATATAATTTTGTATAAAATATTGCAGGACCAAAACCTTATTTTAGGCAACGTTACAGCTTATTTCGAACGTGGTTACAGTATTTTCCAAGGCAATAAAGCAGTAATAACAAACTAAGTGAGACTAATTGGCTAAATTCCAATGAACATTCTGGTATTTTACATACGCACAGATTTTTGCGTCGTGCGCTTATTAGACGATGCAACGTTTATTCATTAGCAATTTGTGGCATGGAAGAAAAGGCTGTAAACGTAACCGGTATATTAGACTTATCCTTTCGTTTGAGAGGAAACCACTGAATTGATTGCTGAAAATTACTTTGGGTCTATTTTCTTGAAAATTAAAGTCTACTGAAACGTCAGCATGGATAGATTCTTACTTAAGCACACATTTCTGAAACGTTTATCGTGAGAAAGTTCTCTGAGCAAGATAATTCTTTGTGTCTGTTATTTGGTGATTTCGAAAATTGAAGAAATGCTTGAATAATATGTATATATATATATATATATATATATATATATATATAGCAATAGGCGAAATCATAACCGAAGCATCTAGTTTTCTCCACGTTTTTATTCCTAAAAATCCGGCGAGTTTCTGTAATAATTAATACTAATATTGATTCTCCTATTCTGCATATTATACTTGATACTTTCCACGTGGTTGTAAAGTGTGTACTGTTCAAAACATTTATTTTTCACGCGTCAGAGAAATCCTCTCACGATTGTCCTTTCTCAGTCACAACGTTGAAGTTTGTCGACAGTAAATAAAGATAAGCACCTGGATTGCGTGATTTGTCATGTCCCTGCCGAAATCTTTGGCTGCTCTACACACCTACATAATAATGTGCTGCGAATTATAATAAATATATAAATACCACAAATTTCTCTGCTTGCAATAAAATTGTCCATTTATTCACTTTCTATAATAATTACGAGGAGTTTGAATAGAAATAGATCTATTATCTTTTGTGACAAATATCTAAGATAAATGCTGATGTCCATTTTGACAAGCATGCAGAGTTCTTCGACCGTGGCAAATTACATGAATCGGTGATAGATATTATCTCGAAGGTCATTTTTAACAAGAAGTCTTGTGCTGGTTCAAAGTAACAAGCTCGTACGTTTGAAGAGGCACTTGGCAAAAATGATGACGTAGATTACTTGGTAAGATTTAATTATCAGTCAGACAAAAGTTTTACGATGTGACGTGATGATTATTCATCAGAAATGTCTGTCGTATGAAATACACACAGGAAGTGCTTTGGGTAAACCCTCTAATCAATCGTGTTTGCTGCTGATTGCAATTAAGAAAAGGTATTGTAATTCGTAAGTCGATGAGTCATTTATTTACATAATTTCTACACTATTAGAAAATCAAACCTCTTTGTTGAATACTTTGCAATTTAAACGTAATTGTTGATTGTTAAAATCATTCCTGAGTCAGCTGAAGTTTGTTTATAACAATAGAAAAATAATGCATTATATTTTCTTATACAAATAATTATTGAAACAACCATTTTTTTTATTAAATTTCTATCATTTCTTCTCCTATAGCTTGGTTAACATTTATGGTTCTGTGAGAGATCCTCGATAATAAAAAAATCAACCCTCTTTATTGAATACCTCACAATTTACACGTAACTGTTGATTGTTAAAATGCTTCGTGTCTCTGTTGAAGTTTGTTTATAACAATATTAAAATAATGTATTATACTTCCTTATAGAAATAATTATTGAAACAACAATTTTTTTTTATTAAATTTCTATCATTTCTTCTCCTATAGCTTGGTTAACATTTATGGTTCTGTGAGAGATCCTCAATAATAAAAAAAATCAACCCTCTTTGTCGAATATCTCACAATTAAAACGTAACTTTTGATTGCTAGAATGCTTCGTATGTGTGCTGAAGTTTGCAATGATAGGAAAATAATGCATTGTACTTCCTTATAGAAATAGTCATTGAAACAACAATTTTTTTTATAGCAATTAAATTTCTACCATTTTTTTTACTATGGCTTGATTAACATTTACAGTTTTATGAAAGATCCTCAATAACACAAGGTATGTGGTAATACAAATTTCCTTGGTAGAAATTCTTGAGAACTCGATGTCTCAGGATCATGAAATAAAGCGTAATTAATAATCCGCAAACCTACTGTAGAGTAGTAATTTGTTTATGATTGGAGAATACGGAAGCGATTGGTTCAATCATTACGTATTCTTAACATTCCGCGTTAATAAGAAATTTAATTGTAATCGCAATCATAACAGCATTTTTACGTGATAATAATTTACAATAATATTTCTAATAATTCGATTCAGCGGAAAGTTTTTTAATACTTTTTTTATTATCGATCTAACCTACGTAGTTATTATGTACAGCTAAACGTGTGATTATTACAATTCATTAGCATTCGTAGATATAGTCATTAGTAGTAGTTTTTGCCGTTTTTATAAGTGAATTAAATCAAGCAAATACCTGTTGACATTCTGTAATAAAATTTCGACATTTTTTACTATAATTTATATTAAACTTAATCTCAACTGCATTGATCTACACGAAGTACAAATTTCAAAGCACTCCATAAATCAATATTTAATCTTAACATATATCTCAAGTACTTTGGTAAAAGAACTTTCTATTTTTTATACATATATATATATATATATATATATATGTTTCTCTAATAAAATGTATTACAGATCTTATTTTAAAGTGTTGCGAAAAATCGTTCAAACTTGTGTGTTAAACCAGATATAAGAGTTATAATTAGAAGAACCCAAATAGGCCAACAAAGACGATTACCTTGAAATGTGAGGGAAAAAGGCCCAATCGGATTTTGATCATCATCGTAACAAAAACTGCATCTAAAAAAGTTGGTTCCTGATTTAGAAGAGACGACAAATAAAAAAAAAAAGTGCACATAAAAAGTTAAATCCGTAAAAAACATATTTTTCTGCATGACTACCTTTGAATGTCTGTGGGCAGTTCTTCATACATAAACACATAGCTATGGAATTTTTAAAGAAATTTAATCGGGTCGAAGTAGTAATTATCTTAAAATGTGGATTTATAAATATACTCCAGTTAGTTCCATTACATTAAGCAAAGTAAGAGGGGGGGGGGTGATATATATTCAAAGTGAAATACAGTTCAGATTATTTTTATGAAAGTTATCCAAAAAATTGATGAGAGATGATACAAACAAAGCTTATCACTCGCTCTGGTAAATTGTGGGATAGCTATAAGACAATTCGCTAAATAACTTCATTAACAAAGAAACAAAGATAGTGATTAGGTGTTGTGTCAAGTAAATAGATTCTTGCATCAGGAAACGCGCTTGACAAAAGATCGCTTTCTGTGTATCTAACTTGGAGTATACACTTGACTTGTTAGACATGATCTTTAACTTTGGTGAAAGCTAGGCTATGTCTTACATTTCATTAATCCCACAACCATCACCTATATCATCGATGCTAAAATCATTTTAACGTGATAAGATTTTATACAATGAAAATTTTTGTTAATTATTCATTTCTATCTGTAAAAATAATTTATTTCTTCTTTTCTGTCATTCAGTTTGATTTCGATGGAGATATTAGTAAATCGTAATGTTACTTTCAGAATTCAACAATGCATATTCTTTTACATGCTGTTTTGGTGTGTAATAGGAAAACTATGAAGAAATACAAATAATACACAAGTACCTCGAACCACAAGATTTCTAAACCTTCTGGTTTCATGCTAATTTTCATGACAAAAAAATTAATTTCACTCTTCTCATTGATCCATTCTACGACTATCGTTAAAATGCAATAACGTTGAAAAAATACAAAGCTTTGGACAAGCATTAAAATTAATCAAAGATAATCGATACAAGCTGAAAACAGAGAAGAACAAAGAAGCTACCTTTCAGTTAATTTTACAATTGAAATATACATGGCACAAGTGTGAAATTAATTCAGATTTCTCATTGCTCAACTTTGCGCAAGAGACCGGTATACAAGGCGTAAAATTTGTTACTAATTAAATGGAAAATGGCAATTAGAATAAAGTCGTGCAATTAGTTGTTTGGTAGAAAATCGATCATGGCACGACGGTTTTTGATTTAAGGATGGAAGAAATTGTAGGCTAGCGGATCATGCTTTACATTGCATAAGAAAAACAGGTTCTTTTTTGCTTAGATTACACCAAGTTTGCATTCGTTGCGCTATTACGTCAGCGATACGCGCTGCAGCGCCTAACGAGTCTGCGTTTCAGAATAAATTATTCACTTCTTCCGCGAGCTCATTTGTCTTTTTAATCTTATTAACCCGTGAAAATTAGATTTGCTCCTCGGTGAAACACTTGGATGAAATATATATTCTTTGCTTCGCTTTCTTGTTCAATACCTCTTTAAAATACTTTGAGCATTATCGTTAAATGAGACACTAATTGCTGACACGTTGCTTTGATAAATAACTTTGCAAAATAATGCGATTGAAAAGAATCTAACAGTCAATGTAATAATAAGTCACGTTAGTGGCTAAAGGAGTCGTCGCGGCAATTGAACTAGGCCACGTGTTTAGAACTTAAGTTGTAAAGAAGTAGAAAGAAAAGTGTCGAAATCGTTTAAAGTATCATATATTATTGAGTTACCAAAGTAGAACACGTGTAAACAACACGTTACATGTTGTATACTATAACGAATATACTCATACAGTTATTTATTTTGTCGATCCATTTTTAGATATTTATTTTTCGTTAAGATCGTAAAGAAATCAAGCTTGGATCATCGATAGAGTGTTTGGAAATATTTCATTCGAAAATATTTAAATTTAATTTAATTTATAAGGAATATCAATTGTATATATACGGACCAATAATGAATTGCATCGTTATGATGACAGAGTTGACCTTTACCATAGACGCGCGGAGACTCGAATAGTCGCACAAGCAAGTGTAAACAAAATTGTTGTGGTAGGCAGCTTCACGACCGAATTATGCTAAGCAGATGCTCGTCTTTGAACTAGACACTCGAATGACATCCTCTTATTACATACCGGCGATTATTACAAAATAAGTCAGTATAACTATATATATGCTCGTGTATACAATGTCCGAAGAATAATATTAGCTATATTTTAAAAATCTCGATTCTTTCCTTCGAATCATGAATTATTTAAAATTCTGTTCCTTCCTCGAGCATTACCCAATTTCCCATGGTCTGAAATTGAGAAAAGTATAGCTTCCGTTGGTATTGGCTCATCATACTGATACCATAAATCTTCCATTCGAAAACTAACGTCGAATATTAAAAAAAATAAACAAAACATAACCTTACATCGATTTTTCCAATTGATCGACAAAATTACATTTTTTCTTTCAGTGGATAATGGTTCCAATTAGAGAAGAGTCTGAGAATTGCAAATCGCACGTGGATGGTACTTCCAGCAACGTTTGGTTTTATCTCACCATTGAGTTCTTCATTGGAATAGCAATATCCGGTTTCCTGTTTTTACTGACAGTCGTAAAATCTTCGTTGCCGAAGCCACCGAGGGACCTAACAGGGGACGTAGTGTTGGTAAATATAAGAAAATCGTTTAACAAAGTGTTAATCGTAAAATATAACTGAAAAAATAATTTATGGAAAATGTTTGCAGGTAGCTGGCGCCTCCTCGAGTTTAGGCGAGTCTCTCGTGGAGGAATTCGCGAAGAGCGGATGTTCCGTAATCTGCGTGGACGATGACCTCGAGGCTGTGGAGCGGATCGCCACGAGGCTGGCCTCGCGGTACCCGCGGATCGAAGAGGTCGGGTCAAATCACAGCAGTCACGGGAAGCACGAAGCATCGAGACAGAAACCGAGAGTCTCCGCATATTCCTGCAACCTGTACGATCGCAACGCTATTCGTGAAATCGCCAGAAAGATCGGAGACAGCGTAGATCGAATCGACGTCTTGGTTACTTGCACTGGCAATCAGCAGGAGGATATCCTAGATACCGCTAGCTCAACCTTGTTGAGTCATTACTGGGTTCGATCATCGTTTCGATCTTTTTAAAACTCATTCTTTTTGATAAATAGTATATTTGATATTGTAGCTGTTTAAAAGAATTTACTCCATTTTGAATTTTTGTTCTTAATTATTTTTTAAAGGGGAAATAAAATTAATTGTTTTGAAATAATTACAGATCGTGTTGGCATTTTTGCCATCCATGATGCACCGTGGAAGAGCCCACATAGTCGGAATCACGCCATTTGCCTCCATGACGGATGCTTATTTGGGTTCCAGGGCTGCAATCGCGGGTTAGTTGTCAATTGTTATTTACATAATTCAGTTTAGAGTTTTAAGGAGAAGTAATGATCCAGGTAACAACGTGTTTATTATTTCGTTGCAAATTTTGATGGTTTGTAATAAAATTGTGTAATAATTTTATGAATCTGTCCATTCAGGTCTTATGGAAAGTTTAAGCCAGGAAATGACTAACGCGAATAGTCAAATAACTTTTCTTACGGTAGCTCCAAAAGCCGAACAGAGGTACGATAATTGATCTTGATCGTTTGAATACATGAATATAGGACTCTAGTGTCTATTCAGTAATGGAGTGATAAATCAATGTTATTTTTCAGACTGATTAGACAAAGGGAAAAACAAGTTTCTAAAGACATAGTTGAAGCGGTTAGAAGAGATCAATGTACTCTAAGCGTCAGTTGGTTTTCAAAAATGTTGTACCAAATAAGGTAAGTTGACCTTGAACTTGCTTAGGATGAATTTAAAACTAATTTTCAGGTCATTCATTTTAATGTTATATATATATATATATATATATATATATAAGGGTTTTATGTTTTTAAATTAACGTTTATAATCATATGCATTTTATCTTAACGATAATGTCTTGATTTCAGTTGTGTGATCTACAACACGATAACGATGATCACACAATGGCTTCACACGCAAGGATGCGATTACTCCTTTTGAATCAGGCATTTTAATCGCGATGTAAGAAGTATTATAGTCAACGAGTGGTGGTAACCGTGGGAACGCACACGTTATGGGTGATAAAAATGAACTATATGATACGCTTGGCTCAACAAAGCGTTTGTATCTTCCAGACGATCCAAGATGAGACAGAATTCCTATTAAGCATAATGAACAAATTTGAGGATATAGATGTTACATTGACACGGTCATATATGTTGTAATCTCCTTTTCTCGAAGAAGAGTTTTATTTAAGAATTACGTTCCTTAAATATGGCTGTATTTCGTTCACCCAATTCACGTAGAACTTGAAATTGTTCGAGTAATTTATTCATACGTATTTTTTATTAATAATCAAACATGTAAACATGAGAACGAGAACGAGTTATTAGTTTTGTATATTTTTATTGTATATTAAACTGTACTATATATATATATATATATATATATATAAAATGAAAAAGGTATTTTCGTCAATTTTACCAATCATGTTACCCTGCGATAGTTAAAAATTTTTAACAGGGTTTAAAAACTTGTAAACGTACACAATAAATTATATACAAATGATATTTAATATAAATAAAGATTTACATACGCTCCGAATGGCAAAGACATATCGAAAAGTGTATATGAGTCTCGAAATTCAATAAACTTTGTAGATTCATAAAATTTGATTTATAAAAATAATTGCACAATGATTACTTGCGCCACATCATCAGATATGTAGGAGTACATCGTAGTGTCCGCTTTCGGCTTGTCCAGAGAATAACAATCTCGCCGTCTGATATCTCGGACTTATGTGATTGCAGAAAACCCGTTTTAGCTCTTCCTTGCCATTAATTTCTCGATAAATCGATAAATTCCTTTTATAAATTTTCGTTGCCACCGTACACTCGAGTTCACTGGCAAATGTACCAACGGAGCTCATGAAATCGTGGTAGCTCTGCGGATCCGATATGCTCCATTCAGCCATCACGAATGGACTGTATTCCCGCCAATTCTCTTGTATATGTTGCACGACCTGCAAAGAAAAAAACTCTTTAACCTCAAAGAACCAAAATTAAAATTAAAATCACTCAATTCGCTCTAATATCAGATTTACGATAGTGCGAAGTGATCGGTGTTCATCTTCGTTGCCCCATAAAATGTGACTTATAGCCCGAAACATGCAGTTGCCATCTCCAAAAATTTTATGCACGCGAAACGTGCCCTCGGAGCACCGATAAAGAGCCGTCCCTGCTTAAAATGAAGAATTTCCTCGTTGAAAGAAATTAAGTGGGTGAAAGTCTCGGAGAAGATAAAGAGAAAGAGAGAGAGAGAGAGAGAGAGAGAGAGAGACTGAAGATTCTACCTTTCTTCAAAATAGGGAGAGGCTTAGATTTCCACTCACTCCCTACCCTATCGTATTTTTCACTGCTCCTTATATGGTGGTCTGTTTGCGCAGCACATATTCCTCGATAGGAGGCCCCCGAGATTTTCAAAGGAAAGTACGAGGTACTGTAGCTATCGATATCACCTTTATCCGACCAATGTTTTCCGTCGAGATGGGATAGTGATGTTGCTGTCCTTGAAGGGCGATTAAACGTTTCTTCTGAAAATTTAACGGAAAAATTAATTATGGCGTAAACTCCAAAAGTCGCATCGCTTGCAGTCTCTCATATTTATACATAATAATTAACTTATAAATTGAGAAAAATACCATTTGCAAGTATGTGTGTGTACGCATAAAAGCACAGCAAGCAAGGAATGCACAAAGTTTTAAGCAATATGAGCACTTGCTGGCTACAGTAAAAATCCAGCTTATTGTATAAGAGTTATTAAAATCATAAATTTTCACGCGTAACGTTAGCTGCTACGTTTTCTTCCGTGACATAATGTTACTGGTTCCGACTTAATTTTTTCACTAAAATCTAACGAGGATTTTAAACAACATAAAAATCACCCACGTTTGATCAAATTTATCATTTTGTTTTGACATTTGTGGCTTGGACTAAACAGTGTGAAGTGATGTTTAATCTATAAACGACTGTCGATTATTTATAATTAACTCATCATCGTGCTGAAAAAAATATGCACGTAAATTTGAGGCATCAAAAATATTCATTCGTTAATTGTCCGTGACGCAGGGTTATTAGCACAATGCTGCTCTTTTAAGTGTTATTACGAGGAGGAAGATGGAAATGTTACTTGCCACTTGGATGATGCATCAAAGAACGTGAATCAGGTAGGTGAGGAATTGTGAAGGACTCATAAATTTTTCAGTGGGACTTACGCGCATTTGAATAAGAATAGAATGAAATGTTAATTTTAAGAGTAGGTAGTTGGCGGTACTGAATGGTTCAGGCCAGGCAGTGCGGTACGGTAGTAGTATACTGGTATGTGTACGTTGTACGGTATACGCTATGGCAGCCGCAGGTGTTTCAGTTGTTTGTTGCCCCAAGCCCACCACGAGAGAATGATGCACATGCTCTCGTTCTATTTATCAGGTCAATGACGTCATATGTGGTTTAGGAACGAGTTAGACCGCATCGATATCGTGATACGCGATATACTATTATACGCGCGCGGGACTATGCAGCTAATGATATACATGTAGCTTGGTAATACAATAATAGCAAGCAATAGAACGGTAATAGAATAAAGCGTTTGATAGTGTGATCGCATCAGTCACATGATGATCAGAGCGCACGGGTAAAGTGGTATTGTGTAGCCCACGTGTATACGTGTGCTTCTATTTTATCTGTCAATACTAGTGTAGTACTATGTGTATATATATATATATATATATATTGCTATCACACGGCATGAAAAATCCAGCTTGGTCGGTCGCTTGGCGGCTCTTGCAAGCTACAGCAAAAGGAGAGTGAGAACTCGTATCAGTGTGTAATGTACTAATACTGATATATCTACGGGTAACCTACGGGCAAACAGTATTGGTGTACGCTATACATGTAGATGGAAAAGTTGGAAGTGGTAGTGGAGTGGAGGTGGTGGTGGGTGCATGTCACTTGCAACAGCAACAGTCGACCGCGGACACGAGAAGGGAAGGAACAAGTGTTGGAAAAACATGGCGGCGCATCGGAGCCTACTACAGTGATGCAGTGTGTTTGCCGCAAAATCCCTCGCAGCAATTACGCAAACTGATCAGGGCTTCATTGCCAAAATATCGATCTGGCCAAATGACATGGGAATTTGCAGCAGAAGGCACTTTCTACTTACAATATGCACTCTTCAACTTGTGAGTTTTAAACGTTAGAAAGCGGAACAGTATCTCTCCTATCGTGCTCATAGCCTGCTTACCAGTTTAGGATATATAGCGCGCGTTATTTGTAGCTGAGTCACAATTCCTTTTTTCTTTTGGCTAGCTTAAAATGTTACATGACACCTTTCACGATTATCTTAAATTGTTTATTAATATATAATGTGGAGCTAGTATAGTCTCCCAAGAGAAATCAGAATGTACAATATTGTGACAAAGGGATAAAGGTAAAGAGAAATATATTTTTCTCACCAAGACTGATAGTGTGCAGCTGCTTTTTCCACGTATTATCGTATCTTTATTAATCATGCTTGTACTCTTATCTGTGCTATGATGCACTTTCTTGAAGTCATATTCAATATCCTATAATCTATGTTGTATCTGTTCCTGCTTTGTAATAATGTAGTTTTTTTATTTTCTCTATTCCCTACAATTGCTTTCCTTCAATCATTATATGTTGCCTTATCTTTGTGACATGGTCAGTAAATAATAATCATCGATGTTAAACAATATGACTCAGATTAATAAGTAGACAAGTATTTAGGACAATATAATTGATACGGATCAAGAATACCCACAAAAAGCAATTAACTGAAATTGAAATAATTGGTTTGACACCACTAATATGTTCCCATAACATCTTGCATCTCTGCATTAGATTTAATTTCTTTCTTTTGTTTGACCAACAGCTCACTACAATAGAGCGCCAGATCTTCGACTTTCTGGGATTTATGTGGGCCCCGATACTGGTCAACTTCTTCAATATAATCTTTATAATACTTGGATTTTTTGGAGCCTTTCAGTATAGACCAAAATATATTATAGCAGTATGTATTAATTTACTTAATATACAGAGATATAATTATATTTAATTTCTTTATTAATACGTATATTAATTTTGCAGTATTGCATATGGAACATACTATGGTTAGGATGGAATATATTTATAATATGCTTTTACCTTAATGTAGGAGTTTTGGATAAGGTAACTTCAGTTTAACACTTGATGTATTTTATTATTATTCAGCAAAAATGATAGATAGCTAATTTATAATGTTTATATTTCAGAATAGCGATATCCTAAACCTGGGTACTGGAAGTTATTCCTGGTGGCATGTAAATGGACCAGGATGCAAACCTGAGTACAATGTGACTGAACCAGAGCTTTTTAGGCCAGCAAGGCCATTTAGAGTTACAGAATGCATATTAGAGTACGAAGTAATAGAAATTTTACATGCATCAACACAATGTTTATTAGGTGTAAGTAAGAAATCAAACAATTAGAATTGGTCTGTGTATAAATGCAAGGAGATAGCTATGACATGGATCCAAATTTTATTTTTTAGATTATGGCAATTATAGGGGGAATCTATCTTAGTCGAGTGTTTTTGGAGGAAGATGACAGCTGTAAGTATTAGTTTGAACTATTAATACGGCACTAGCACTACATCAGTCAAGCACTAAGGCACTTTATGATGCTTAAAAAAGCCTCTCTCTTGGTATCTACAATTAATAAACTTAAACTCTATGGGAAGTACTTTCTAAGGTGGGATGTGGTTGCATAATGCTTTGGTTATAAGAAATACATATTTATTAGGGCAGGAAGGGTAATAATTTAAAAGTAATTTACATTTATATACTTAATAAGCTGTGTTTAGTATGTTTGCTTGAAGAAAAAGTTGTCGGTTACAGTTGATTTCATTGGTGGATTTGATCCTCCATTTTGGTAAGTTGTAATTCAAAGGATCATTTGCACGAATTTATACGTTTATTGGAAATGAACGAGGATTTTTTATCTTAAAAAGTTGAAATTTTCATGGCCTGTTACAAACAATATCTTGGTACTATTATTTTTGTAGACTTGCATATAGTTACTATCTTCAGAAATCTGTACTATTGCATGAATTTTAAGGGAATAATTATATGTTATATATAAAAAAAATTGTAGCACCGATACATGTACGTTTTTCATTTAAATTATTTTATTTCTAAAGATTCGCTTTTTTGTAATTATAAACTTGATAATTGTCCAATCTATCCGTGTTTATTTTGGCTAACAGAATGGATTCTGAATGATATTTCAGTTGACTTTGTTGGAGGTGATGACTTTGGGTTGGCGGGACATACGCCGTTACATCCTATGTACGTTAGCTACTCGGCTCTTCCGCCACCAGCTTATTCTCACAAAAATTCCACCCATTACTCCACAGGCACGGCTAGCTCACACCAATCTGTCTATTGTGATACAGTGGTTAGCAAACGCAATGAAAGGTCTTACCTTTCAGATCGAAGTAGAAGCAGTTACAGAAATGATACGAACAAAAGTAAAAGAAGCACATCTTCCAGCCGAGATGCAAAACATGTCGATTATTCTAACGACTATTCGAATCCTTTGGACCATTTACAGCGTCCAGTGTCACCTTTTGACGAGTACGACTCATTAGATAGTGCTACTAGATTAAGATATCAGAAGAATAAATTGTATTATCCGCATTCATCCAAGTATAGTCCGATTGCATCCGTACGAATGAAATCTCGACCCATGGCGTCGAAACAAACTAGAAATCCGAGCAAGCCTAGAGTTTTTACCGACCATGTTCGCGAGCAGCCTTTACGGTCATTTTATTCGGATCCAAGATTAGCTATTGACCCCAATCAGAGCACAAATGACCAAGATAGATCAAGTAAATCCAAAAGAGACAGCAGACCTTTATCCATGTACGCTAATTAATGCTCAAAACTGTAAATTTTTATCTCATCATGTAACGTTCTTTCTGTTTTATTGTTACAACTTTCACGCGCTAAAGGTGACAACGACATTGACAAGATGCGAATAATATCTTGTTCCTACGTTTGTTATTGCGTAGTAAAAATTATCTTTAACGGTTTATCAAGTTTTATTATTGCGACGACTAGCACACAAACGTGTGATACGTAATTCCTATACTTGCCAAATAGATAGGACAAATTAGTGTAGCTAGCGTAGGTGCCTTTTTTTGATAACTTTTTCAAGAAAAATTTCTGCTGTTTACTTTGAGTTCGAGACTGTCCCTTCCTTTTCCTCGTTATCTATTCGTATTTATTTTATTGTTTACGTACATACTAAACTCTAAATGCATTATTTACTATGATAGGATATATTTTTATTAATGACACGTCATAATATAATTGTGAAATTAAACCGACTATATCATAGGCATTTATCTAGTTATGAGTTATCACCTTTTATATATGTAGGCTTAGTAAGATTATTTATTTTATAATTTATACTGAAGCCTGCCAGCTTGAATCGAGTACTGAAATTTTTTAAGTGTGAAAATTGGAGAAAATGCATCACTATAATTTTTTCTTTAAACAATTGATAACACCACATTAAATAATAAGTAGTTTGGTTGGTACAACTCAATTAGACAAAAGTAAAAGACATTTAAAGTAGTGTTCTCAATGGAAGACCTAGAAATAATTTTAAATTATTTTGCGCTTGAGACTTATATTTATTTAAGTGGTGATTCTAAGCACATTATTATAAGTAATCATAGACTGTATTTTATTTTCTTATACGTAGAATATTAGTTTTTTAGACGGTGCTGTGGAGATTTCAGTTAAGGCTATTTAAATTAGTGCATGGTAGACTTTTTTTCATCTAGAATCATAGGCTATTATACTGTGGTCTGAAATCTTTTTGTTATCTTTAAATAGTCTTTAACGTGTATCCTCTCAACTGGCGGCAAACAAAGTGTTCAATTAGTTTAACTGACTTAATATTCCTTATTTATTACGAAACCCTGTAGTTCAACGTTTTTCATTTCATTTTGAGATTCAACAATGTTAATTCTCAGTTTGCGCTCACATTCCATTAGTTACTGAATTATTTCTTTTGAATCAAAGCTTTATTGAAATTTAAAGTGACTGTAGAGAGCACTATGTACCTTTTGAATAGCAGTACACTGGTACTTTGTCACTTTAAATTTAAGTTTATTAGTGAATGTACATATATAGTTTATAATTTTATTCTATTTTGTAGTAGATTATGCTTGCTAGATTTCAGCTTTTAGAATACACGTATATTTTCTAAAATTGTAGAAACTCGTTCTGTATAAGACTGCTGTATCACATTATCACTCTGATGCAGCTCTTAGCTGTAATAAAAGTGCAATGTTTCTATTGCTTGCTTTTTATTTATTAACCCTACATTTTTCATTTCCTTGTCTAACACTCTATACTTTCTACGGGTTTTGGTTAATTTTACTTGTTAAATATTAGCATTAATATGAAAAGATTTGTATTGGGCACACAAATGAAAATGTTACTTTGACTTGCATAGATATTTGTACTAAAAGATAAATATTAACTTTCAGAATGAGCAATGGATAATTTTTGTTCTCTGTAATTTCTTATACTCTTTTAAATGTTTTCCTCTTTTTTATGTGTGTTCTTAAACGAGGTGAAAAGTAGCTGAAATAATAAGAAATAATTTTTCTCTTATTCTTTTAATAGTACAAACTAAGAAGAAGAAGAAGCAGCCGAGGCCGTTGTATAGCATTGAATATTCCCAGCCGGAACCACCGACCCACGACGATAGCGTGTCACCGAAGCCGATGACCCCACGAAGAGTAAAACGTCGGTCTGTGATCTCTCGAGATGGAACTCGTCGTTCCGGCCGACGAAGCTCCGTTCGACAATCTCGTCGCAAAAACCCTGTAAACCGTATAATGGACCACCAAGAAAGCCTTTACGCAAATACTACTCCGAGTAACTTGACGAATCAAAATGTAAATTCACTATCTCAAGGTACGCTGAATTACGATAGAATATCAACCAACTGGGACAGGGACCGCAATTCAAATTGGCAGCCAGAAGCTATTAACATGGCAGTCTCGTCCCCGACGCTTTGGAATCAGGATTCTAATAATTGTTCAGGAGCTAGTAACTTTTCCAATCCGAATTTACCTAATTGGGAAGGCAATAGCTCTACGAGGAATCTCACTGATAATTGGCAATCGGCTGACATGAACCGTATGCAGTGGCAAGGACACGCTAATCCAACATTTCAACAAACCAGTACGCAAAGTTTGAACGGAGAGGATCTTGACGATCTCTACAGTAATCGACCAGCCAGTGCTAGGTCCAGTTACAGTAATTATCATGGAGTGAGGGCCACTCCGCAGGTTCCCAGTAGAACCGATATTGTACGGCAGAGTCAAAGGCAGTTTGTTCTCAGCGGTCCACCTGCTTACCAAGATACAGTGATTTAATTTTATCTTTTTAATAGGAGGTGTGAGATATATTTAAGCTTTGCAAGTAGTTGGCCCAATTAATCTTAAATTTTGTATTAGATTCGAGGATGTGAAATATCGAAAATGATTTTTCGCCATTTCATTGACTTTAAAGCTTTACTTAATAATAGTAATGATAACTGATAAGGTAGTGATAGTTTACCGATATCTAGATTAACATATCTCATCGTATCAGCGATCCTGGTGAAAGATATAAGATTTTAATTAAATTTCAGACAATAGAACTATTGCTCAATGGTACTTTCGTGACATCTGTCTCTAGTACAGCAATCTAGTAATGATTTTATAATTTGAAATATTCAAAAGCATCTTTGGACAAATCAGCCTAGCAATTTTTAAAAAATGCCTATAGGCATAAGCTGCGTCACTTTAATGTCGGCCTTAAAGCTCAGGATGGGAAAACTTGTATTGTTCAAAACTTATCTCAGCTGATATTAATCTCAATCACACATTGTGATAACGATCAACTTATTGTTGAGAATACCTTTAATTTATTTAGGTAATGTAAGACTATACATTCATTTTTTGTGTATTCACAGACCCGACGAATCTCATGTTTGGGAGAATTTTTTCCTTCTTAAAGTAAGAACTTTTATCCAAAATAACAAATTTCATTTTATAAATTTGTATATAAAATAGAACATGCATTAGTGGATACAATTTTATTTTATTTTATTATAAATACTAAGACAGGACAATCACAAAACATAATTAATTCTGAGAAGACTAACGAAATTTTTAAAATAAACTTATACATTTTTTTGACACAACCAAACACATACATATGCAGTATTTTTAAAATAATTGTATACATTACTTTATATGTATGTCTGCGAAGGTTTGAAGTACGTGTTTCATGGTAGTTGTCTTCCAGGTGAAAAAATTAAATTTACTATTAATATTGTCAAATATTATATAACATTATACAGTCAGAATTAAAATATATAATTGATACAAAAGAGCAACTGAAAATTGCTATTTTGGAATAGATTATTTTTTCATGTTGCAATCATAATTATCAATGATCTCAGGATTGGCAGAAACTATAATCAACAAAGATAATTATGGTTTTGTAGATGTATTCTAAATAGAATTAAGAATATGCGTGTCATTTTATACATATATTGAAGGATAGGAGTTAAAAGCCAAAGTACTTAAATGTCAATTTAAGTTATGAATGATTTTTAAAACTGCATAAGTTACTCCAATAATTATGCAATATTTTCTTTTAGATTTCTAAAACCACCTAAGCCACCCTTATAATTGTGTAGTTTTAACTTTCGACTGAGAAATTTAGCATAGTTTATAAATTAGTAATATAATTTACGAGTACATCCGTTGATGTAATGTATGCATTAATGCAATGTACATTGTTTTAGCTGATTTTGAAAGGCAGCTTTTTATGTGAATTATTATTAATTTTTATAATTGACTTTAATTGTATTATTACACATTTTTACAATGTTTGAACACAGTAACTTCATATTGTACTTAATAGCTTATAATATTTTATAAAGTTAAATAACTTTATGTTGTCAAATTTGTTATAAAAAAGTATACATATGTAGTACTTTAGATGTTAGTAATTATTCATCGGTCATTGCAATCGTTTTTAAATTTATATCCATTGTATTCTGTGTATTCCATCACTAGTTACATGACAATAAAGAAAAATAAAGTGTTCACGAACTTTAAGAATCGTATTTTTCAAGATTTTATATTTTTCCAAACAAAGGTCAGATGAATTATTTAAAGAGATGTATATTTATACTAAAACTGCCTTACACATATGATGAATTTTATTTATAAGCCATACACATATACCTTTGCATTAATTATAAGTGGCAGCGATTGAGTTCCGTTCTGCTAATAGCTACTCTAAGATTAACGATCACGCGGAAGGCGAAATTTTTGTCTCGCTCGACAGAATTTCGGGTTTGAAGAGTTCGGTTAAGTCGCGCATGTCCGAAATTGTGTGTGTTTTAGCGAAGCTGCAGCGTCTCTTCGACCCTTCGTGCAGTAGTTTCTAGTCGACGAGACACCGAGGGGCGTTTTGCTACATTCTTTTGTGTACATGTGTGTGTGAGAGAGGGAGAGAGAGAGGCAAGAGTGAACGTAAGTGTCCTGATGTGAAAAAACAGTATATACCGGTTTATTAGTGCTCGTAAAATTATTACGTTTAGTGTCAATTACACGAATGTATCAAGAAATCATGGTTCAGGGTGTTAAGATGTTAAACGTTGCCAAGATTGGAACCAATTGTTTTAGACGATTGCACAGTAGCAAGAAGGTAATTAAAGTGAGTCAGACGCAGATTTTTCGTTTCTGCACTTTTTTGGCATGAACCTTTGCACTACTTTTTGATTAATACCTTCACACTCTTCTATAAATTCTGGAGAAAATCAATATTGAGTTAGCTCTACGTTTTATATACAATCTCTTTATACAGTGTATTTAATTATTCTTTTAATTTATTAATCGCAACGTGGATAAGTTTCTAAAGAGTGACGCTTTTCAGCGTGTCTTAATTTTTGATAAAGGCGATAATTAAGTGCCATAATTTTGTTTGAAGAAGCTCTATTACTATGATCATATGCTGCTACGTTGCTACTGTTTGCTAGACAGTCTGGTGCTGATATATTCTTATGAAACGATGACGAAATTTGTCGGCAAGCCAAGAAATCCGTGCACAATTTTAGAAATACACATAACGCTAGAAAATTATGCTTCGAAGAACCTCTTAAGGCCGATTAATTAATTACAGTTTATTATTTTCCTCCCCTCGAAGTTTCCTCCTTTTCAGTATTATATTTTAACTTTAATCTTATAAACTATAAAGAATAATTGTAAATCCATTAATATCGATGGATAAGCGACAAACTTTTATGCAATAACACAACAGCATTTATAATGATATTAATCATCGTACCGGTGATGATCTAATAATGAAACGTCAGTTACTTGCACCACGTGGGCAGTGGCAATGGCCGTATTTCAGTTATAGAGACACAGCCAAAAATACTTGGATCCCCGCTTATTTCTTTTCAGAACGTAAGAATTCAATTAGTTCAAAAAAGTGTTAATTATATCAAAAGTTATATAGTTAAAATGGAACAATATTGTGACAATTTTAAATTTTGTTAAAGTTAACTATAAGCTTTAAAAAATATCAGCTCGTTATGCTTATAAGTGATAGTATGTTGCATATGAAAGTTCATTCGTACGTTATATTTATTTAATCCGAATTATCAACACGTGGTAGGCTTCAGCTTATGGTACACTATGGTTTGATTCATCGAAGGATCAATAATGCACACAGCCAGAGAGCTGCCTGGCAACAAGCACAGCCCCTTTGGAATAAAACCCTTATCTGAAATCTCTGCATTGTAATTCTGAATAATTCTGGAGTAACGATGTGTAAAATAATTTATTTTACAGAAAAGAGCGTCCGTCCCAGCTTCGCACAAATTAGGAAGCTCCAAATATCTGGATGCTGCTTTTGGAAGTGCCTTGGAATTGGAGCGCGTACAAACGCGGTAATTATGATAAATATATTTTTTTTTTAATCATTGAGAACTTTGCAAGATTCGAATTAAAGTTTCTGGCAGGCGTGACATTTTTTAAAAATACCTAAGGCAATTATGCGAGTCACGTGACTATTATATTATGAAAAATCTCACGTGTTTTATTTTAGTGATTGACAATCATGCAATTAAAATGTTATGGTTTTTAATAGGATAAGTTAAATGTATTTAGAAAAGACTCGTACCATATTTGACAGTATCGGTTTTGTATATGTAATAAAATATTCGTGTAAACACACTTATACATTTAACTCATATATGGCACTAATAACAAAGTCAAGGAAGAAGAATTTTCACGTTGATAAGAATAAAAGTAAAGTAGCGAAATATGTTGCAACTGATAATTTCCAAGGAGCTAAAATTTTGTCTCTAGTCACTCTAATCACTATCGTAAATGTTTATAAAAGAATTTCGTCGAATCTCGTATCAGAAAGCGTAGTTACCACAACTCAAAATCAGTGCGAATGACGTCGACGGTAAAACTTGTTACCTGTTAGATCCACGCGAATAACGAGCATGCGCTATTTTAAGATCAGTTCGTTATCGAGGCATGGCCAGATGCTGTTTTTCTGCTTCCATATAAAACGACCTCTTTGATTGATAAACGTCAGTGTCGATGCAGGATCGATTTTGAGTTCTCGGTGCACCGAAAAAAAAGTGCAAATATTGCGCGCGAACAACGTCAAGCCAGTCACAGTCGGTGCCAATTTTTAATCGAGCAAGATTCAAGTTTTTGTAAATTGAAAAACATTGAGAGAAACAATAATGCCGCCTGCAGAAATGAACAGCATGTCAAGGGTCGGTTCGACTTTGAAGCTCGCTACGAAGGATTACAAGTTAAAATCTCAGTTAGCGTGCACCATATGTTTAGAAAGGAAAATGGAGCACTCGACGAAATTACTAGCACGATTCGTTAGGTAAGGATCACTTGTATTGAAAATTAATTTCAAACTCTTTGCATTTGCAGCGAATACAGCTTCATTCATGACAGCCATTATATGTAGTGAGTATGGTGATAAATAATTAAGCGTTGCACGAAGTGAGCCAACACAGTTCTTTTTTTTTACGAACAGTCACGAATCGTTTCTGATTTATGTGTGGCAGACGAGAAAATACAAATGATTGAAAGTTGTGCTTGATAGAAATTAGAATTGTTTTATTTCTGTAGGTAAATTAGTTGTACAATTTTATGGTAAGATTGTTAATTCAAGCAAATTAAGTGAATTGTTCGTTGAAATTATTTTAGTACAAAGGATCAAGATCAGTCGACCAATGCAGAGGATGTTCTCTTCGATATGTTTAAGAATGAAGAAACCGAGCTATTACCAATGGGAAAGTTTCTAGCTGTAAGTATCAAGTGGTAGAAATGAAACTAAATACACCGACAGATTTCTCTCTCGTTTTGACACAGGCTTTGAGAACCACTGGACTTCGCAAAAACGACCCCAGACTTCAAGAGTTAACCGATAATTTAAAGAAAGAGCAAATGAAGAAAAGCAGCCATGAAGGTGTGTCGCACGAGAATCAAAAATTGAATAGAGAACAATTTAAAAGGTATTCAATCTTATCAGAAATATTAATTCTCCAACCAAGCTTTTTTCTCTAACATTTTTCTTTATTTTTCCTAGAATAATCAATCCCAACATTGTACTGATATCAAGAGCCTTTCGACATCAGTTTATAATCCCAGACTGGTCTGGCTTCACAAAACATATCGAAGACTTCTTCTGGAAATGCAAATCAAACGCAGAAGGAAAAGTAGCAGCTTATATTCCACAATTAGCTAGAATGAGCCCCGATTACTGGGGAGTTTCCGTTTGCACGGCTGATGGGCAGAGATTCAGTATCGGCGACACGCAAATTCCTTTCACCCTCCAAAGTTGCAGCAAACCTTTGACCTACGCCATAGCACTGGAAAAACTGGGACAGGAAGTCGTTCATCGTTACGTGGGTCAAGAGCCTTCCGGGCGAAATTTTAACGAACTAGTCTTGGATTACAATAGTAAGCTCGCGACTAGATAACCAGGTTCATGTAAGATAACGTTAAATTAAAAGAATGAAAAATTCTTGATCGACAGAGAAACCTCATAATCCGATGATCAACGCTGGAGCGATCCTCGTCTGTTCTTTACTGAAGTCACTGATAAAACCGGAAATGACGTTGGCCGAAAAGTTTGACTTCACGATGAATTATTTTAAGAGACTGGCTGGTGGAGAAAATCTCGGCTTCAACAATGCTGTCTTTTTATCCGAACGAGAAGTTGCGGACAGAAATTACGCACTCGGTTTTTACATGAGGGAACATAATTGCTATCCGGATAAAAGTAATCTTCGCGACATTATGGACTTTTATTTCCAGGTGAGAATCATTTTCAACGCTCTTCAGGGTGTTTCATACAAAACTGTCATTCGAGCAAACTTTTTACATGAATTTTTTTTGCGATTCCAGTGCTGTTCCATGGAAGCGAATTGTGAAACAATGGCGGTTATGGCAGCAACATTAGCCAACGGTGGAATTTGTCCAATAACCGAGGAAAAGGTTCTGAAGCCAGACAGCGTTCGTGACGTATTGAGTTTGATGCACAGCTGTGGAATGTATGACTACAGCGGTCAATTTGCCTTTAAAGTAAGAGACTGGTCGAGAAGCACGTGATTTTTGTCTGTCTCGAGTATTAATTAATCGGATGAAATATTAATTAACGCAGGTTGGCATACCCGCGAAATCCGGCGTCTCTGGAAGTCTCTTATTAGTCATTCCAAACGTGATGGGTATCTGCACCTGGTCACCACCCCTAGACCCCCTCGGTAATTCCTGCCGAGGTGTTCAGTTTTGCGAGGAGCTCGTCAACGAATTTAACTTTCACAGGTACGATAACCTGAAGCACGCTACGAACAAAAAGGACCCTAGAAGGTACAAGTACGAGACAAAAGGCCTCTCCATTGTCAATTTGCTCTTCAGTGCTGCTAGTGGTGACGTCACTGCTATGCGGAGGTAATACTCGTGAAACTTGTTTCGCGATAATGTAGTATATAGTAGACTACTGAGTAATTTTATCATTAAAATGATTGAGTAATTATGCATACTGTAAACAACACGTGCTTCATTAGCCAAACTCATTATCAATAATGGCTTTGCGAAGTGTGACAATTTTTCTCTTGGAATTTCTGAAGTTTGGATAAAAATTGGTCTTGGAATATTTCTTGTTTTAGGCATCGATTGAGTGGCATGGATATGACGTTATCCGATTATGATGGCAGAACAGCCTTGCACCTTGCAGCCAGTGAAGGACATTTGGATGCTGTTCAATTTTTAATCGAACAATGCTGCGTTCCACATGATCCCAAAGATAGGTATGCATCTTTGTACCTCGAGTTGGGTTTGATACTTAACGAAGAATTTTTTATTGATTGGATTCAGGTGGGGTAAACGACCCATCGACGAAGCTGAGACGTTTGGTCATCAGTTGGTCGTTGAATATTTGCGTAACCACGAAGCTAGCATTGCAACTGAAATGCAAAATAAAGCGAAAGAAGACCAAGATGAAGGAGACACTGTTGCCCCTCCCGATGATGCAGGCACCCCGAAGGCATCTGGTAAATCGCCTTTACCTTGAGCTATAAGTCATAGCGATTCAAAATTTTGCGATAAATTGATGAAAACAACGCATCAAATAAGAAAAGTACAATTTAGAATATATTTAAAGAGTTTTAAGTAGAATGTTGAACGAATTTTCAACACAATTATTTTAGACATAAGTCGCGAAGTATTCAATTAAAATCTTAGTTACTCTTTAAACGGAGTGTCAATAATTTTCTGTGATTTTATCCATATACCTATAATATATGAACCAAGCTTTAAACGGTATATAAAAGCTCAGAAAGTCGTGCTGTGCTGACTCATAATTTTCTGTTCAGGGAACAGGAATTCTAATTTTCCTAGTGATTATCTTAGAATAGGATTTGCACTATTTATTATTTATTTATTACATGTAACATCAAATTTACTGTTCTTGAGTTTAATAAATCATCGATAAACGTACTCGAAAGTAAACGTAAAGTAAAAATCCTTAAAGTCTGATATTTCTCAACAAGTCTGAATCAGATTTTTGAAAAAGTTGCTTAAACACTTTTTATCGATTACAAATAGCGTGACGTTGATAATTGGCTTTACGTTGTAAAATACTTGGATAATTTTACTAGAAACTACTGATGTTACCTAGCGCCACTTCTTGGTAAAATAATTTCAATAAGCAAATGTTGAATATACAAATATCTTCGTACGTTTCCCTTACGTTTCTTTTACCAAAAGCTCTTAGCATTGAATGAAAATGAGTGAAATACGAGTGATAAGAGAACGATAAGAGGAATGCAAGGTCGTTAAAATCTAATGGGTGCAATGTGAAAGTTTACTCGGTATAAACTGTGAAGTAATAGGTCAATTTATTGCAGTATGTCATCAAAAAATCATGAGATGCATACGTAATATGTTATACAGTTGATAGTTTAATATTAATTAGATATTTTTAATGGATATCACGTGAAAAACTCGAGAAGTTTCTCGTGACTTGTATCTGTTGTTGTACCGTGTTAAATCATCGAAGATGTATAATATTATAACTTCAGGGTATGGACAAAAATATGACAATAATATTTAACTATATTTATCAGCTGAATATGAACGCTCGGCTTGGTGCGTGCACAGTCCTTACTTACGTTTATCTTGTTTATTGATTACAAAACTTTAACTAACAATAATATATCGTTCCTACATGGTGTAATTATTGATAAAATTCTTGGTGCTCACAGAACAATATATAATTCATAAGTAATAGTTTTCTGTTAATATTCTATGTATGAAAATACACGTGTTATTTTAGTTTCAGTATTAATAGATTGACTTAGGTACATGCGAGCATTGCTTGCGGAGTCAGCGGTCATTACAGCCTTAAGGAAATAATATCCTGATGTTCAATTACAGATAAAAAACGAATAATGTATAATCTATATAAATAATATCAAGTTTTCCAAAGCTCATACAAATAATTCTACGATTATCGAGTAAATCTGTCCATGTATTATAAAAATAAAATGTTTAGAAAATTATCTCGATAAAACATTTATTTTGCGTGTTTAAATTATTTTCATATTACTCGTAAAATATTGTATAGCAAAGCGAGAAATGCGTAACGTTAATATTTATCCACTCGTGCCAAGAAAAATGGAGAAGTGCTGAATGTCGAATAGGACGATCATCGAATAGCTTTACCCGTTCTTTAATGTTGTTATTGTACAAATTCTTATTACTGATCACTATATTGATTCTAGTTGCTTTGTTAAAATACGTCGAGGAAACTGTTAATATTTACAAAGAAGCATTATACAAATCAACGAGGAATAATGAGTGAGAAGCACAAGGTGAAATTGATAATCCAGATGTACGATGTGAGATTAGACTAGGAGATCCACTCTGGAATATATAAGTAGGTAGAGAATTCGCAGTTAAATTTCCCAGCTAATATCTTGTTTTTGTGGGAATCTACTTTGAGACCGATGACGTCACGTGGTTACACGATCGTGTCACGGCGACCGAGCACAAGACCAAAGCTTGTATACTGCTCGCGTATTTATCTCCCACACATTTTAATTTGCAAATGTGTCTATCGTCATTGGTGCACACCACTACCACCAAATCGAAATCGAGTGGATAACTGGTAATAATAACGTAACGAGTAATAAAATGACATTGGGTTTCCCTCGACAATTCCGAATTTCGATACTTATACAGATTTTAAAGCAAATGACTCAGTCCAATCGAAATCCAATGGAATTAAATTGCTAAAGTCACTATTCGCATTCTGGCAAAGTAATGTATTATTGTACCTGAACCAGTAGCTTCCAAGTATTTCAGAACTTGTATAATAATTATGCTGGCTGCAGGCTGGTATAAATGTTTCGATATTTCAAGTAGTATTTCTATTGTTGAAATATTTAAATGATTTAAAACATTATTATTGTTAGCTCTGCAATTTAACACTAGATTTCGCAATGTATTGATTATATACATATATTTTTAGTGACACTTGGTAATGGGAAAAGAAAGGGTTACTGGAGAAGAGGAATTAATATTTACATATATTTCATTATATTATTAAAAAAATAATATATTTTTAAATAATATCCAATGAAGAATTATAAAGCAATAAAATGTCAAATTACTCGAATTTTCAAAGTACGTAATAATATGGTTGGATTTATAGCGATCTTTTTCGTGGATCACGGGTTTATGACTTAAACTGATGAATTGATAAACGATGGGTTTTTCTGAGTGATCTTTTGGCAGGATTTTTCACGCATGACTCATGGGAAATGCAAAGAGTAGTCGAATCCCCCGACCATTATCATTCTGCACGCGCTTTAATTTCGTAACAGATTTGCTTCGCTCTCGTGTCAATACCGAGATCTTTTCATTCAGGCTGGAATAATCTGTGCTCCTCGCGTCATCGATTCATCAAACGTCTGAGATTCGTCGATAATCCATCACATTTTTCACAACGCTCTTATCATCATACGCAGATCTCTAATCCTTCAGCTGACATTGAACTTTGAACTTGCTCCATTTTCATACTATAGAATCAACTTAATTAATTTCCTGCTAGGAGTTACTAATTAAATAAACCAAATTACGAATCACACTTAAAAAATTCATAAAATAACATTTTCACTGTGAAGCGCAATCTCTAAAAAATAACTAATCATAATTATAAATCAATATTGTTCATGGTAATATGAAGGTAGATAAATAAGGATAAAAAAATTAAATCAGGGTCATTTTTTTATTTTTACACTATTCTGGGAGTTTCTGAATCGACGAGCCTTTGGTGAAATGTTTTCGATAGAGATTACGAGCGATGCTTCGTCGGGTTATATTACTCGAGGTATGATAATTAATAGCGTTATAAATGTACGAACAGAAAGGTATACACACATACACTACATAATCTTGACCCTGCGAACTGTTGGAGTAGCTGCTTACCTTGACCCTCCTTGGGGATTTCCGAACGGAGAGCTCAGCTGGGACTTCCACCAAGAGAGTGTAACCAGATTCCGAGATTGTCCAATGACAATTAGTCGTCTATTACGAGTCGCGAATTGAGCAGCGAAACACGCAATTTAGCCAAGCCGTCATTACAGTGACGTAGCGTAGCTGGCTTGTGCATTCTCGAACGATACTATTCGATTTACAACTATATCACAAATGTGTACCGTTTCTTTCCTTACGCCTCCTCAATTAATAATCCAATCACAGTACCGCACACCGTAAAGTCACACCTATTACACTTACTGATTCATAATCAGTCATAAGTCTATTCAAATCGATATTACTTTACATTGAAAAATAGATTTCCAAGTAGCATACCCAAACAAGCTCGTATTTGCGTTACGTAGCTTTCTCAGTTTTCCGGATTGATACGTAACACATTGCGCATAATAATCTCTTCGGATTCTTTACTCAAAATCCCTCAACCTCCATTAGATTTATCTCCCAAGTTGTGATTCTGTTTGGGAGCGAAGAAATTGGTTAAGATTCTTGATAAACCTAATCGAATAGTGGGGAATGAATCAGGTATCGTTGTAGGAATGACATGGAAAAAGAGTGTAGTCAGAGCTTGACAATGCATCGGAATTCTTTTCAGGGAGCTTTCAAGGTGAACCGAGTGAATTCTGTGAGTGTGGAACAGGATATAATGGGTGTGTTGTTTCTGCTAATTTTATCGATAAGCCTCGAGAGATCCCAGTAGCGCGCGTGGACGCACGTAAAACGCCAACCTGGACCATCGTTGATGCTGAATGTCGTTGAACCTGACCTTGAAGAGCCGGAACGAGAAATTGGTTTCGAAATTGGAAAGAGGACGAGAAGTGTCGAATCGATGGATTCCGAATAAAATTTCGTTAGCCGTGTATCGATTAGGGGAATACGTCGATGGTTCATTGTGAGTTTTTTTTTGTTGGGAGAATGTAAACGACCTCGGATGATCGTTACTTTCGTAAGGTACCAGGGATGATATTCACGGATCTGCTCTGTTCAGACAAATGTCTTTGTTCTTATTATTTCAAGCTTTGATTTTTGGTAATACTGTTGTTCTCCAATTAAATTTTGGGGGGTTTCAAGTAGTTACTAGAGGCCTGTATTCTCTGATGATTTAACACTGACCAGTGAATAAACATAGTTTTTCATGAATTATTTTCTTAAAAAAATTTACAGGAGGAAAAGTTGTTTCGTCCAATTGGTAATTCCCCACCACCTTCGCTAAAAACAAGTTTAAATGTTGCTTTCTTCTTTTCTTCGAATCAAACATTATCGAATTGTTCCTTGACCCAATATCAATTCGGTAGAAACGGTTCATACACGCACGAATTCGGCGAATGATGGTGGAGCAGCAAAACGTGATCCAGTCGATATTTTTGATTCACGAATATTTCCAGACACGATTTTTGGTTTTTCTACGAGTTTATTTTGTCACTCGTTCTTTGCAACTTAACAACCGGCTTGTTTTATTTTTTTTTTCAGTCGACTCAGCAAGGAATGGATTTATTGTGAGTTTTCATAAATAAAACGTTGTGGATTCGACAGGCTGATGTATTAATTGAAAAGAAATTTTTGTCAGTCGCACGCAAACCTTTGCCAGTTTTAGTATAAGCAGGAGATCGCAAAAGAATCTGAAAAGAAATGATAATATGGCTCGAGGCCTGCCACATGTTTTTTGTTACTCTTTTTTCAATTCTTCTTTAACCAGTTTGTACAAACATGAGGATTGTAGGATTCGTCCAACACCTTTCGTACAAAACCGATTTAAGTGTAAAAATATATATATATATATATATAAATATTTAAATCTTAATAAAATTATTTATTAGCTATAATTTTTCTTTTTCAGTTGAATTTTAAGCATTTCAATTATGTTGTTAAATCATTCTTGAATTGAATTTTTAAGGATAGCCAGCAATTGCTAATATATACTGTTATCAGCAATAAAATTCAATTTACTTGAGTTCTTAATTTTGTTGGCCACGAATAAAGTTTGTTCGAGATGAACAGAGTTGTGTAGTATAATATCTATTAAGCTACAATTGCAAAATTTACGATATTTTTTTAACACACGTCTTTTTAACGTAAGTAATTATTTTTTATGAAATATTATAAAGTACAGAATTTCTTGCCAAATATCTAGCGAATTCCTGAATTGCTTTTAATGTTCTAAATATAACAATACAAATGATTGCTTCTTGTAATTGATTACTATATTATTACATATATATATATATATATATATATATTCTTGTTCTAATAATGCTGGAATAAAGTTAGTTTCAAAAGTATACTGGATTTAGTAATCATTCACCAATCACCGAGCAGGGATATCCCAAGTTTGAAAAATGTAAAACGGTTCGACGAAGTGAGTAGACCTTGACAGTGTGTAGCACTGCCTGCAAAAGTATTGTCTCGCAGTAACATTTAAAAACTTTATTCTATCAAATCTAATTAATCTATAATTTTTATTCGATTATCGATCCACTGTTGAGATTGGCATTTGTAAAAAAAATTAATACAGAATCTTTCTTTGCAATGTGTGAAAAGTTGGATAAAACTCTTGGAAAGATACATTCGGAGTGATAATTGTTGTCCAACGTAAAATCCATACGACTGTCGTATATAAGATGTTGTCTGGTGCCGGAGCTTCAGTCTCACTTGACTCTTCGAGCATAGAGATATAAACAAGACATAGGGCAAACGATACGTGCGTGATATTTAGCTCTAGATTTTATTCTATAACAGTGAAAATCATGAAATTGTTCAAGTGTTTGGTGCCAGTGCTGGTACTGTTTTTAATTAAGGACTCTACAGCCAAACCTGGTGAGCTTCATGAAATATTTTTTTTCGTGTCAACGAATTGAATTACTTACGAGAAATAAAACAATTATTTTCTGTTCAATCATTTATAACAAACTATCGTTTGAAAAAAATTAAAATAAATTGCATTTCAAAAAAATGTATAAATAGAGACTTTATATCGAAAGAGCAATGTTTAATTAAAATTTTTTGCAAAGGTATACTGCGAGATCATCTGCAAGGTTTGGCATCGGGAAATCCTTCCTTGTTGGATCCCCTTGGTCTGTTTAAACACAAAGACAGGGGTAACCAGGCCTCAGCAAGCGCCCATTCTATCGGATCGAATTTAAATTTGGGTCCCATTGGGTTTTCCACCAGTTTGAGTTCTGCTCAAGCTTCAGCATCGTCCAATGGCGGCGTAGCCAGTGCGGATGCTAAAGCAAGTGCAGTTGCCAACGGTGGTTACGGTGGTGGCTATGGAGGTGCCAATTCGAATGCTCAAGCCTCTGCCAATGCAAACGCGTATGCCAATGCCCAAGCTGATGCTGGTGCCAATAGTGGCATTCAAGGTAAATTCTACCAGATGGATTAAAAAGAAAACTTTCAAATGCTTTTATCCTAATCATCTGCCATCTTAATTTCACTCGACTAAACTGTAATTATAATTTATAAATTGCATTTTAAATTAGATGCTTACTAACCTTTTTAATAACAGGTTATCCAGGATCTGTTCAGAGCAATTTGTACGACGAGTTTGATGACGAATTTGATACAAATGATAAATTTCCATATAACTATCAGGGAGGCGTAATTGGTGGTAGTGGGAGCCAATCGAATGTTTTTAATACTGCTAATGCCAATACTAACACTGCTGATAGAGACATTCTTTCCAATCAGCCACAACCAATAAACTCCTTAGCACCTAATTATCATGAATTTGGAGCATATCCATCTAGAAATTACAATTCACGATTGAATTTGCAAAATGCTAATGCCAATACCAAATTTGACGCGATTGATGATTCTGGGTTATACGCGAAGCCCGATTTTATGAATTCTGGTAATGACAGATACGAACACCCGAATATGCAAGTGTATCCAATTCCAGAACATCCAACTGGCAACTCGAATATTCTGTCCAATGCTGGCTCGAATGTAAATAATGTTCAAAATGTGAACATGATACCTTCGTACGTTCCTACGAACGTTGGAGCACCGTCGCTTAACGCGCCTTCGAACTACCCTGCGGTACCAAACAATGTTCTGGGTAACTCAGGGGCCACTTCTCAATCCAACGCAAATGCCAATGCAGCCAGCTATTCTGGAAACTCTGGATACCAAGCTCCAAACTATGCTCCGACAAATTCAAATCCTAATGCTGGTGTTTCATTGGTGCAAAAACCTATACATACTTCTGGGCCAGTGACATCCGGTACCAATGTGCAATCCAACGCCAATGCTAATGCAGCTGGAAATTCTGGGTACCAAGCACCAACCTATGGTCCATCTTATTCGAGCCCCAATGCTGGTGTTCCAGTGGTACAGAAATCTACGTACAATTCTGGGTCAGTGACCTCTGGAGCCACTGCACAGTCCAACGCGAATGCCAATGCTGCTGGAAATTCTGGGTTCCAGGGACCAACCTATGGTCCGTCTTATTCGAGTCCTAATGCTGGTGGTCTAGTGATACAAAAACCTACGTACAATTCTGGACCAACGATATCTGGTGCCAACGCCAATGCTAATGCAGCTGAAAATTCAGGGTACCAAGCACCAAACTACGGTCCATCTTATTCGAGTCCTAATGCTGGTGGTCTAGTGATACAAAAACCTACGTACAATTCTGAACCAACGATATCTGGTGCCAATGCCAATGCTAATGCAGCTGGAAATTCAGGGTACCAGGCACCAAGCTATGGTCCATCTTATTCGAGTCCTAATGCTGGTGGTCCAGTGATACAGAAACCTACGTACAATTCTGGACCAACGATATCTGGTGCAACTGCTCAATCCAATGCAAATGCAAATGCAAATGTAGCTGCAACGAGGCCTGAAATTCACAAAATAAGTCCTATCGGTAGTTATGGACACACGAGTGGAGGAGCTGAAAATAATGGTGGATTGGAAATTGTAAAAATTAACTGTGGACGTCCAGATGGATCTTGTCAAGTCGAACCGACACCTCAGAATAATGGTAATACAGTTGTGATTCCTGTTGTCGTTGTCGAAAGTCCCTCACCAGCTCAACCACACCGGCCTGTATCTGTCCCTGTACATCCTCGTCCTAATTCTTGGAACATGAATCGACCTCACCACCACCACCACCATCATCCACCACCACCTCAAAGGCATCCAGGACCTCAAGGAAGACCCATTGAGATCATCGTTATAGAAGAGACTTCTCCTGCTCAAGGTGATTAATGACCATCGAATTACAACTCAATGAATCCGAGGTCTAAACCATCTAAACAGGAGGACTTGGAGCACAATTTTTTTATTATCAGCACTATTTCTTTTCTGTCGAGCAAAAGAAATTGCACAACATTTACATTCAGCACCTCTATGAGAAACTGAATACAGTAAATGAACTGGCAAGTTTCTCCCTAAATGTTCTTCCACTACGTTACATCTTGTAAAAAGGCAATATTTCATGTAGTATAAAATGAAATATCGTCATTTATCCAAAACTGTATTTTCCTCAATTACCAATTACTGTCTTGCATGATAAAAAGCAATAAGTGTGTTTGGTTTACCAAATATTCATCCAGCAGATATCGTAAGATTAATTCTGATTATCGCTTACAGGTGGGAATTGTCCAGGAGGCTGTGGAAATAATTTCGGAGGACCAAATGTGGGTGGCCAAGGTCATTACGGTCAAGTAGGTGGACAAGGGCACTACGGTCAAGCTGGTGGCTATGTACCAGGACATGGAAGTTATCATCAAAATCCTTTCTTAAACGGAAATGCAGGATCCAATGCAAACGCAAATGCCAATGCAAACGCACAGGCCGGCTCTAATGTCCAAGGATCCGGGGCACCAGGTTACGTACAGAATCCTAGCTACCAGGGACCAGTTGGAGGTTACCATCAACCTTCGCTAGGACACGGATCGACTGGTTATGTACCTGCTCAACAGATCGGGGCTAACAACCCATTCTTGAACGGAAATGCCCAAGCGAACGCCAATGCCAATGCTGCGGCCAATGCAAACTCAGGAAACAACATCCATCAGGATGAAATCAAATTAAACGAGCATAATCCTTTCTTCCACGGTGGTCAGACCCAGGGACCAGTAGTTTCAGTTCCTGTGCAACCAAACCAAGGAGGATATGGTAATGTACAAGGCGGAAGTACATCAACATCCAACGCTAATGCAAATGCCAACGCCGGAAGCAACGATGATTCACACATCATCATCCTAGGACAAGATCAGCCATACTCCAGTATCCCTTCTAATACTCCAACCAATAATGGGCAACACATTCCAACCGCCATACCAGGATCGGTACCATCGTACAAAGTAATTTCTCCTGTCGTACCAGGTGGCAGCTCCGGGGCAGGCTCCAATGCAAATGCAAATGCAAATGCAAATGCAAATACAAATGCAAATGGTGAAATAGCAATCTTAGGTGGTGGTTTTCGGCCGATAAAAACGGATCTTAACGCTCTATACGGTTCCAAAGAATTTAACTTGGGTCCAGGAGGTCATTACAACCCATCTGCAAATGTACCAAATTATGGAGGATCTGGAGTTCAGGGAAGTGGATCTGCAGGAGCAAACTCAAACGCCAATGCTAACGCTGGAACAAGTACTAATGCTGGTGGTCTAGGTGGTTCCACAATTCTTGGTGGTTATGGAGACCATCAACCAGGACAGCATGTAGGACCACCAAGTACCGGAGTATATGGACCAAGCGGAGGATCTTCCGGATCGAATGCGAATTCGGCTGCCAAAGCTGATGCTTCTGCCAGTGCTGGAGGTTCCGGACATGGAGGTAGCCAAGGTGGATACGGGAACAATTACAATCAGGGAGGATATGGTGGGCCCCTGATAAATCCTCTTGGAGGAAGTGGATCCTCTGGATCCAACGCCAACTCCGCTGCTAATGCTGCATCCAACGCCGGAGGACACGGAGGAAGTCATGGTGGCTACGGTAATGATTATAACCAGGGTGGATACGGTGGACCAGTCGGAGGAAGTGGATCAGGTACGTTTCACCTTCGTTATTCAATAATATTTAAAAGCTCTTCGCCATATTCATTTGTTTTTTTAACGTTTTACTGAGACAGGCATCGAAGAAAGTCCGATCGTAATTAAATGATTCTTGGTCCTTCAACAGGAGCCACTGCCAACGCTCAAGCTTCCGCTTCAGCTTCTGCCAATGGAGGTGGACACTCGAACGCAATTTCCGATGCAAAATCCAACGCTTATGGCAGTGGAGGAGCACAGGCCAGTGCCAGTGCTTCCGCCAACGCCTCCAGTCAACCTGGCTCCACTTTAGAATCGAAGAGTGGAGCATCCAGTCATGCATCCTCCTCTGCCGATACTCGAGACATGCTCATCTTCACCAACTAAAAATTGTGATACTCCCATTAAGCGTCCGATTTTGTACAAGACCGATGAACCATCAGCAAATTTCTTCATGCAACGTTTGAATACTTTAACGCCGAAAGAAGTCGAGCGAAACGCACTGAACCACTAAATGATTCTTAACGTTTCTTCGCTTACCTGTAATGACTTTTTTTCCCCTCTTGATTGCTCTGTTGTAGTAATTTTAATTATCTTTACGCTATAATAAGGGTAAGCAGTATTAGTTATGTCTATAGCAACGAATATTTTAGTTTAAGAAGAAGAATTAGTGTTTAGGGTGAAGCTACACATGTTGATTTTTATATCGTTCGACGCATTGACATTTGCTTTATTTAACCAATGGACAAAACATGTGTGTTTTACTTCCTTTTTTTTTCGTCGTCAATAAACACTTCGACCAGTCATAAAATAATACTCTGTTATAAATTATCAGTCTCCGACAGATGGAAAAATCTATTCCAAATGTGTAACTGACCAATGTTACGAGCTGTAAATTCCTGCAGACCTTTGTAATGGATTTTTAAACTGAGTTTTTATTCGTTATGTAAAAATTGGAGCCAGGAATGACATATTTTGATAAAGTATATAAGCTGTAAGATATAAACGCGATTTAAATTTTGTACGATATTCACGAGTGATAATCATGATATTAGTTCTCCGAGAAACCAGAGATGAGGTTATAATTTGTACCGCAAAAGAGATTGAATCGTTATAAATATGGTTTTGAAATAAATTAACTCTATCGATATGAAAAATCTCATTCCTTACCGAACAAAAGAATAATACGTGTCTAAGATAAATCCTTTATAAAATTCGTCCAATATAATGCTCTTATCTTTGATATTCCATTTGTTATAATTTAATTGCTGCTTTTCGTTCTTTGCAAATTTAATTTTAACTCGAAGCGAATCGTAAAAATTTTCTATTGATACGATTAAATACGCAGAGTGAAATGAAGAGTTTCAGGTTACGAAGCTCCTTTCTAAATAACGTTTATCTTTATTCTCACAATCGCTAAGGCACGAAACGTGTAAGTGCTCCTCATCTCAGGTGGAGTATCAGAAACAGAGAGGCGAAAAACTCGTCGAACTTGTCCTACGTGACTGCGAAATAAAGAAAAAAATGAGAAAAATAGAGGAAGAGAAGAAGGGTGAAAGGGGAGAGAAGTGTTGATAGGGTCCCAGCCGGTCGTACAACGCTTATCTCATGAGTGAATGCAGTATACTTATACAAGTTTTGTAATTTATGTATACAATTACGTACAATCGATCAACATCTAACTTCAATTGTCCTCCACGACATGGGATTCCCGTATATACCACCTACTTTATCTTACATTACATGCTCAGTGATTATTCGCTTTCTTACATAATTCATTAATTGCGAGTCATAAATATTTATAACAATTTTCGTTCACAAACATGGAAATAGTTGTTAATGAAAAAGTGGTTTTACAATCCCAGTTAATTATAAATTTGCTTTGTTACTATATTTTTTACAGATGTAGATTCTTAAGAAAATACTTAGAATATAATGATATAATCGACGGAAAAGAATAATGTATGCTAATAGTTAAGGAGAATCATTCGTGCAGCACGTTTTAAAAGATCTTGCCAGATCGAGGTAAGTGGATATTATTTTATATTAATCGAGTTTAAAAATATATTTCTCATGCAAAGTAATCGAGGAAGGTGTAGGCAAAGGTACAAGCTGGAAGGTAATTTACAGCAGAAGGCAGGTAAAACTTTCTATTGCAATTCTCAGTATACAACGTTCAGGTAAATATAGAAAGCGTTTTCAGGTATGATAACAGTAAAGAATCTTCAAACCAAAATTAGTTTCTCATTTCCTTAGTTAAGTTCGGACTGGTCAGTCGTCTGGAGAATATCAAGTTAAAATGAAGTGCGTGATATTCCTGAATATTTTAGCAGCTACAGCCATCTTGGCTTCTGCGTTAAAACTGCCTGAAAATCCTCCTGATCGCGTAGGTAAGAGAGTGAGCTTTAAACAATAATATTTGTTAATTTAAAAAATGTACTTTTTCACAGTTTTCTTATATAATTAAATAACATTTTATTTGTTTTGTAAATATATTCTCATTGTTGATTAATTAAAGCAAAAGTTTTAAATTACAGTTTCTTATTAAAAAAAAATGGTTTTTATAAAAGACATTTAATTTATTTTTATATACAGATATGGAGATGAATAAAGATGTGGAAATTGGGAAAATTAGAGTCAAAAGGACTGGATGTGGTAGCAGTGCTAATGGATATAAGTAAGTGTTTTTGTACACGCAAAGTATAATAATATTACTAAAAATAATAAAATATTCATTTTAATTCGTTTAGTATACAGTACGATACTCCATTCGCGCACATCAATCTCGGTACATCCTCCGCAGGGTCCCATGCTCATCAACGCCTTCTCAATAGACTTCACGCGCGCGGACATTCCTCTTCCCACGCACATAGTCACAATATTCAAGTTCAAGGATTATTAACCAAATTATCCATCAATAGAAACCAGGCAATCAGTCATGGGACAGGATGCTAGTAGAATTCCAATTCAGTGTATTTTCTCATACAATCTACTTTCTTCATTTTATTCTAAAAAAACAAACTGAAATATATTAATTTGTTTCACAGGAAGACTTGTATTTTTTTTTTTTTAGTAAAAAATAAACGAACAGTGTAACCCGTATTTTCCTTACGATGTTAATTACTTTCTAATTATTAGTAAAAACGAGGAAAGGCACGAGATGTCATCGTGATATATGGAGACAAAATTAAAATATTCGTCTTTAAAGTTCTTTTCGTAATGGGTTTCGCAATGTGTATAGTTTTGCCAAGTCGTTGACCTTGCTTACCAGTCGTCATCGACTTATACATCTCAGGCAAAAAATCATTAACGGAAAAATGAATTTATTTAAATAAACTCCGAGGAAAATCTCTGTCTCTTAACGACTTACCTGACCCTCGTTTGTCTCATTCCTTCAACTATTTTATCGAGGCAATAATAATCATAAATTAAACAAATATCCTGTATAGCATAGAAAAGAATGTATTTTCCAACAGATAGCATACTCGTTCACAGTTTAAGAGTTACACGTGAAAGGACATCGAATTCAATCGCCTCTTTCAATATATTCCCATTTATTATCCTTTCCAAAACATTGTCCGAATAACACACTGAGAATCCCTCGAGGCAGAGTACGTCTGAGATCTGCTTTACACTTCATCAACACGAATTGTATGAGGTACCAGCAATTTTTGAAGTCTACTTCCGCTCGTCCCTGAACCGTAAGGTCGTCCAGTGTATATTCCAGTCCTCCAATCGGAATCGTTTAAATAATAAGTAGCCAATCTATTGACTGGTCACAGTCGCGGGTAGTTTCCTTGAATTTTTCAAAGTGAAGGGGTTTCGTATAAAAGCAAACCGTTCCGAAGGCAGCCTCCGGATTTGACTCTGAAATATCGAAGCGCCATTCGCCAAACTCTCCGAGCATGGCGTTCGCAATGACTATGAGAGACTTCAATATTCTAGTGATCGTGTTTTCTTTCATCGTTCTGAAAATATCCTACGGAAAACCATCGAAGATTCTGACGAGTTTAAGGCCGCTGGACTCCATTACCGATCTCACGAATGATCCTACGAACACTAGCGGTATGTTACAGTATATATAGTGCAGAATCTTTGACTACAGTCAATTAAACAAAAAACTGCAAAATTTCTCAGTTTTATTATATATATATATATAACAATAGTGCTATAAGCCGAAGAAAGTATTCCATATACCTTGACCAAACTTACAGAGATTTTAAGAAAGCAGAGATCGCCAATTTTCTTGGACGATTACGATGACGACGATTATTCTTACGAGGAGGACGACGGTGCAAGACACTTGCTTTTTGGTCACAAAAGGAAGAAGCACAAGCCTCTTCTCGGTGGCTTCTTAAGTGGACACGGCTGCCGTGGTGGATACAATTGTGGGGGGTAAGCAACGAATGACTGCGTGAAATTGTTATTTCCAAAGTGTCATTATTCTGCATTATCAGTCGAAGAAGAAAAAATTCGACCTTTGTTATTTAAATTGGTGTAGTACGCTTGCTTATGGTGAATGCGTTTAAATATGACGGTTGAAGATGAGTAATGATGGTGGGACCAGAAGAGAGAGAGAGAGAGAATGAAAAAATGATTCGCGCGTTGTTCGTGACTCAGTTGGCAGCCGGACTATGGTGGGCATTATCAAGGACATCAGCCGGCCAGCCACGGAGGATCCTTCGCCACAGCATCAGCAGGATCTCTGGGCAATGGCGGAGGAGGCCCTCACGGACCGCATAGCGAGGCCAATGCACAGAGCGCCAGCTTCAGCTTCGGCCCTTACACCGCCACTTTCAGCGTCGCTCAAGCATCCTCCGGACGAAACCAAAGATATTAAATATTTCCACGTGAGTATCTTCCTTCCATGTCATCGTGTTACCCGACGGGAGTTTGTTCCCCAAGATAATGAATATTAATACTGTGGAACGTGGAAGAATTATTTACTTTGATAATTCATACATTTTTTTGTCTTTCCCTCGACTGCTCTTTGTGCAACTCGAGTTGAGGAGTAGAGAGGAAAGGGGGAGAGAGAGTAACCAGTTATATCAATAAGGCAATAAATCTCAATCAAACAAAAGGGCGTGTCGTTACGATTGTTGGGTCTCCCTTGAAAAAAGGTACAGCACAGCTTATTCGGTGACAATAGAGTGCAGTCAACGGTAATTAAACAAATTTAACGGTATTTAAGTATAAAAACGGCGAGCTTCAGCCTAGGGGTCCAAACAAAACTTTTTTCAAGTTCATTGAACCGTTAAGAGATTACACTGGATCGTTTTGTAAATTCTCGTTTTTTAATGATTCCCATTGCGAGTTTAATCAAAATTTTAATTTTCTGCTAAGAAAAGGGACGAAGAAAACTGGAGGATTTTCGACAAGAGCTTAATACATATACTATATAATAGTTTCCTGGATTGATGCGTGACCGTGTGTAGCGTGCGGTGGTCGAGCGTGAGGGGGGACTGTGAAAGAAACATCCTACATACACTATACATATATATATATATATATATATATATATATAGGAAAGAGGAGTAGTGCATTCTCGCTCACAGACACACAGGTCCTGCGTTGTTTATTTATATGTACGACCTGTGCGAAAGGGTGTCGTAATGTACGCCGGCATTGTCCCATTGAGGCAAGCTCTTTTTGGTTCGTGTGAAAAAGAATGGACAAAGGGAAAATGAATCTTCATGGTTCTCAGGCGATCGGTAGACGGCCAGACAGACGGATTAACTCGTTTTAAAGGGACCCAGACGCCATATTGTTGTCTTGCCGCGTACTCCAAGTGCGCGTACGGACCCGGTTATGCAAGATGTATGTGCGCGCGACCGGTCTGTTTTGGTCTGGAAACGCACCTACACGTCAATCGGACGACGCTCCAACGCCGGCTGGCCTCGCTCTCCATTCCCCTTTGCATCCCCCCTCCCCATCACTCTCTCTCTCTCTCTCTCTCTCTCTCTCTCTCGTGCATCCCGCCGATCATCCAACCTCGTAAACTTCCTCGTAAAAAATACCCAGACACGTCCCAATGTCACCGTTCCACGACGGTTGAAGTCGTTTTCAACAGCGACCCCGCTGAAAGGGTCTTCGTCGTCGTTTCCAAGTACATCTTCCTGTCCTGCTCCTCGCTCGTTTCGTTGTTTTTCTTCCTCGCGATTTATTCCGACGAACAACCGTTGAAGCTTACTCGGCTCTCGCGTGCCTTCGTCCGTGCACGAACTTTGGAATGGCGGAACACGAACCGAGCTATTCTTGCACGGAGCTGTAATTTTTAGGTTAGGAAAGACTTTGTTGTTATTACACTACGGTGCAGAGTCGACGCGCAGTCGACGAACTAGTAGCGAATTTGTTCGCGAGACATAACCTTTTTTGATGAATCACCGAGGAGTCGGGTTTTTTGCACTTGCAGAGAAATTCGTGGTAGCTCGCTTTTGCGAGGATTCTTGGTTCCGTCTACCTTTTTTTAGTGCAGGAAACGTGTAATTAAGATAATAACAGGGTACGGAGAGTTGCTCTTGTATATAGTGTATATATATATATATATATATATATATGTATGTAGTATATCGGAAAATCCGAGATTCGGCTTGATCAAATATTCGAGGAGAGCAATTTCAGGCAATTTTAATTTTAAGCAAAGCGCGAATACGGCGGATACTGATTTCTATCGGCGAAGCGTAGTCGGAACGTAAAACTCGGGAGTGCTCGCTTCGCTGGAAGGTTTTTGCTGCAACTTCCTGTATGTATCCTGTGTACGACGCACGACCTCCGTGCATCTTAACGGTTTTAAAGCCTTTTAAACTTTTACTCCCAAGAATAGCACCTGTTCTCGTTTATACGCCTTCGGTGAACACCCACACATTACATGTGTACAGTGTGGTATAATATTGCGAGGGCATCCGAAAGTCGAACGCCTATAAGGGCTCGATCTCTCTCGTGCAAAAACTTTCAAGCTACGTCGCGATGAAAAAATTCACGGCCAGTGAACCCTCTCTGACATGTTTTTTCTTGTTGTTGCAGGCTCAATCAGCGGAACACTTGGACTGATCGCCTCTAACTTATTTCATCCTCGTCCCACCCCGTCATCTCACTAATTGTTTGCAACCTATTCTTAATGCAATTGTAAAGTAAATAAAGCAAGTTTGGAGAGAAAAATGATCTGCTCATTTGTAGAACGTTAATTAGTCTCGATCACTCCAACAGATATTTTAGAGTTTGGAGAGAATATTGAATGATAAATCATGGTGAATTATGTCGTCTGGTGACTCTAGTGCAGTTATCATTGTTTACAAAAATTGCACGTCCCCAGGCACAAAGTAAATAAAGTAGGCTTAGAGAGAAAAATGATCTGCTCATTTAGAAAACATTAATTAGTCTCGATCACTGCAACAAATATATTTAAGAATTTGGAGAGATTATTAAATGATAAATCATGGTGAATTTTGTCGTCTGGTGACCCCAGTGCAGTTATCATTGTTTACAAAATTGCACGTTTCTGGGAGCAAAGTAAATAAAAGAAATTTAGAGAGAAAAATGATCCGCTCGTTTGAAAAACATAAATTAATCTCGATTGCTCCGACAAATATTTTAGAATGTGGAGTATCATCCGAAGAGATTACCGAGCAGCATAAATCACGGTGAATTTTGTGGTCTGTTGACCCCGGGTCAACGTATCGTGGTCCCCAGTGCGGTTATCGTGGACCATTGTTTACAAACATTCCACGTCACTAGGCATAAAGTAAATAAAGTCCGTGGTCGCAGGAGAAACCACCCCCTTGGCTGAGAGATTTCCTGAGAGCAAGTTTCCTTTGTCCGTGGAGCAGCCACCAGATGTTCTCGAAAATAAAACCGACAAAATATCGCGCGCTGCGTGCATAGCACGGCAGCGTAGAGGGGATCGGGGATTAACAGCACAAAGGGAAGCCAAAAAGAGGAGGTCCAGCTCTAAAAAGCAAAGACGTGAAATCGAGATTCGAAAAGCTCGTGCAATGACCGGACGATCTGTGCGCGAGATCTTCGCAGGGCCGCAGAAATATTCCCTGGGCACCCCGTGAAAAACCTTGGGATTCCACTGCTTTTATCATTCCAGTCTCGCTGGAGAGGTTGACGAAGAACGAGTGGAAGAAAAGTTTGGTCGAGGTAGGGAGGTGCGTAGTTTCTAATACCTCAGCAGTGTTGGTGCACGTACACATATATATATAGCAAAGGGAGTCGTTGGTGCAACGTGTCGAGAAGCTCGTTAAGGTCCTGAGAGCATCGTTAACCATTGTTTAGCCGCTCCTGGACAGATAGAGCTCCACCAGCCGGTAAACCAGTCCTCCGAGACGTAGCCAGGAGAAAGAAAGAGGACTAGGGGAGGGGTAGAAAAAAATGAAATAGAAAGTGGTCTGTCCGGTGCAAGAAACTACAGTCTCTGGTGATTTTAAAGCGCCTCCTCCTGGACATGGACCCCGTGTGTTCCTGTTCTCCACTCACTATAGCAAATGCACAGGCTCTCTTCAAGCCTTCCGCGCCATTGTGCCCGCATTTCTCGTGCGGTTGTCGACTCGGAAAGTATCTTCAGGTTCTTATCGGTAAGTGAAGAACTTTCGACTCAAATATACTCAGTCAGGGTTGGCCATGGCAAATATTTTTCAAAATTCAGTGTTCTTGCTGTTTAACGAGGATTCTCGTATTGCTGATAGATTTTTCTGATTTTTGCTCTCGTTTTAACTCGCAAACATTTTCGTCCTTCATGAACGACTGTGTTTTATCGGGCACGGTCAATGGCCTTGGAACATCTCAGACTTTCAACCCTTGGGCTCCTTTCTTTTTTGTGTCTTTTCTCTTTTTGTAGCACTTTTTAGATTTTTATAATATTTTATTGCTGAATTATGGTGAAGAAATTGCAACAATTTTCGAAAGTGAAGTTCGATTTGCTCAAACCGCGGGTCATAAACGATCCAGCAGAATGTATTGATTGTGAAAGTTGTTTTTTTATACTTTGCACCTGGCCAATTGCTCGATTTCGTCCTTTTTAAAGCATTTTTGTAATTTTACATGTAAAATACCTCTAGAATTATAATTTTTTTAATCGAGTGTCTCTGTTTTCTTTGTTCAGGAGAAAAACCTTCCACCCTTTAGGCACACATTCAAAAACTGCTCGCACAATGGCAAAAATTCTGGTTCTTCTCGTTATCAGTTTGGCATGTGTACTGCTCAATGCTGAAGAATACACAGCTCATGAAAGATGTAAGTGGTTCAATGTTTTTCCATTTCCGGTCAACGTACTGTGTTCCGTTTGTGTCTTTACTTTTAGATTTTTCTCTTCAACCCGCGTCCTTTGCCATGTCTCCGATATGAAATGTACGATTTTCTTTTTATTCAGTTGACTTTGGCCAAACATTCGATGAAATTGTCGTATCGTCCGATTTGAATATCAGGAGGAAATCAAAGGAAAATCGTCAAGGCAAAAAACTGTTGTCAGGCGTACCTTCTGGAACTACTGGTCCCCCTGAAAAGTTAATTCCAACTGCATTCAGACTCATCTCGATCGATGGATCGCACATCGACTTGGAGAAGAGAGGAAAACGCTGGATCTCTGCATCGGACAAAAGGTGAGACTGCGAATTCTTTAAAAAATTCATTGCAAACTGAAAATGTTTTAACAAAAAAACCAAGAAATTTTTTAATTTATAAAATTCCAAAAATCATTAAAAATACTAATAATATTTGCAATTTATTTATCACGAATATTAATAAATCTTAAGCAGAGGTGAAAGAATTTTTACGTGCTTTACCACCAGTCGATAAAATCGATGGACTCGAAGATTATCGATCGAAAGTACCATGGATCGAAAAAAAGAAAAATCATTCCATGACTTTCTCGGTGTTTCGCTAAAAAAAATGTTTGATTTCAGGTATCTCGATTTAGGATTCGCCGAGTACCTTTTAAAATCAAGGAAACGCTGAAACATTCATACGTCAACAACCGCACGAAGCCTCACACGCCCATCTGTGATCACACCTTTCGGACTACTTTTGGCGCACGGCTCTTGTAACAAAAATGTTATTAAAATTTTTCTGTGTCATAACAATCGACGCGTTTTATTGATCCTCTCCCAAGTTAATAAAAACAACACTTGTATATATATCTACGTCCCAGAAACCCACTTCAATATCCTGTATATATATATAGTTTCAGCTTAAGAAGGGCTCGCGACAAAATCCTTTAACTTTGAAATATTAAAGCATAAATCGCATAATCAGATTAAATCCGGTTTAAGGCTGCTGGCCATCTTGTAATATGATTATTGCGTCTAGTTCTTCGTGCAACCGACAAAGGGTGTCCAATGCCGCAAAGTCGTGCGACAACATTAAGGATGCACCCTTGTAGCCAACGATGCACGATCTTGAGGTACATCTGCCAAGTACGATAAATTTTACATCAATGTACGAGTTAAAAATCAGTTGACTCGAAGGAGGCCTATCGTCGCCATTACGGGATCCGGTTTTCTCATTTTTACGAATTTAAACCTTCCCACTGGAGTCCAACCCAGCAGTCGCCATCGCTCTTTACCAAAATGGACTCCGTTGAGTTTAATTCTATTCCTTCGTTCTTCTCGAAATATTCGTTTCTAAAATATTTCCTTCTGAGAGCGACGATAAACTACGGTAGGTAAAAAACTGATTTCAATGCAGAGAGTGCGGTCCCAAGGACTCGTGTGGACACCCAGGACGTCAAGGGAGTCGCACCGGATCTTATTCCCATGTTAAATGAATATCACGTGCTTTGTCGCATCCTCTTCAATTTGTTTGCTTTCCAATCTGCACGTGGCACAATTCTCCTACAATATATATATATATATATATATAGTATACTCCTTCTTAATTTCTATAAAAATACTTTATTTTTCTCTAATCACTATATACGAAAAATAATTAAAAGCTGTTGCATGAAAGTGGAATAGTTTTGATACAAAATAAATTCCATCAAACTTTTATGTGGTAACAGGAGGCCACTTTGGAATGCAAGAACTTCAAAGAAAGGGTTCTGTATTCTGCACAATTCACTTACATAACGTTATAAGTTTTATAGTGCATCCGTGGATAGACTTTACATGTATGAGAGATTCTTTGTCATACTTTTCCTTTGATGTTCCACTCTTTATTGTTTTCTTTTCTAAATAATGTCTATAGTTTGTCTCGCTCGAGAAACTTTAACGAATACAACGTTGGAATATTTTGAAAAATCTCTCATATATAAAGAGGTGTTCTAAATATTTGAAAAATATTATATTATCTTACACGTCCCTCTAGAATGTTTCTGAATGAACAAACTTTTCCTCAATCGTTCGTTTTGTTAATCGAAACAGGTGGCTGATCGGTACTCCACAGTCCGCTTTGCATCGATCCTTTATCGATTCAGGATTCGTATAGCCGATAGCACAGAGGTACGAAACCGTTTATGTCGGACGACGTGTATTTTCAACTATTTTATTTCGCCCCTAGACAGCCCGAAACTATTAACTTTCCCTGCGATACGACGAGTCTCCATTTTTTAACAAAATTTTCCTCCTACATTCTACAAAAATAAACACTGCTTGGAACTAAATTCCTTTGAGGGAATTCGAGGTATCTTTGCAAAAGCCCTACGACAAGCAATAATATTCCACAATTACTTTACTGAATAATGAGATTCTGTACAGTCATTGAACACGCTAACCACGTAAAACACCTTACTGTAACATAATAAACTTTGTAAGATTTACGACGAAAGAAAATTTGCTGGCCATTTTGACCAGATGTATTTCACTTTTTCATGTTGAAGTTATACGATGAGTTTTACGAGATGAATACTGCTTACCAGGCATATTTTATATTTTCCTGTAAGAAACATTGGGCATAGAGTAGTGGGTGGCTTGACTATTGATCAGCGAGTTCTTTGCAAGTACGAGGAAACTGTACGTTCATCCCGGTGTTTATTTGTAAATTTGCAAAATCAATGCAATCCTGAGCGAGATGTAACGCGGTCTTTCAACCCGCGCTTCCAGGCTCACAGGACTCGAATCTCCTCCGTGATTCGTTTCCAAATGGAGTAGTAACCAGCCAACGCACGTGGGTATACTCGAATGTATTCATAGGATGCGTCAAAAACACTGTTCCTCTCTGTACAATCATGCATGAAACAATCGACCATCGAAACTCATTCATACCAAGGTTCACTCGAATCTCTATTAAGAATGACGAAACTAATTTAAATATATAGTTTTATAACTAAGAAAAACTTGTTATGGTTCCAAAATAATTGTAATTTAATTTTTGAATAGAAATTTTCGTGTTATTCTCGCTGAAAAAGTGTTTTATTTTATGTTAAAATGGAAGAAATTAATTTGTAGCCACGAGTGATAAGAAAAATATTGGAGAACGGTGTAACAAAGAGATGCTGAAGATGGATCGTTCGAGATACTCGCCAGGATTGATGGACGATCGTTGAATTGCATTATTATGGTCATTGCGTCATCAGTTTACATGCGTTCTGTCTGCGACAACTCGAATGACGTGCAATTCCCATTGGCCGACGAGTGACAATTGCCAATAGGATCTGCAACCATACCGATCGGTTCTTACTGGAGGATAATCTGAACTTGGGATTGTTGAGGCACGTTGCAACCACATCCGGTCTTTTCCCAAAACAACAAATCTTCCAACGAATTCCACGTGTCTGATGACCAACCCTATACATAAATGACGCACAAATTCCTTCGCTTTCTCGCTATCGTTTCGTTCGATCTATTACTCTGCATGAATATTGAAAAGATATTTATTTATGCTGGACCGATGAATCAATTTTTCCAACAAATGCATCATAAAATTTTTTTTGCATTCACGAAATAATTTGAAGTTTAACACTATTGTGTGGAAGATGATGACGTTGAATTGACGTAATTTGGAGGGACGTGCGTTCTCTTAATATTAATATTATGTCGGTCATTCCGACAAGAGTGTCCAGAGGTATGACTGGTCAGAGGCGACAATAATTCTCGAGGAACGATCAAAAGTCAGTAAGAGTCCAGTGGTGGTGGTCGCGATCAACGTCTTTGGAATTTTAAGCGTCCTCGAGCTGCCTAGATCCGCTTTCACGCGTCACTCTTTCATCCCCCTTGTAGTATCATCAACCCTCGATCGAGAAAGAAAGCGAATAACCGAATCATACCCCTTTCGAGTTTTCTGTACCTTTCACGTTACCAAATTTTATTAGAAAAATTCAAGCAAAGCAAAATTGACTATATATGAATATTTCCAGGTTTGGAATAAGGAATAAAAATTGAAGGATTAAGGAAAATTGTATAGAAATTTATTCTATATACAGTTATTACTTCTGGTATATTTTTCTGCAAGGAGTCCAGACTGATTGAAATTTAGATAAATGCGTGAGAGCGTGAAGAATGGAATTCTGAAAAGTCTGAATTCCTGTATAGGAGTCGAACGGCAGCTTCATACCTGCCTCGTTTCTCGAACAGCGTATATTTATAGAAGCATGGAAAATGTATGAACCTTTCGTCCCTTCGACTGTTAGTATAAACTTTCATTAAACACCTTTATCGAACCATGTTCCATCAATTATAGAAACGTGATCCACGCCGAAGAGAGAAATTTCTAGACTTTGGCCAAATAACGATTTATTGTTATTATAATTATATCAAGTCCATTATCAACCTTATAATTTCTTCGTACAATCAGCGAAACTTTCTTCAGGAACGTAAATTACTCGAAAATCAATATTACTTCATTTTTCAAGAATTCTTAGTTCTGCACATTTCTTTGGAAATTGCTAAAATATTTTGGAATTAGCAAGAAGCGTTACGATACCACGTCCGTTAGGTATTACGGTCCAGATGGTAATCCAGGTTCGTATATATAATTAATGCATCAAATTCACCGGTACCCCATCGGGGATGAGAAACACGTATCGGTGACCGATGCGAGTTTCGTTACGAGGTTTCTGCGAGCGGCGTCTGAGTGAGGGGGAGGCGGGGGGTGCATTGTCCTATCAGTGGATCCAACCGTAACCCAATGGTGGTTGCCCGTCCCATCGTACATAGTCCATGGTATAAAAGCAATTGCGACATGGAGAACATCATCACAGTGTAAGATCTCACCATACTGGCTGTACGGTCAAATGTTTTGCTCTATCCTTCCAATTGGCCTAAATTATATTCTTTCTCTATTTCCGAAGAAGAACGATCAAGTTTTTGTTGAAGAAAAGAAATTTTAACTTTATACAAATGTTTCAGTGGTTGACACTAGGTTTTTTCGCAGTAGCGATGACTGCTTTAACCGAATCCGGTGTGATACCATCCGAACCCGGTAAGTAAACTATTCTTGATCAATTATACTGTAAGAAAGTGTTGGACATTGATAATTAATAAAATTCTTAACAGTTTCGGTTATAATGGATCCTTACGGAAACCCTGTATTATTTTTACGACAAAAACGGACACCAATAGCACCGTTTCTTCACCGAGCAATGATGCAGTTTACCGGATATTATCGACCTACGCGTCGTACAGGATATGGAGAAAAGTCAGTGGGAGTGTTTGCTCAAGGAAACGCTGTAAGTGGCGGAAGCTATGTGGATGGTGCGAGAGTACCTCACTTAAGAACAGGCCCTGAACCCATTGATGAACCGGAAGTCTCTAGTGCCGAAGCGGAAGCTTCGCCGGAAACCAACGAAACCGAACAAGAAGAGGAACAGCAGCAGCATATTCCTGAAGAGCGTCGTTACCACAAACAGGACGAGGATCATCGTCATCACGAAGAAGGACACAGATTGGCCGAAGAAGATGATGATGATCATCAACAGGATCATCATCGAACAAATGGACATAGAAACGAGGAAGAAAATCCCAACATGCATCATCACATCGAGCATTCACAGGTCAGTGATCAATAAGGGTCATTGATGATACTCAATGTCTTCAGCATTTATTTTAAATTATTTAGGAAGGGGAACAGAATACCGAAGTCACAACAAAGTCCAGTACTGAAGTTTTACATCCGGCCAAGAGGGTACCAGTCGAAGAAAAGGGTACAAAGACTAAGAGACCGGTTGATGTTGATGAAGAGGAAGATGATTATGACGAAGAAGAGGATGAGGAAATTGCACCATTTGTGCCAACCAAGGGTGGAAAGCGTCGTTATCCAAGCTTCAACAACTTCTTCCCTATGGTTTTTCGTTTTCCTGGAGTTTCAACGCGTTCGGGGTCCTCAGGGTCTGTACCTGGATCAGTGACTGCCATTGCCAACAGCTACTCGACAGGCAAAGGTGGTGTAGCTAGCTCGGTTGCTACTGCTTATGGAGGATCGCCTAATGGGTAAAATCCTTTGATCGATTATAAACATTTTATTGTTATATTATATATAAATCTGTATATATGTGCAATAAATAATAACCCATTTTGTAATATTCCTTGAATAACAATGATTTGATTTTAGGAAGAAGAGACGTAATCAATCATCGGAGGAATAAACAATAATATTGTTGATGAGAAATGGACGAAATTGTTACATAATTATTAAGTCACATCGAAACAGCAGCATGTAGGTGTGCTTCGCGACGACGTTTGGTTGCGAGTGTAAACGCATCCTTATGCGTGTATCATAATACAGGTAAAAAAACCCGAGAAAAACTCTCCATCGCACCTGACCTAGACCCAAATCTACCGCGAAGGGAAAGGGCACATATTTACTGTAGATTCAATGTCACACCAGCGATAATTGTTTTTTTTTCACAATTTTCCTCAACTTGACTTGGAATAATATTTACGCAAGAATTATACGACTATAAACAGTTTATTTCATTGCATTATAAAAAAGGATGTTCTAATAAAATAAAAAATTGAAATAAAATATATGTATACAAAAAGTGTCTCGTTTTTAATAAAGTTACCAGCCTGAAACACAGTGAAAAAACTGTTTCTCAATAGAAAAGAGAAAGGACGTTAACCTGGGAAGTGATCAATGCTGAATTTGCAGAACCTTCGGCAAATTCCGGGATCCGAGCAAACTATTAGGTATATTTGCGTCATATATAACTGTCGATCTCGTCTCTTTTTCCTGTCAAACCCCAATACTAGCTCCATCAGTCTACTACACAAAAAAAGAATTGCAGATTAATAATCACGAAACATCTAACATGTTAATTCTATTTTTAAAAATAAAATTAATTAAAAAATAAATGAGTATTTAGAAAAAAATGTCACAAACGAAATAAAGTTTTTTACAGTCGTATCTCTGGAACCTTGGATAATATGCAAATGTTCGAAAGATTTTAACATTGTCTACTTTTTTACAACATCTCGATCTTTCCGGACCTTTCTTACGAGGAAGAAATGTCTTAAAGGTTGTTTTGGATTCGACTTGCGTTTACGGAGTAGCGAAAAATGTTCCAAAGCGGGAATCCCAGAGACCCTCGGGTCGTTCACTGACTCGCTGCGATCACACAAAAACTTTCTCGTGTGTGTGCAGTAGATATACCGAGACGTTAATGAGTCTTGGTCAAGAGAGATTCTCGGGTGCTCCTGACGTTTGGATATAGCTGTTCAGGGACGCCTCACTTTCCACACATCTTAATCCGACACTATACATAATGTTTCTCCGAATCATTATGATACCTTCCGTTTACCTTTCGTCCTTGTCACCTGTGACTCTCTGACGTAATTCGTATAGACACGCCTCGTTGACGTCTTTACCAATTATTTTCGATACCAATCTTGATAAAATATAATCTTTCCAAACAAAACCTTAATGATTCTTGGTAGAACTACACTTCGAAATACTATAATAGCAGAGGTTAAGCCTCGTCTTGATTCGCCAACGAGAGCTTGCACTGGCTTGCACAACAATCTCTAGAATCAGAAAACAAAAACGTGCAACGAGTTTGGTACGACAGCAGGAAAATGGGAAGAGAATTAATTGAAGTAATTAATAAGCGAGATTAAGTCGTGTCTGTAAACACTTGGAAACTGAGTACAAGGTGAGGAAGAGGGAGGGAAGACGGGAGAGGGTTGCTCGCTAATGGTACAGCAGGAGCATGATTGGAGGCAGCGACGAGACGCTATATACCAGCGAGGATTATTTTTACAAGCAGGAAACACAGCTCCAGGGACACGCAAGAAGAACGTTAAGCTGGGACAAAGAAAGGACCGCCTGTGCTAATGAGATGCGACTATTCGTTGGCGTACGCGAGGAGAGATACTCCTGTCGTACCTACGCAAATGCGACACGCGCTCTACGGCCGGGATATCCCAACCATCACGCGGATGGCCCCCTATATAAGTCTCCATACCCGATTTCCTCCGCATCATTTCGCACCCGAAACTCACTACGAAGTGCTCGTGCTCTTCTATCTCTTCAGCTACCTCAAACCTTTGACAAATATTTCTTATCGCAACGACATGACGAGGCTGGTTCTCTGCCTTTTCGCTGTGATCGCAGTGGCGACTGCTTATCCTGCTCTTCCAAAAGAAGGCAAGTTTTTTGTTTATTTATAATTTATTGGGAATATCTTATTCGTTTGTCAACTCTATGTACGAAGGATGAAAATTATTAGTTGGAAATATATTGATAAAATTGGGTTGAATGTTGAATTCAAGGAGTTTTGTTTATATTTTGTTTGTTTATAAGTAAATAAATAAAGTTTGTTTTTAAAGAATTTTTGAATTTTTGTGAATTAGTTTGGATGAAATTTAATATTTTGTTGCATTTTTGTTAATATGACAAATTATTTAGTAAATATCTCTTCTAAATATTCCATTTGTTGCTGAATTAAACAATTTTTTGAGTGAGAGTTTTGCTAACGAAAATCTGGCTAAGCATCTCCATGAGTCATAGTTGTATTTGTAAATATACGCGCTCTATACCCACTGTCCTTGCCTAGAATAGCGTATATATTTATGCCTTTTATAGAACCGCTTGCTTACAAGAAATTTCAAGTATCAACGGTACATTTACCGTTTTTTTAGAAATTGATTATATTACTAAAAACGAAGAAAGCGTAAGATTTTGAAAGTTTGCTTAAATTAGGAAGTTATAATTGAAAGATTTATAAACAATATATAAAGATTTCACGTATTAATTATTAAAAAAAAAAAAAAAAAAACTTTCAGATAATGGAGTGATCGTGACAAGGCTCGTCAGGGCTGCAGCCCCTGATCCTGACCCTCACCACTTCAGGGGTCATGGGTATGGTGGTGGATACGGGCATGGGCATGGGCATCATGGATTTGATCACGGACACTACGGTGGTCATGGACACGGCTTCGACCATGGTCACGGGCATTATGGACACGGAGGGTACGGCGGCCACGGTTACCCAGGTTACGGAGGCTACCACGGATACCCTGGTGGTTACGGGGGTGGACACTCCAACGCGTACTCCCAAAGCTCCGCTGGTGCCATAAACACACCATTCGGAAGCGCTGCTTTCTCCAACGCTGCTGCGCAGGCCGGGTATATAAAAATTTCAATACTCGAATTTCTCATTGCAATATAAATTAAAATAAAATGACCAAATATATATTTGCGTGAAATATACAATTTCAAGAAATTTAATTATAAATTAAAATTCTGCTTCCGTAGTGATTTAAAGAAATTAACATATAAAAATCATAAGTTTGCTTGCTTTTCCTTGTAATGTATAATTATGTCATTTGTTTACTAATCACGTGGTTTTGTTTTCAGCGGGTTCGGTCGATGAGTAACCTGGACATCTCCATATTATCCTGTTGACACGAGACTTTATAGTGCTAAGTTATGACTCTTATAGCTGCTGCTTGTAGGATTTAAGCGTTTTTTCACGAGAATGTAATACGCGATGATTTTTAACGAAAGCGATGCTACGATGATTTTATCTATCGAGTACAGCACGCTGTTGTGCAGTGTACGATCGTCTATGAAGCATGAAACTAATGTTTTTGTCCTTGCACGGACAAACCTAATCGAGTAGAATGTAAATGAAAAAATTTGTTTAATAAGTGTTATATAGCTATTCGTGTTTGATCGAAGAAAATTGTAATAATATTGATGATTGTTATTGTGGTGCATTTGTATTGGATGAAATGACGAGAAATAAATTTCTATTGAATTTTTAATATTATTAGGATAACTTATTGCACTTCCTTTATCTTGCATTGTTTCGTTTATTACTGTAGGTAAATGTGTGACTAAGTTGAAATACGACGTAGTATGAGATCGTATATCGAATTGTTCTCAAGGAAATCATATTCTGTATTTATCTTTGACCTGCATGTCCTCCCACCAAGTCACAAAAAGATTGGAAGCAATAAAAGCTTAGCCAGATAAAAAGTAGATGACTACCTATATAAATTCTGGGATCGATTTCAGCAAATAATATTCATTCGTCTCTGCATCAACGAAAGTAACATTGCCAGTTCGAATCAAGATGGAAATTCTAAACATTTTTAAAGTTATCACTCTTCTTACCATATTTGCTATTTGTTTTGAATCGTGTAAGTGTTTTTTAAAAAAAATCAGAAATTATATTAATTTAAAAATACTTCCTGAAGAACGGATATTCGTGTATTTTTCTTGTTGTTTATACTGTGTTATATAGTCAAAGTGAAGTTTTATATATCTTTTTTGTTTCAATGAATCAGGTGTTGTAAAGGCTGATCCGGGAGAAAATTATGGGGAACATCTTCATGCTAATGTTGATGGCTACAGAAACGACTGGCATCACAATGACGGTAGATCAGGTACATGTATCGAATGTATTCTATTTCTTATCATAGTCATATGACAGAAATTTTACACCAAAGACAAATCACGTTTCATTCATGCATTCATTGAGAATTACAATAGAGTAGCTTGAAGCTGTATAAAAAAAAATTGTGTGTGTTTTTCGTAGACTATAAATACCGTCGTTCAGCAGGAATTGTCTCTGTAGAAGATAACACAGGCGGGCCTTTTATGAAACCAGGGAGACTTGGCCCCAAATTTGTCTTATAAAACAACGAGAAAAGTATTTATCTCCAATTATTGTTTTACAAGGTTTAACATGGAGTTTGATCCAAACTTTAGGTGCTCTTAGAGGATTTCATTTCAAACAGTTTTTTTATGATAAACATATGTGATTAAAAATTGTAATTTAAATTTTAAACAATAATGAAAACACTGAGTTATTATAAGGTGAAGCTTTTACTACATTAATTATTATCGAATTTATAATTAAAATTGTTAAAAGTAACGTGTTTAAAACCAACAAAATAGAAATCTCGTAAATATTTTAACCCTTTCCACTCCAATGTCGAGTGTCACTCGACACTGAGGAATAAAAACAAAAACAGCCTTGGAGTGGAAAGGGTTAATTTCTTTCAATTTTTAATTTGATATATCAAATTCTATATTTATAATGAAAAGTTGTTGAAATTAATACTTTTTAATAGTCTTGAAAGTTTGGATTAAGGCTCCTGCTATACCTAATATGTAGAATATACACTTAAAACGTTTAAAGGCATACACGAGTAAGAACGTTACTGTTTTTTTTTTTTTTTTTCATAACACAAAGAAATGAAAATTTTGCTTAATATTTATCCTCATGCAAATAATAAGAAGTGTCATGAAAATCATAGGAAAAAATGTATTATCTCTTATAATTATGGAGATGCACATATTTTTACATTTATGCTTCGAGACGTTTTAAATGGTGGACCCAGTATAACACAAAAATTGATAATTTCCTCTTAATTAATTTTTTTCTAGTAAACAAAAATAGGAAGTTGACACGCAAACCGATCTTGGATAGTCACATGTCTCAGCAGCAAAAGTTATTATTATTAGTTCTTGTAATTGTGATTGCTATAATGTAAATTTCTGATAATAAAGCATAATGTAGTGTTCCAAATTTATTAAATTGGCGAAACAAAAATATGAAGTGTTTTTCTTCTAGAACATTTAATTGTTTACCTCTATTGGAGAAGTAACATGATCTGAATCTTAAAGCTCTCACGGATGTTTCCGATTGCACTGATTGTTTTAGAAACACGACATACCTAACAGTCTATATTCCTAAACAAAGCACCTATAAATTCATCAAGGAGTGTAAGAGACCAGTCATTGATAGAACGAGCAACTTTGGGATCAAACCAAAAATTAGAATAAAAAAGTGTATTCTGTGAAAATGAGGTGCATTATCCTAATGTTGATACTGTCAATAACAGGGGTAAAACAAAAATCAACAAAGTTTGCAAAATTAATTTCAACATTTATAATTAAATTTTTAACTTCCAGGTGTATAATTATCCATCTGTCATTTCGAAGTTTGATGAATCAAGTGAGTTTAATATTTAAATAGCTATGAGGAATTCAGGATTGAATCAAAGACCAAATGTCGAGTGTTGTTTAAATTACGTAGGTTCACAGTGGAGTTCTCGACTTAAGAGAGTGAAGAAAGAATTGGCGTTAATTTCGGATGGTTCTCCTTCATCAGCAAATTCGGCAAGTGGAAGATCACTCATCCTGGACAATAAATTGAAAGATGACGATAATAAGATGAAGCCCATCGTTGCTTCTCAAGAGAGAAAGATGGAAAAACTTGGAGTCGAATTATCTGCGAACGATCTTGATGAGAGAGGATCAGGAACTAACGAAGTATGTGATTAATTGGTAGTTCGTTTAAAAATATGTAAATAGTTTAAACAAAATACTCGAGATAATTGAGCCAAACATTTAAATTGTCACAAAGGAACTGGACGTGGATGACATTGTCAGATTGAAGCAGCGGGACATCAAGGCCAATGAGGCTGTCGACTTGACGATGCTAGCAAAACCGGTATCTAAGCTTCGTAGAATCTCACGGGATACAGAAGGCGTTTTAAACGTTTCTAAGATCGTCGATAATCTTATCAGAGAGCAGGACAAAAAACCATCGAATAATTCTAGTGAGTCCTTTTTCTACATTTTCACTAATACTGTGCAATCGATACTATCTGCCATTTATCCGTGTAAAAGTTTCAATGGTCCTAGAACGATATTCATGTAATTTTACTCTTTAATATATATAATTATTAAAGGAGTATATATTCGATAGTTTTTTAAGTAGTTTGTACACTCTGTGGTTTGTATTAAATTTAATTACTCGATTATGTAGAAACATTTTATTTTTTATCCAGTATTATAAAAATTAATGTACTTCCATGTGCGATTCAAGGAGACACAGCTGTGCATTCGTCGTTAAAATCAATAAATGAAAATTCAACTATGGAAATTGATATACCACATGTTAAAACTGAAGCAGATTTCATAGACTATATGTTGACAGAGGCACAGAATCGACTTCTCGAAATACGGTTATATTTTGAAAAGATATGCAGGTGAACATTCATCTACTTGTTGGAAATTTTCGAATTCTCTGATTTAAGCATTTATACGAATTTTATTTGTAGGAAGCATCACCCAGATCATATAGCATCTAACATTTTTCGTCAGTTTAATATAAAAGAATTATTAAATACGTTATAATTTATCTTAGTCCTAATATAATTGAATATATATCAATAATTATAGTCTGAATGTAACAATAAATAAATATTATAAAATTATAAATGTACTTTTTTAATTAGAAAGAAAAGAAAATAATATAAAATTTGTAAGAAAATAAAAATGCTTTTAATTCAGAAATTTAAATTAGAGGAATAGATATTAAAAAGTTGCTTCTAATCTGAGCCCAAACGACTTGCTTGACACGTTTGGTCGATAGCTGCTAGTCGCCTCGGACAACGAAATAGCTGCACAAGAGTTTAACAGAACGGAGGACAAAATTGCTATAGAAAGTAAGTTTTTCCGGGTTCTTTATATCAGATGTCCTTTCAATAAGATAGTTTAGTAATAGGGGATCAAGCACAAGCTTGTAGAAAGAAATCCAGCAAAGTTTCATATATCTATACAACCTTAATGAGGAAAATTTTCAATCAGTGCAGTAGATCATTATTTTATTCCAAAAAAATAGTTAATAAAAAGTGACTCTTATCATGGATCAGTATTCGTGGTTAAATATCGTATTGACATAAATACTCATGTGCCTGGTATTAATAAGGATCAAATGAAAAGGGCCATGTTCTGCAGAACGCTCGTTTTCAGCGTCACTTGTGGTAATAAATTATATACAAAAACTCTTATAACATAGAAGAACCCCATCTGCGTGTTTGTTAATCGAGTACGGAAACTTTACAAAGTTAAATTGGAACGTGAGAATACTAAACTGTAGAACGGAAACGATTGTTATCATGGCTGGATCGATCGACTAGCGCCATTTGTATCCTTATCCGACTTTTAATTTCAGGAGGTAAGAGGTTACGTTTCCTGTAAAAAAAAGACTTTTGAAGAATTTAAGCACGCGAGAAAAATTTCAGCCAAGTTCTTATCAATTCTTCATCGTTATAATGATATAGTGTAATTTTATTGTAAAACGAAATGGTCTCTGCTTTAAATTTTATCAATCTTTTTCACACACGTATATACTGTACTATTAAAATATTAAATAGTTAAAAAACTGTGAAACACTAATTAAAAATTACCACTAAAACGTCATACAGATTTCTTTAGATATTCTCGATTTTTTGTACTCTCTAATTGTTGCAAAATTACGTAAATACTATCATGAATAATAATAATAATAATATATTCTGATACAAGGGTCATTCAAAAATTTGATAAGGAAGAATCTGAGGAATTTCGATATGAACGCTCCAATGGGTAGTGCAAGACTGACTTGCTTGGCAAACAGGAGAAAGAAACTGGCCTTCTTATCGCAAATTGTGCGTTATTGATCAATCAGATTGATAAGTGCCTATCGACATGCGGTAACGGCGCCCTTTATTGCCACGTGCCTCTCAGCACGAAAACATTTCACCAATCATATCTTACCGTACGTGATTCATGATACGGCATATAAAGTTGAAGTCGTTTGCTTCTAAAAATAGCTTCATTATAATGAAGAAAAATAATAAAAAAGGCCATAAAAAACTAATACGAAGAAAATTACAAATTCTAAATTTTGTCATTTATTTTCATGGTAATAAAACAAGCATGGGTGTATCGTTGCCCGAAGAAATTTGCTTTTTTTTTTGTCCTTCATAAAACTGCATGACAAAAGGACTCGATGTTCGTATATTTATTAGGCTTTTTGTATGGTAAAGGAGAAAAGTTTTTTAGGACACATGTCAGAGGCACGGAACGTGAAAATGATGGGAACCTGCAGCGCCGGCGCCAGCGCGTTTCTCATGAAAAGCGTTTCGTTATTCTTGGTAAGCAGCCGCAAAGTGTCCGTCCATTCGAAAAGGCAGCCGTCGGGAAGCGCTCAGCCGAAGAACGACGGACGTCGTCGACGTCGCAGAAGAATGCCGGATGGAACTGGTAACAGATACTCGGCTTATGTCACGAAACTTATGGAATCGTTAAAAAAGAGAACAAAATTCTCCAGGCAAGTCAAAACTTCCCAAATTTTAGCCTTCGTAAATATAATCAATGCAAATCATTCAATTTGTCCGATTCTCTTCAGCTATTAGGATCCATAAAATTACAAATATAGGAAGTTAATTAATTTCGTGAAAACCCACTCACCCCCAAACCAATATCGATTGGAAATAAATTGTGCTTGTGCAGTTTGTTGAAACTTCTTAACTAGATATTGACTCGAGCAAAGTCTAATAATTTTCCCCTAGCGATTATTATTTTTAATGAGTAATGCACACACAGTTCTGACGTTGTTGGGACTATCGTTTTTTGCAGGGTGGAATTGGATTCACTTTACAGAGCTTACAAGAAGTTGACTAACAGTGGTGGACAAAAATCTATTGGATCATCGCTTTCCAGCGACAGATCGCAAATCATGCATAACGTTGAAGTGAGAATTTGTTAGAATTAAAAATTTGTTATATCTTTGATTGTTTTTTTTTTTGTTATTCAACAGGGCATGGACAGAGCTGTATTTCGTAAATTACTCTACGACACTTTTGACATTCTCACGGAAGATGTTTTGGTCGAACGTATGTTTTGTTACTGGGATCGAGAGAGCGAAGGTGCAATCAGATTGGAGCCTTGGATCATCGGATTGGACACTTTCTTACGTGGCTCTTTAAAGGATAAAATGGAATTTTGCTTTCGTGTTTATGATCTTAACAACGATGGGTTTATTACCAAGGATGAAATTTTTGTTTTATTGAAGTAAATTAATGAAAACTATAATGATGATTGAAAATGAGAATTTATACACGTTTTATTTATTTTTTAGAAATTGCTTGTTGAAGCAGCCTGGGGAAGAGGATCCGGACGAGGGTGTTCGGGATTTGTCTGAATTAGCCTTGAAAAAGTTGGATCTTGATCACGATGGGAAGATATCGTTTCGGGACTACGAAACTACTGTGAAAAAGGAGCCTTTGCTATTGGAAGCTTTCGGTCAGTGTCTACCTACGGCCGAAGCGACAAAAAACTTTTTGAAATCTTTACAAACCTCGCCAAAAGCTTTCGGTTCATAAATCTGTGTATCATAAATAGAGTAATAAAATTAGGTAAATATAATTGAAGTGTTGAAATGATTTTTAGTTTTTTTATTTCGTTGTGAAATTATAAGTATCTTAGCAGATTATAATATATAGGGGAGAGAGTGGGGTTAAATAATTCCTCGAGGGAAAATTATGCTTTCCTAAGGTTTACTTTAAATTGATACAAATTAAGAAATTTGAATAATTAATTTTGGCAACCACTTAGAAATTTAAAGTAATATATGATCTTCGTTACATACAATTTTTGCCATGTTAAAATCGATATAGTAAAGTCACTGTGATTGAGTTTTCCTTAGGCCCGGTCTTACAGGTCTCAATTAAATTAATTATGCTGTAATAAATGTCACGTGGAATATATGTAGAGTATTTCGTATGATATATTTTATGTTAAATATAATATAGCATAATTAATTTAATTGAGACCTGTAAGACCGGGCCTTAGAGGAATCATTTTTCCCCACTCTCTCCCTATGTTAAGACTATCGAATAATCTATTTTTGTTATCAAGCTATATAAGAATTCATTTGCAGTCTAAAAACGTACGATAACAAATTATTTATGCTTCTAAGAACAATAGCTGCAAATGAATTTTCTTATCTGTTCGATTAATTTTTAATTTATCGATGTTATAACCACAAGCAAGCTGCCAGTTGCAAAATTATATCACTATGCTAAATTGGCAAGATAATTATAAACCCAGAAATTTTTCTTTAATCCAGTGCGACCACGTTTAAAAAATTCTGATTTAACACTGTGTTGCATGTGCTGTAATCATGTATACAAGATTTAATCGTTTCACAGTTTTTACGACGAAACACTTTGTAACGGTAACATTTTGTTAGCTCTCTGGGTCATTCCTGCAATAAAACATTGCATATATATATCAGGTACGTTTTTCAATTGATTGTGATTGTGCTGAGAAATAATAGTAAGATGAAACTTCCACTAGGATCACGTCTGATATTCAGTGTGTTGGTAAGTAAATTTACATTGAATTTCCTTATAGATTCTTATTTTCAATTTCGCTCTTTCGCAACAGTTTTTGGTGTGCCTCTCACCAAGGATACATGGAGACGAAAACACAAGTTTGTTGGAGTCTCTGGTAAAATCGGTGCAGAACATTGAGAGGGTTTTAAATGACAATACAATTGACTTTGCAGCCATTCTGGATTCTGCAAGCGAAGAATCATCGAGTATGTCTGCAAGAAACTATGATGAAGAGGTATTCATGCAAAGCCACACTTTATCATAATCATAATGGTACTCTCCTACATGCACAATTTATAGTTTGAAATTTATAAATAAACCGAATTTTATTAGCTATCACTAGAGGTGATAAAAAAATTGTCCGACAAGGCTGGGACGCTTTGCCAGCAGCACGAAGATGACGAAGAGACACGAGGAAAGTCCAAAACAAAGGGGAAACATGTGCAAAAACGTAACGACGACAGTCACGAAAAGGATTCATCGAGCGAAGAATCAAAGATTGATGAAAAGGCGAATGATAAAATCAAGTCAATCGCAAGACGAATGTTGAGGCCGGACAACCCGAAGGTCGATGGAGTTCACGGTTACATGTTCAACATTTGATGCAAAGACGAATATATTGAAAATAAAAGAGACCGAAGAATTTGAAATTAATTTGTACTAATATATGTGATTACCTTTATTATAAATTTATGATATAAAATATGGTACAATAAACAATGATCGATATATGTAATCATGGCACCTGCCGTTTATTTAAAACAAATTCGATATTAATCGTAATTACAAACAATAATAATATGACATTATAATTACAGAATACGCTCGGTTTGCCTTCTTTCAGCAAAATGCTGAATCAGTCTTAACCCTCGGATTACGAAATTTTCAGTTTACAGCGAAAAAAATAATGTACTTCTGTCGTCAACTTCTCAAAAGTCGAATATAAGTTATGGACAATAAACCGAGGGCTAATTTAACTATGAGACACGCTAATGATTTAATTACTTAAACCGAGGAAGAAAATATATTAACCGGCGCTGAAACAATTATACAAATAAATATCCAAACAATTCGTACAATTTCTAACACTAATCTCGTTTAATTAGGACTATACGCTAATAGGCTCGATCAATTATCAAACTAATCAATTTTCACACATGGAATTTCCAAAAACTCATCACCAGTTTGAAAATGACGCAATTCTTTTAAACGGGCTTTGAAAAATATCTCTCGTGTTTAAAACGTTCGTACAGTGTTTCGCAATAATTTACACAGGGTATCCACGAAAGAATATAGACTTCGTTGCGTGCACTCGTAACAAATATGAGATGGTCTATTGATTCATAGAGTTTCCACGTTTTTTAGCACCAGCTTTTATATTTTCTACTCAGGCTATTAAACATTTGAGATTGTATAATTCTTCGCGCTACTTTCGCTTCGAAGGGATTCCATGCGTCGTGTGCCGCGACCCCGAGGCACCCTAAACGCTTGGGCATATACATATAATAAAATACATATGCAATTATATGTGTTCCGGATATTCTTAGGCGCACTCCACGGAAACGAGCTGGCCTTATACGCGAATAAAAAATAAATGATCCTTGTTCGTTTCGCTGGAGCGCTGAGATCTGCCGGGGATGTCGAATGACTCTCTCGCATTCGCAACAACGCCTAACAGAGCATGAAGAGCTACTACCAAGAACTCCTTGGAAATTGCGGTAAATTAATTATCATTATTGCGCTATTATCCTTCCATCGAAACGCTCAGCGCTTTATTCGCGCCGAAGAAGATTGCTACGTGCGATCGGTCCTACTCGAAAGTCACGTGACCGATCCACGTGTGATTTAACAAGAAACAGTCTTGAATCGCATCTTTTCCGACGCCACGTGTGATGTATACATATATATAATAGAGTGACGAAAAATCTTTACGGAGTTTCCGACAGTAGCTCGACTCACTCTGCAAACCACTAGACTCGGGTCAAAGGTTAAGAGAAAGACAGATGCATCTGAATCTGGTTTGTTTTTATAGGCACTTAAAGATCGGGATTGCGCCTGTGTAGCCTCGCGGTCGCGGTCGGTGCGCAACGCGATAATTCTATGTACAGATTTGACAGTGAACTATATGTAGCTCTGAGACGGAAATGGAAAATTAACAGAACGGGTAAGAGAGAGAGTGGCGACTCGGCCAGACTTAAAGGATATATATATATATATGTAATTCGTTCGACGAGTCTCGCTCCGAAACGCGTCTCGATTCTCGTATTGGCCCGCCCCAATTTTTCGTGTTACACTCACACGTACAGCACGGTACAGCAGACATGCACTATTTATCAAAATACATTTACGTTTGTCAAAGACCATTCGATTGATCGACTTTAAGTGTATACAAAATATCGTATATAAAAATTGGAGCGTATAGGTACGATGGCCTAGCTCGAAAGTTACAACAATGATCTGCGGTTCGTGTGATGTATAATGTAATATAATATTGTGTAACGGCGATGATAATATTAACGATCGTCGTCGTTGTCGTTTTAATGATAAAAATAATCGAAATCCTTAGAATTCGTGGTAGCTACTAGCGATAGTAATTGTAGGAATAATAGCCATAATACTAATAATAATAATAAAATAACTAATAGTATTATTTATAATATTTCATAGATTCGCCATTGAAATAAAATTATGAATAGCGATGTGAATAATCATCGTTACAACTTATATGTGTATAATAATGGCAATTAACTCTCCTCATTTTTATCATCATGCATGCAACACTTCGTTCCACGTCGCTATTTATTTTCAATTTTCATTCGTTCCTTATGCGCGAGGCACGCGTGCGTGCAAGCGCAGAGCGAGGGTGCAGTCGATGCATTTCTGCGTACGCGTGGCATCCCATATTTAGAGACTAGCAATTATGATTCCTTAAGGACTATTCCGTAATTAGGTTTACCTGCGCGCTCCATTACTCTACGATTAAATATACCAATAAAATTTTCTTACTAAAATATAGTATTACGCGCTATTCCAACCATTGCCGATGATTTTTCTGGGAGAGCTCTTGCTTTTTTTCAAAAACAATACGATATTATTGCACTGTAAAATCGTGACTGAACTATCGAGACTGTACTTCGTCCTGTCTATCTATCTCTCTCTCTCTCTCTCTCTCTCTCTCTCTTAAATCTACACACAGGAGGTAGATAACTTGAAATGCGAATAAAATGCACACATATATTGAAAAACTTGTCTAAAAGCTCGTATAAGAGTGAAACTAACGTTAGGCTGAAATTTAGATGCCTAGGTTTTATTTTATACGTTAAAATGCATAAGTATATTTCAGACTTTTCGATATTACAGACCTTAACTACCACGAGTGCTTATAGGAATAAGAATAAAGATATGTTTAAAAAAGCGACATATAAAAAATCATCTTGTTTTCGAATTATTGAGCGTACGTTAAACACAATGGCAGTGTGTGTGTGTGTAAGCTTACTGGAGTCTTTTTATATTTATATAAGAATGTCTGAAAATTGAACAGTAGCTTAAAAATATTCTCTCGACAGTTTACGTCAAAGGCTGCTTTTTGTAAATCGCGTTATTCACCAGTCACAATTTTACAGTCATGTTTCATAAATGTACACAGTTAATGAATAATTTACACGATTCTCATCGTTTTGCAAAGTCGATCATAACACAACCTTTTAAACTATTTGACAATTTTTAGTATTTTTTAGTCGTGATATCGAGGAGGCTGATAGAATTCTAGTCTCGAGACATCGATATATTACGAAAGCGTAATTTGAAAGATCAAAAGAGATTATAGCTTTTTAATAAGGAATTATTCATTAATTGTTAAAATTAGCCTGATCCGCAGCGTTGGGAATAACTCGATTCTCTTATTTCGTCCGCTTTGGATGTTTTGGCAGTTATTGTACTTTTCTATAATATGTTCATACCTATAATATATAATATTTATAGTATAATATATAGCTATGTCGTACATTTATAAAAGGGAGAACATTTCAATCGTTACATGAGCAGACCATCGATTGATCATACAATGTCAATCTTTGGTTAAAGGACCGCGAGTCAATGTTTCAATGTGTCAAAGTCTAAAGCAAGAGGAAACATTATGCTGTATCTTTTTATACGCAAGAGATCGTAATTGTCATTGTTGTATTTGTTCAGATCTCGCTTTTAATCCAGACGATTATATTCAAATTTAAACAAAAGTTTCTTAAACGTTTAAAAAATAAGGTAAAAGTTTATATTATAAGGTAAAATATAATTACGTATATGATTAGTCGTGCAAGGTTGGCATTGCGAACCTCGTCCAATCGTAAAAGAATTATAATCGTCCAAATATTTTACATCTGTCAATCGTACATGATCATTCTTTTAGACGCAAGTCAAAGCTTAAAAATTACGTTGCCTTGAATAATTAATTACTCACTTTCGCATATATTATTAGTTCTCGCAACATCCTGATATCGCTAAATGCTCGCTCTAAAGGATCAACGAACACGCATTCTCAAAGCGTACGATATTCTTGCAATCAAACTTTTCTTCATCATCAATATTGCCTGTGACTGTGAATTAACATTAGAGTTCAAAAATAATCTATACATATTTACAGCTGGGCTTTGCATTTATAGATTTTCATCGGTTCTACTCTACTCGAATTATATTAATTTCATAATAATCTAATTAATTCCTTTTTCATCGAGTGATTAGAATCTTTTAATTAGTCAGAGCTTGAAAGGAATGCCACGAGAATGTTACTGCGAGAAAGATGCGAGTCAAATGTTGTTTAAGCACGTGTATGGGTTTTTGAATGTTGAAAATGCCTCGCGTGCTCTTTTGAGAACATTAAAAATTATTGTGTGTTATCGATTAACAGAGCTCGAGAACAAGCTACTTAAAACTTTTTAGCTGTGCAAGATCTTAAACATCGGTAAGTACCAGAACTCCAGTGATTATATAACAACGATCGAACTATACCTGGTTAATCTGTACACGTACATATAATATTATATTGCATGTCGTATGGTGTTTCAATTAAAATATAGATTAGATTTCTTTGATTACAAAAATATGCTTCTTGATACCAAAGTATTGATGCATTAATTTTATAACGTTTTGTATATTCACGTGCAATTCTATAGAGACTTTAAGTGAAAACTCAAATATTTTTTGTGTATTCTATATCTATTTCTTTCAAAGATGAGATAAAAAGCAACCTTTTTCCCTCCGCACTCCTAATCCCTCATTAGCAATTTCACCATTGATCCTGCACATCGTTTATATTTCACGTTCAATCTACGGAGCACCGAAAAAAGAGTTAAACGTCTCTTCATTGTACTTAAAATCAGTATTTGGTTGTGTTAAGTATTTCCCGATATAAAATCATTACAATCGACTTGTTTCAAGACTGTTCCATTACCAACATATACATATATGTGTATATATATCCAGTCTTTGAAATCTTCGCAAACTTAAGTATTTCTTATTGTTAATACAAAAATAGAATTTTGAAGGAGAAAAAATGCAAATGAATGTTTCGTTTGCAGCTACAACCAAATACTTGCTTGACTCAAAGTGACAGCTTGACAGCAATGCTCTGAATCGAACAAATGGTAAAATTTCTATCGACTAAAATACTTAATGATTTATCATACATTCATTCTCATCTTTTCTATGATAGATAAAACGATAACAGATACACCACCTACTAATTAACACTTATTCGCGTCCTTTTCTTCCGCCTAAGAATAAAAATGCTAATTTGTTCAAACCATCGAAAGCACAGGCAGACACAATCATATATCGACGAGTGTATTCATGTGTAAAGTGTATCATATTAAAATACAGTATTTATAGCTCTTGGGCTTTTCGTTACGAGCACCATCGCTGATGCGTAACGTTACGATAATAATAATGATTATTATTACTTTTGTTTTTCATCAAATCGTCTAAAAATATCGTATGTATATTTTCTTTATTCCCTCGTTCATCGTTCTTCCAGTATCTCACTCAGCCACGTCTAAGAATCCTCCTCTCGTCGTGGTACATTCATCAATATTGCGATTCGCGTTCAAGACGAATACATCTCGTTATAGGTACCCCTATAAACGCACAATGTGCACACGTGCGTGTGAACATTCTACAATATACTCGTATTCATTGTACACAGACATATCTATATATATATATATATCTTATCAGAATTAAAACACGGACGGTAGAGCCTAAAGAAAGGTCATCCGAGATCCGAAGAGTTTCATTTGTCAAAAAAAATATAGTACGTAGATATCAACGGCTCGAATAGGCAATCTGTTAATTGGTATAATTCCATCATAATCGTTAATCCATTTCAAGCGTACGTTAACGTATATTCTATATAGCGATGTGTGTGTATGCACGTGTCCTTGAGTATCTAGTCTGGTAAGTAGCATTGAACAAGTTCGTACAGTTTTCTATCTACGTTTATAGAGAAATACACGGACTTAAAATATATCGAAGAAGTCGGCGAGAGAAACGAGAGAACGTACGCTCGAACGAAATGGTAACAGCGCGACCCAACTCGGGGCCGGATAATGCTGAAGAGCGGATTCTAATCGAAACCATATACATGCGTATCTATCGAGGGAAGAGAGTATACACTTTTTACATCTACACAATATATATATATGCTCTATAGACTCCATCTCCTGTCTTCTTCTGCGAGGATATAACAACTGATCAAGTGGAATGATCGGCAGTTTCATTTTCTGGATACAACTTTTTCTATATAAATATAATATTATAATATATATATATATATATAAGATTAAATAATGTACACGCTCGCGTACGCTTTTAAAATTAGACTCGCCTCGTATACTAGATAACGTCGGTAATCTATAATTCCCTGTTCTACCATGTTTCTCGCTTGAGTCAGGAGGCCCTACCCGCTTGGATATCTAGCACCTCGCCTCATGCTATTTGATTTAGTTCCTCTCGACGATTCGTTGTACAGCACCAACACACTCGCATCCATCCTCCGTTGATCGCGTGCCAACACACAGCACCTTCAAGCTTTTCTTCAGCCACGGAAGCTGCGCTCTTCATCATTGCGTATATACAAAGTTGCTCCGTCCCCGAGAAGGACACTCGACTTTCCCTCTTCGAGTCGATCCTCGAGAACATTCTTTGTTTAATTCTGCAAGTGTACCACGCGTAAAACTTTTCCTCCCTTCGTTCTTTTCCAGCCCAAGTTATCCCGTATGTATGATACATTTAGCGAGGTATGCTGAACTCGCGACTCTTCAGGGTCTAGAATCGCTGTAACGACCTCTGCAGCGATCATTCGATACACCCTTTACTCGCACAGACCTTTTCGCGTCGCTGACTATACACGAAGATCGCCTCGAATCGCGCTATTTCCATCGATGCTGAAGAGCCGTCGGTTTGGTATCCCGAAAACCTCTGCGTAATTGACTTTTGACGCCCTTCCAGGCCGATTGCTAGCACCACCTTTCCCGTACAGCTGTGTTTTCTTCTCCAGCCAATAGACGCCGAGTCCCCGTGCGACCCTCGAAGAAAGACTAGACTTCTGCTATGTGCCAGACAAGGCCAAAGTCTGGTACCAAGTGAGCAAATATGATCTTCCAGGCTACTCGGTGCGATAACACGGTCAGCGTGCATTCTCGCAGCACCGCAAACTCTTGCAACACGCGACACTGCATCTCGACTTGTTTATGCATTTTCACACAAAGAGTGGGACGCGCCCTTCACAGATAGTCGTTCTCCACAGCTTGCGCGTCCTGCGATTTGAGGGTCGCCATTTCCTCGGCGGTGCCCTCGATGATCTCTTGCTCCTCCACGAAGTTGATGCTACCAGCCTTGTACCAAACTACCAGGTCCACGATGAAGGCTAAAATCAGGATTCCACCGGTGGTACCTGTTGGTCCCACAAGAAACGCATTAGTCTTCGTGTATAATACCAATGTTGATGTTCTCCAGATCAACGCTTTTCACACGATCGTCTTATTTGGCAAAGCTGACGAATGCAAATCTATGCACTTACCGTGGTAGAACTTCCTGAAGACGTTCGAGTCGTAAAGCCAACACGCGCCTCGCTCCCCGCACGCGTATTCCCATACGAGACAGGCAGAGTCCACCACGGCGCCATAAACGATAGGACATGGAACGTTACCTGCAAATGACAAATATTCCTCAACTCGCACCAAGGATTCTTCTTCAAGTATATTTTGTCCATCATAGTTATAATCTCGAAGATCGATCCTTCGAGATTCATCGATTCTTTACATGGTTGCAATTTTATTTACCAAACAGGCCTATGGCGAACTGTATGAGACCCAAGGCCATAGCTTTTTCCGTGGTTTCGACGCACCGCAGTATCAACAGCATCGAGCCTACCTCGCTAGTCGAGTGGATAAAAACGAACACCGAAAACAGGATCATGTAAACCCAAAAGTAGTTGCACTCCAACTCGCAGTAACCGATCTTCGCTGTGTTCGGAACCTCGGGCATAGATATATGTTGGCTCATCTTCGTTGTGTCGAGGGTCTCCGCTGAAGAGACGTTTTGACCGATGCATTGGCAGTTGTAGAACTGAAAGGAAAAACCACGTGACTCTTCATGGTTACACAAAACTAAATATCGATATGGGAGAGAGTGGGATGCTCGATACTCACCGAGGACACCTTGCCATCGACAACGGTGTAATTTGAGCAACCCGCGTGACACGCGGAAAAGTACGTTTTGCCATCAGCTCCGCAAATCGGGTTGAATTTGTTTCGATCGCAGTCACACGTGGCTTCGCAGGTTGGCTTGAAGCTGGATATTCTAAGGATGAGCGATGCACGATTAACAGTGTCCTTGAAAAAGGTCGAAAAAAATACACAACCCCCTCTTACCCATCCGTGTGTTTAACCAGACCAGCAAAGTCATCCATGGGACAACCAATGAACATCAGCACTCCCATACCGATCGCGTAAGCGATCGCCGTGAAAGCGATCCAGCCCGCGACAAATTTGGCGTTAGGCTTCAGTTTCAGGATCAAGAATCCGCTGATTATAATACCCAGACCCATCACTAAGATACCACCGACGCCTGAAAGAAAAATCAGTGACGATGATTAGCTATTGACTGCCAGAGAGGAAGAGGGAAAAAGGGAAGAGTGCGAGAGCATGAATAATTTCTGCATAATCATTGTCCGTATGCGAGAGACTCGAGTCCCTTTCGCTCGTGAAAAGGGCAGAGCCCGTTCGAGCGCCACGCTGGCACGGCCGAGCAGACTCGAGGCTCCCAGTGCTTCCACCGCTCGCTTGCGTGTCTAACGATGAAAATTACCTGAGATCATGTTCGCATGATGAGCTGGCAAGCGAAATTGGCTCTCGAGGTACTTTGGTAGGAAGGTATAGAGACCGGCTATCGGCAGGATATGCAATACGCTGCTGGCAGTTCTAAACATCAGGATATCGTTCTTCAACAGCTTCTTTACCGCTTTAGGGAAGTCTGGAAACAAGTTTGTCAATTAAAAAATTGTTCCTTTCTTTCTTTGCTGGTATTTGTGTTATCTATCACTGAGTTTATATTGATTTTGAGAGTAAAAGTTAATTTACTTTTCATAGTTTTGTCAGATTGAAATAAATAATTATTGGTGGAGCTTTTGATGGAAGTTTCCACAAAATTATTTATATAAATTTCTAGAAATAGTGCGTGTGTATATTTATACAAGGATGTGGGATAAAAAGTGGATCAGGAATGAAAAAAATTAAATAATTTGAAAAATCTGCAAGTGGCTGGTTTTTAATCAACGACCAATCACATACCGATCATCCCATTTACGCTTTTCATCCCGATCCACTTCATCCATCAATTCTCCCACACACACACAAAGAAAATACGGGACAAACTTTTCTATTCGATTCAACGTCGCGTGTTATTCCGGAGTTAGTCTCGTTGCACCGTGCAGCGCTGCATACAAACGCCTGCTGCACGCTTTGATCCAACGAACGCGCGAACGTTTACACGTACGAGCGCGATACTATTTACACCCGGTCGTATATCGTGTGCTGAGAACTATATTATCCCGGTCCGACACCTCCGGAGTATCTTGGCTCGTGTCATAAAGCGCGACCTGTGGACACTGGCCAAAGTGACCTTGAAATTACGAGAATCTGGAAGAGACTCGTTACTGAATGCCGCTGCGACGATGCTGAGGAACGAGACGAGCAAAGTCCACTTCTGTGCACCGATGCATCAAGATCCTCCGGGATCACGCAGAGGGCGCGAAGTCGACCAAGAGGCATAAAGGGTGACCTGTGGACACTGGCCAGAGTGACCTTGAAATTACAAGAATCTGGAAGAGACTCGCCACCGAGTGCCTCCGACGATGCTGAGGAACGAGACGAGCAAAGTCCACTTCTGTGCACCGATGCATAAAAATCCTCCGGGGTCACACGAAGGGCGCAAAGTCGAGCGAGAGGCATAAAAGAACACGATCACTCGCGAGCACGCGGGATTATAATCAGCTATGAGTTTTATACCAGCGTAAGGTATTCCTCTTTATATTTATATACACGTCCAGTGACATCCTCTGGCATTCGCGCACCGGTACGATCCCCGCGTCACTGCGTCCGAAGCGCACTCGACCCTATAAACGCTTCGGTGTGCGCGTGTCACACTCGAAGCGTGCGTGCGTGTGTATTCCCCACGCACTCTTGCCAGATCCACGAGGCTCTCCGGCAAAATAGTCTCTAAACTTTATATCCGCGTTTGCTATTTTTAACTCGCGCTTTCTTCGCGAACCACGCGTTGTAAATCGCGAAAACTGTTCAATCTCTTTGAGGTTCCTGGGTATACAGAGACAGGAGGGGAGGGGGGGGGGGGGGGGGGGAGTTTTTTTCCGTCGAGGTTCGCTTAGAATTTATCGGAACCGATGCTTCGAGTTCCAGCGAGTGCACCGATAAAGTGCGCGTTGAGGAACACGTGTGAGGTGGCGCGTACTTGGTCCGCTCGGAGGGAAACGCGTGTCCAGCGCGCTCCTATGCTGCAGGACGCGTGATCGTGAACTTGCCCCACCTATCGCACCAGTCGGTCAGTCATTATTATTAACGCACACGCGTGCACGAGGGTACACACGCGCGTCTCTGTGCTCGGGAAGAAAACCCGACGCTTTCTTGCCGCTCGAGCACTCGGAGCGATAGAAAGTTGCTGCTCGTTATTACCGAACGCTGCGTATTATTCAATGGGACGTTAAATATTACCAGAGTCGAATTTGCAGAGAATTTTATAAAAATATAATAGAGTCTTGTTTTTTAGTTTCTGGTCGATCAGTTTCGAGAGACAAATAAATTTAAAAAGAATAAATATGGTAGTTAATTTTTGGAAGTGTTAAAATGTTAGGTAGACCTTGAAGAAGTTTAGAATCACGTTTTATTCTTTTTAGATTGTATTTCAATGCAAAATCAGTGTTCGTTTTAAAGGAGAATGTTAATTCAGTGTAGAAAATTTGTTTATCACACGATAAAAATTTTAAACTGTACCAGTGTTAACTTTATTAGTATTACTTTGTACTCGAACTAGTTACACGATAAAAAAAGTACAAAGTATGTACTGCCACGAGTGAGAGGTCGAAGAATCAGATAAACGCACGATTCGTGGCAAAAGGGATAGAAGCATTCATCGATTTTCAAGAATAGATAAGAAGCATATGAGAACTCACCTCTTAGACTAGGTTTTTTGGCGTCCGCGCGCTTTGGCGGCGTTCTGCTCGTAGGTAACCGCGTTGGGAATGCAAACATTCCTATGCTAACCAATACCAGCATGGCGGATATGAGCACCAGACCTTAACACATTTGGATAAAAGTGGTAATTAATTTTTCTTTCCTCGGTGAGTGAATTAAAACGGCTAGCGACTGGCACAAATTTAATTCAATTATTCCGCCATTTACCGCGAAAGGCGCGAAGATAAAAAGGGGAGAGGGGGGAGAAGCAGCAAGTGAAAATGATCGCGGGGCCAAAGAAAGATGTTTACGGGAAAAAGTTTGCGTCTTGCCGTATCGCGATAAAGCGAGAAGCGCTCGGAGCTATTATTAACGCTCTCGGCCACGGTCGTATGCCGCGATACGCGTTGCTCGGGGGAAAAACACTCGCGCGCATCCTTGCCGAGATTCGCAAGGGAGTATTTTCGTTTCTCGCTTTTGGAGACTCCCCCCCCCTCCCCCCCCCCCTCTCGTCACGCCTTGAAATTATTTTTATGTCGCCGCGCGTCTTTCACGGCGACAACGAGCGCGAGAAACCAGTTAGAACCCTAATAATACGCGACCGTGACAAACGCAAATGGGACTCGCGCGGGTCCGGTGGATGCTTAAAAATTCGTGGAATTCAAAAGGTCGTAGGATTTTTAGTAAATCCTGACGAGTTAAGACGGCGTAGGAAAAATATGCGGCGCCGACTGATTCTTTGAGGATCCGCGTCTTCCTGTTCGCCACTGCGGGTGTTCCTCTTCTTGGCTTCCGGATCTCTCTCTCTCTCTCTCTTTCCCTCTCTTTATGAAGATATTTCTCTCGAAATTATTTTCATGCGTCTCTTCGTGGTCGCGGTTCTCCCTCGTTCATCCGAGATAAGAACTCGAAGACGACCGTTATCGCGCTGACTATAAGTATTCCTGGCGAACGCGAATGGATCTCGCATGATCGAGTCCTCTCACCGTCTTCAGGATCACGGGACAAGGTCTTCTCGGAATTTCGCGCTTCTAAGCGTTCGAACTCGCCCTCCGAATCTCGCAGAGTCCGGCTGAAAAATGTTAGGTGCTTTGGCTGATTTCTTACCGAGCCACCACGCCCCGACCCATCTCGGATCTGTGGGCGTGATCTGGGGATCGACCGATAAATCCGCGTAAAGCATCGTGCACACCGAGCCCAGGATGAAGCCCAAGGCCGGACCGAGAATCCTCACGCCAATCGTGATTGCTGCAACCAAACAAAATTATTTGTTTATGGACAATGTCGAATTAACTATAATTGCGATTTATCATGGTTCTTTGTGATCATTTACCAAAGTACAAGGGACTCTCTCTGCTCGTCACGTTATCGTCGATGTAAGGTATACCGAGCGTGTACACTGCGGTTTGGCCCATTCCGACACCCAGAAGAGACACGAAAAACATGGCTAGGACCACCGTGTTTATTTTGCTCTGCAACCTTTGCTCCGTGAGAAATTCCCCCTCGCAGTAATCTGCAGAATCGGTCTGTGGTGCCGATGTCACCGCGCTCCATCTGAAACGGGAACGAGTCAAGGTCACGATGTTTGTATATATGTATAAAGTAGGCATGGTAGAATCCAAAATTCGTCCTTGCATCGTTAGGAACCAAAGATCGAGAATTACCCATCGAGAGTGCTGTTCTCCAAGAGATTCTGAAGCTTGCACATGTTGGCAGGTATAGGGTCCGTACTGTTCCTACCGGAAACGTCGACTCCGGGACCCACCACGCTGAAGAGCATCTCGTTCTGACGTATCAGCTGCTCGCCGAAGATGAAGTGGGGCATCGAGCAAGTGAAGGAGCTCACCGCGAACAGGATCATGCCCCATGCGATCCATTTAGGCCGATGTCCTTGACCCCCGTAGTAAGTCAGGAGCAACGAGGACCCGATCTGACCGATCTCCGTGGCCGACATGATGATCCCTGTGGTCTTTGACTGGATCTGAAAGAGCTTCTCGATCGTCGTGATCACCGACACGAAGTACGTGTAGTACATGCCCTGAAGAACCTGCGTGCAAGGTCCAAGAAGAGAACCTGAGTAACGTACTGTTAAACTGCGGAATCGCAACAAGGTTGCAGCAATCTTACGGCATGTAAAATCATTTCCCGTAATGTAATACGTTTGGTAGGTTGAAATTCAAGCACGAACGAAGAATCGAGTATCACGAGTAACGCGATAGCGTAATCTCCCGGTTCCTCTCTCATGCGCCGTAAGATTGTTGCCCCAGGTCGCTTTTTAGCGATAAGTCGCAACGTCTTTATCGCCGGTGCCCCGAAGGAGCCGCAGGACTAACCCAGGTGAGACAGAAGATGCCCAGGAAGGCCTGTTTGGTAGCAAAGTACTGCAGCCATCTTGGTCTCCAGGGTCCCCAGCCACAGGAGACATTCGCGTCGTCGAATTCCGTGTGCAAGCTGCTCGACTTCTCATCCGGCACGATCAGCTTACCATTTTTGGTCGGGCTGATTTGGCTGAGCTTCCCATTCGGCATGGAGCCGTTGTTATTGTGCTTACTACGGATCAGACCGTTCCCATTGGCCATTTTCGTAGGGATTATCGTCAGCACCTCGACGTTGCCGTTCGAAAGGATTTGCGTATCCTCCCCCGCCATTTCTCCAGCCCCTTGATCCTCCGAGTCCTTGAACACTTTCGACTCGCCGAAGATCGCCCCTTGTCTTCCTCCGGGTGTGCCTCTTCAAGGTACACTAGCTCGGATTCTTCTTCTTCCTGTAGCTGCTGCCTCTCCACTGCTCAAGTACCACGAATACTTTGCACTTGCATGGACCACCTGTAACGAGACAATGTCGATTCGATTATTCCCTTTTCTTCGAATTTCGTTATTTTTTTATACTAATTATTCTAATAACCGATTCTTATCTCGGATATAGTCATCGAGCCTGACACGTGAGGAAAGTGAAAGAAGATTGTAACGAAGTTTGACGCGTTTCGTGGTATATTTTTAGACGATGAGAAAAAGTTTCTACGTTGAATTTCATTTTCCTTGTGTAGATTGGTTATAGATTGCTTGTATTCTATATATTATATACACAAGCGAGGCTAAGTGAGCTGTCTTAAATTGGAAAGTCGATCGAGTCACGCCAGTATTTATAACCGTAAAACGTGTCATCGGCCATTTTGCCAGAAATTGTGACAAGCTTTTGCTTTTTTCCACTTTTTTCCCCAGTTGAAATCATCGGATGCATCGATCCGATCGTATGCAGGGGTGATGTAGTTTGCGAATGGTATTATAAAGATATATATATATATATATATATATATATATATATATAGTAAAGACGCGTTAAATATTTATTAGCAGTGATTTCATAGCTAGATCCTTTCTCTAAGAGGAAAGATTGACGAAGGCGCGTAGACGACGTAACTGGGACAGCCTGTAGCACGTATCCTCTCACTTTCATCCGTGCCCGACTTTCCTCATTTCCCTTCCTAACACCGACTATATATACAGGGTGTCCCACGAACGATGGCCATACCATCGGATAGGGGACAAAAATCTAAGTAAAGAAGTTATAAAAACTTTTTTCCTAGCAGTTTTGGTTAAAAAGTTATTTGCAATTAAAGATTATCGATTGTAGTAGTTCCTTTCTTAAAGAGGAAGATTGTTTTGGTCGCGTATTATTTTTGGTCAGAAAGATTCTGTGAATTAGAATACTAAGAAAAACACAAAGCCAAACATCCACTTGAGTCTATGGTGTGTTTATGTTTTGATTGTTTTTATGGCCCTCGCACTCGAAACTGCCGATCGGCCTTTAACCTTCATAGGTTCAAGTGGATGTTTGGCTTTATGTTTTTCTTAGTATTCTAATTCACAGAATCTTTCTGGCCTTATAACGCGACCAAAACAATCTTCCTCTTTAAGAAAGGAACTACTTTAATCGATAATCTTTAATTGCAAAGAACTTTTTAACGAAGGATGCTAGCAAAAAAGTTTTTACAACTTTTTTACTTAGATTTTTGTCCCCTATCCGATGGTATGACCATCGTTCGTGGGACACCCTGTATATCAATTAAACACCATTTTCACCAAACGTTCGATAGAAACCTAAGGATCCAGCGATCGTTCGATATTCCTGCTCACTTTTTAAACAAACAAAATTTTCAAATATTTTTCAATTCATTCTACCAAAATTCAGAGCCATACCACTTTCACCTATACACGTGCAATATATAGTTGCATGGAACAAAGAATCCAGCTACATATACATACTCGAGTGAGGAATTCTCGTTAGTTTAATTAATAGAAACTTAATGCGAGGTTTAATTAGCGGAAGATATGCGGATTTAATCGAAAGCGAATATGTTTCGGGTCGTTACTCCGCTATCTTGAAATCTGAGAAAATGGCAGCAAATGCTTTTGGCATTGCGTTTCGCTGGCAGGACGATCGCGATGTATAAGAAAAATTCTTCAACGACCTATGGATGTTGCTGAAGAGATTTTATGCGCTCGTTAATGGTTTAACCACGGTGCACGGTAACTGACCTCTGCGAGAAATGTCTAAGAATACAAATGTGCGTATACGTTGTAGTGCCACTTGAATGCGCCATTGACCCAATCCTGTTTTCAGACTGGCAATAAGTCACGAGATATATTTTATGAAACTGGAGAATAAAATTAAATTGGTCGGTTGTAAAATTGTGTACCTGGTCCAAGATTCGATTAATAATTGAGAAAAATTATTTAAGGTGAGTGAGTGCAAGTGGAATAAAACGTGCACGTTGTACTTGGACACGACGGCAGCAACGAAATCGAAAGTTCGAAAGATGAAAATCAGCTGACTCTCTTCAGCTACGACCTCGGCACTGGCGAACAAACTCCCGCGCAATTTTCCGTTATCGAGCAACTTTTCGGTGATTTCGGATAAAAGCGAAGTTTTATTTTGTACAGTTTTGGATCTCGCGAATTAAGGAAGAAAAGTAAATGTATTTTTTTATCAATGATATTCTAGCTTTAAATTCATCAAATATGCGAGATACAGAAGAATGATAATTTATCAATGAAAAATGATAATTCGTGTTTCTCTCGTAAAAAAGGTGCTTTATTAATTTTAGACATTGATATTTTACGAATAAATGCCGAGGAATATAGGAATCGGTAATTCGTCCACAATTTCTCAACACAAAGTTGAGCTGGAAGCTGACGCAACGAGGAAAGAAATTTCCGGTAATAAATTGTAGAGGTATGTTGGCCGTAGGTTTAAATGGGGAGTCCAATATCTCGTAACTGTGTTCCCGAAGAGCCCACGTCGTACGTATACTTTTCGAATATAAAGCCGTTATGCGATGGTTATCACGAGTATCTCCATACGCACCATTTTGAAAAGCAACTCGAAACGATTCGTACACCGATTCAAAACAGCCACATTGTTGAAAAATAAAAAACAACCAAAAAATTAAATTTTCAGAAAATTAGGGTTATTTTTATGAAACTTTTAACAATGTTGCTATTATTCACAAAATACACAAATTTCTATCGAGTCTTAAAACTCGAAGACCATCGGACGCCCGTTCAGATTCCTACAAAAGTTTAGCATCGAGCATATGGGCGTGAGTGAATCTTGAACGCGTGCGATTCGCTTCTTCAAAGAGAAAGAGAGAGAGTGTGTGTGTGTGTGAGGGAGAGTCACACATGCAGATATCGGTGGCGGTGCACATGAAACACGTGCCACGTTGTTGTAAGCTCGACTCTTGCGTAGCGGTGAGACTTGGTCTAGGTCGCCTTTCACTGTCCTACTGACGTCTCGTGGTTAGCTGCAGCTTAGTTAGCCTATTCTGCTCTCTGGCTACACCTCAATGCCAGCGTACTGCAGCGCACGTTGCTTCACATAGGCCGCTCCAAAACAAGCTGCACCTAATAATTCAACAAGTACCGTTTCCTCGGAAAGTCTATGAAAATGAAACCTGCGATCGAATGGGAATAAAAGAAACCAATCGTGACTGCAGGGTTGCGTTTGGAGCGAACGTGCGAGAGCTCTTTCACTAAATATATATATATATATATATGTAGTGTCTAGAATTAACGCAAATGCAAAACTGCAACGATAGTGAAGAGGATAGAAAGTGGAACGTGTTGATCATCGAGTCGTTACGTCATTTGCTGTACCTGCTGAATCAGCGATCATTATTCCTTCGTGTCGCCGATCAATGACTACGCGAATCCTTTCGTACGCGGTTTATCGCGAGTTTTTCTCCAAAACGCGCCGTCCAGCTCCGAACGACGACGTGTGCAATTATTTGGTTTCGATATAAATTTTCACAGAAACGAGTTATGCTTTGAAAAATGTTTATAAGTTAATTTTTATATTTTATCATAGGGGATTGCACAGGCTGGTCTATTTTTGCAATTTCATGCGGCTAAACTTTGTAGCGGTAATATTTATATGCTAACGGTTGAGCGGCGACCAGAGTGAAGCAACAAAGTTCTGCTGGATGGATTCGCTTCGTGGAAGAAGTAAATGATTTTGCCTTATGCCAGTGGTGTAATTTTGTTAAAATATCTTTGGCTCGTTCGCGATTGAATTAGACACCAAACATTGTTGAATTTTCGCTTCCTTTGACACAAAGTGAATCGTACGATTGACGAATGCAGTCGATTTCATCTGCTGTATTTACTGTATATACTTTGCTATCGTTTTTTTGAAAAGTTTGCCAGAAAGTGTGAAAAAAAAAATTTCAGAACTTTGTTGAGACACGTGATTTATGAAATTTGACGTTCTTTGATTGCACTGCTTCTCGATAGTCCATGTATCATCGATATGCAGATTAGATTGAGAGTAAAACTGGTTTGAAAATTTCACTAATTTTTCTATTCTAATAAAATGAATTTTATGTCAATTGACCGATGTTTTATTAATTTGTACAAACAATTGACTGTTTATCAAGACATTTAATTTTCTGAAATTGTTACAGCAACAATGTTTCAATCTCGTAGATATTTTATTGAGGGCAAGGAGGCTTGAAAAATCATACGATGCGAATATCAGAAAGCAGGATGTGAACTTGGATACTTCCTGGTTGGGCCTGTGATTAAATTCGTCCGTAGGTTGGTCAGTGATACAGAGGGGACGATATTAAGGTTTATCTGGCCTAAAAAAATGAAACGCAAAGCCTAAAGTCTTCTTACGCTTCTTTCCAACAATTTGTGTACGTCTGTGCAGAAATAATCGTCGAATTCGGATCTCAATCGAGTTTAGAAAATTACGACGTTTCATAAATAGCGAAAAATTAATATTTGATTGATATAAATGTATCACCTTCGTTATAAACTTTTTTCTCTGTTTCGTAGCATAAAATTATTCTAAAACCTTGATGAGTGGTAAAAAATATTATTCAGATTGAATGAATTAAAAAATTATTAGACTAGCACATGCACTATAGTTATATTCGTATATCTACAAGAATAAACAGAATTGAAAGTTTTCTAAAATTTTCAAGACCAAATCATGGCAGAGCCATGAAAATTATTAACAAGGTTTCTGAAGAATTTGAACAATAATCACAATATACATCATTATAATTATTATCACAAAGTGCTATAACGCATACTGTAAAAAACCACATGAGAAGGCAATTGACCGTGAAAGGGTGGTAAAAAGTACGAGCAATGGCAGTGTTGGCATTGCACGAGCCAAGGTCGATCCGTTTGTAGGTACTCGGCTAAGAAACGCCCGAGCCTAACAACAATCGCACTTATTAGCATACAAATATACACGATTTTTCTCCGTTGACAAAAACTCATGGAAAATCACTTTTCCATTGTCGCGATTAAAGTGGGAAAAAATAATCGGTTTAGGGTGAAGGTAGTGCAGCCATCTAACCAACACGTGTTTCGAGTGTGTGCAATCATTAATTAGAAAGGCGAGCAGGTATAAGTATCAAAATCTCTCTACGTACTTATTAACGCACGCATCGAACCGATTGCACTGAGAACTGGTGTGGCAACCGCTCTCTTACAATGTGCTCCCGTAAATAGTCACGATTATTTATGCGAGCGTTACAACGAATTTTGTGAAACAATTCCCTCTGTGTACCATTGGCTTTCTCGATATAAAATTCTTTCGAAGCGACCGATGAGCATTCTAATGGGTGCATTTTTGTAGGATCGAGTGTTTTTGGAAAATACGCGAGGAAATTTCAAGAGAAAAGTCCAACGGAGTTTGATCCCGCTCGAATAATTGCATCGATAGGTTAATTATGCAGGTATTCGCCCTATAAACTCTATAAATTGCCAGGCAAAGTTTCTCGCGGCGCACGTGCCCTCCCACTGACATTGCCAGACAAGGTGGACCTCCGGAGCTCGCGTGCACGAGCACGCAACTCGACCAGGGTGCAGCGGAGCATTTTTCTTTACCGGATATGGATAACGCAGGAAATTTTTTTTTCTATCGTTCTAAGCTTTCCATCCACGTGAAACGCACTCCGATATACTGCAGTATGTATATACAAATTTTAACAATCGATATCCTTTAGACGTGTATTCACGAGTACATAAAACCTTGAATATTTTCATACAAGGAAAACTTGCCAGTGAAACTGTCGTGGAAATTTATTTTTGCGGAGGTAAATAAATCAGTGTAATAATTTCTATAAAATAATAACGAGTGTAGGAAAAGAGAGACGATATACTGATGTAAAATCGGTGAAATCGAAGGTATACGACAGAATCGGTCACGCGATGCTTTCGTTAAAAATATAGAAGGGCCGTAGAAATAGTATAGAAAACACGCCATATGATTTTCCTCGTGGAAATTGGTCTAACTTATATATGTGTATATATATATATATATATATATGTATATATAGTTCTGTTGTACATCGTGCGAGTATGTCTCTTTCACAAACACACTCGCGCACCGACTCTCTTTTTATTTTCATGCGAATCGTTCCTTCGTCAATGCGATACACACACATGGTACAATACACACATTTACCCCTGCCACGTCGCGCACAACTATGGATATTGCACCGAGCGTGCAGCACCAGCAATAAAATGGAAAGTGTTTTGAGAAAATTGCCCACTCTCATCACTCGAAAGGGAAATACTTCATTTCACGCTAGACCTCGCATATTAATATATATATATATATATATACCACTGCTAACGATTCTATCCATGTTTTCACAAACAAACTTTCCAACGATTCCCACAACTCGACTTTGGCATCGCAGCTTTGTTATCGCGCGAATCTAGGGATGGAGTGATCGTTCCAGGATAATCGAAAGAAACGCAAGAATAATTGCAGGAATAAGATCCATGCGGTAGATGCTGGAGTGTACTTCTGTGTACCCTTCAATCATGCTCGATGCGTTTGCTTTTACTGTTTATTATACGAGCATAGTCCATTGGAGAGGAATGGACCATTGGGTGGTAGAGAAAAATAAAGTGATACCAACAATGACGATATATATATATATATATATATATATATATTATAGAATTGTTGAATTATATACGCAACCAAACCTTGAATAAACAAATTCAAAGAGAATTTCTACGAAAAATCTTGAAGAATCGATATTAATTGACGGAAGAGAGGGAAATTTTATAATAAGGTTAGAAAGGAGCGAGAGAGGTATAGAATAATACCCATGGAAAAGTGGAAAAGGTCTGTTGGGTAAGGCTAGCAATTGGAGCAAGGGGAAATAAGATGGGTAGGTACAGGCACAAGGAGGAAACAGGTTGGAGCTGAGAGAGCAGAGTGCGCGCCTCGCTATACGTATATATATATATATATATAAACGTGTGCATTTTAGAGGTAGTCTATAAGTGCTGGTGGTGCTCGGTGTACCAGTGGTGCGTGCAACGCGATGCTGGACACAGCAGAGGGCTTATTCAATGTAATAATAGATTGTATCTACTGTGCGGCCGAGGCCTCCGGCGCAAATTACGGACAATCATGCCGGCAGCGAGCTATCGGCGTCATCTTTTTGGCCAAATAACACGCTACGCGCCTCTATTCCACCACGAGACCCCATGCGCGCCGGGAACGCGCACCGAGGGACTCCGCGGCGAGTTGTTCGCCGCTGCAATTATATTCGCTCCGGCGTAGACCTAGGATGCACCGTGGCTCCGGTAGAACGGCGATGCGCGGCTCCGGCAGAATAGCGACGCGCGGCTCCGGCAGAACGGCGACGCACGGCTTCGGCATGCCAGCCAGGACATTTACCGGACCGAAGCACGCGACCCTTATCCTTCTGGCAATTGATTTATACGAGCCTCGTCCTATCCTATCCATTCCCGTCTAGCTCTTCCTCCCGTGCTCTTTATATATATATATATATATATATATAGTACAGCGAGCGAAGGAAAACCCTAACGAGGTCCCGTGACTCACAAGCCGCGCGATCGCCTCGCAGCTCGACGCGCCGCCGATTCATTACTCGACGTTTCGCAGGGAGACTCTCTCCCCCCTCCCCCCCCCCCCCCCCTCGCCACGTTTCTTCGAATTCCAAATCCTAGCGGAGATAATTGTTGATACAGGTGTTCACGGTTCCCCGGATAAAAAAATTATCCGCTGAAAAATATGTGCACCGGATTTTATTGGGCGATTATCTTTTATTGCCGGATCATTATTGTTGCAGAGCTTTGTGGAAGAGAGGGAATTTTTCAGAAGCCGAGCTCTCCTCTTAAATATAACGCTTTTACAGGCGCAGCTTGGGCAAAGTGGGTCGAGTGGGGAGATTCTCGACGGTGGCTCGTAAGCTCGCTCTGTATTAGGAACGTCCCTGTGGGACCTTATATTTTTTATCGATTTAATCCTCCGCTAGTGTGCGTGTTGCACTATACATATATATATATCGTTCTACCTCGCAATTGTGGAATTTAGAAATGAGTCGCGAAAGCTGCTTTAGGAAGTTGCCAATTGGTCTCGCTTGTCCCGCAATTCCAGAACGATTTCTCTCGATGCGTCCTCTCATTTTTCGTCCCACAATCGTGCAAGTGCGCATGACGCAAAAGACGATTGCGCAATTCCGTGACCCAGCGCGTATTGGAATAGCATAACTCGGTCTGTGCACCCTTGCGGAGGACGCCTTATTTGCACTCGTCGCTAGACCAATTAGGCAACGTCATAAATAATAGCATGGAAAGATCAGCATACTTCGTTGAGACATTTCCCATCAAAAATGCGATACACCGGCCTTTTATAGAATTATTAACCGTTGCTCGAAATTGCATCAGTCTGGATATAAATAGAAATTTGTGTGACGTAAGTGGTTCGTAAAAACCGGATAAAACCTATATATATATATATATATAATAAGTGCTATTTAACTTGTTGGACACATTTCCTTCGATTCTCGTCAAAGCAAAAATCGAGCCCTTTTTTGCAAGGTTTTCGCACACACTTTCATAAAAATTACATTTTTTTCGTGCTGCCTACGAGTAAATGCACTTTATACAGATTTTTAATAAAAAGAGAGAGGGAGCTCGATGAGAATCAGAGGCGTTGAAGATTCGGCCGTTTAATCCGAAGACTGCAGCTCGGCTAAGCTTGAAATCAACTGTACGAATATAATCCCGGCTTAAAGTGTAACGAAGCCGGCGAGTTTGATGTTCCCGAGCCTCCGTCTCTTTGCAGGATCTAAATCTAATTGATACGAAGCTGTGGCCCTCTTTCGGAGCTTCCTCGTATCGAACTCTTACCAAGAATTCTTCCGAGGATTACGTTGTTTGCCTCGACAGTTAATTCGCGATATGTTAACGCGGTAATGCACCATTACGAGAGATAGTTTCCCAGGTGAAATTTACGTTCTTCCAGTATTCCCAGTGTTATGTATCTCGTTGCAACTTTTACTCTCTTTTTTTCTCCCTTTTTTTATTCAAAATGATTAACCCAGAGAAAAGTCAATCAGCTCGGCTGAATTACACGGGAAACTGGTAGAGACGTAATTAATCCGAGAAAAAATTGTCTCTCCAGACGTTGTGTATATATTATATGTGTACTGTCGGGAATAAAATTCTGAATGTAATCGACAAAATTGCACGTAACGTTGCTTTACACGCTCGGTAAATGTAAATCTTGCTCGACTGTACTCGATTCGTTCTTGAGACGTTGTAAGGTTGTAAATATTTTGAAGATGATTCGTTAAATGTAAAAATCGAAAAAGGAGGATGTTTTTAATTGGAATTTGATTTTTGTTCCATATAAAACATATATATATATATATCATATTTAGGATGTAAATTAATATTAAAACGTATACCACTACTATAATAGGCTCGACGGTCGCTATTCGAGGATATCTGCAATGGGACCAGTTCACTGCTGCATATAACAACTCTCACGCTTAACTTGCCCGACAACTGTTTTCTTCAATGTCAGACAGCCCCCAGCCGTAAGCACGTGGCCAGCCACGAGTTTTCGGCAAGAATGCAGCTTATGACTTTTCCACACAGACCTGCACCTATTATTTTATCTCCATCCCAATTTCTAGCAAAACTATATAAATTTCATAGCAAATGTGTATACCTGATTTAAATGGGAGTTGGACCAATTGCAAAATGCTTTAAATTAATAAATTGCAGTCTTGGAAAACGTGCTTGTTATACATCGGCTACCTATTAATATAATTAGTGTATCGGTCAATGAAAAGTTATTTCCACATCTGCAGCTATTATTTTATTTCCACCCAAATTTCCTAGCAATTGTCTATACATGATTTAAATATAAACGAAACAAATTGCAAAATGCTTTAAATCAACAAACTGCAATCTCAGAAAACGTACTTGTTGTACATCGACCACTTATTAATATAATTAATGCATCGGTCGATGAAAAGTTATTATCGAGCAAGGAGAGTAGGAATGCAAGCAGTGGCAGTGGGGTATCGGGAGGAGACTGGAATAGGAGGGGGGAGGGGTGTTAGGGGAGTAGTGGAAGTATCGCAAGTAAGGTCTGTGCAAGCGTAGCGTGGCTAATGAAACTACTCACGGCGATAAATTGCTCTAACCGAGCAGCCCGAGCTGTAATCTTGCAAAGGAAAGTAAAGTAAGTAGCGCAGGTGTAATGTAATAACAACGAGACGCGGTCTGCAGGCGTGGAAGCGACCGCACGAGAAGGAGAGTGAAAGAAAGTGAAAAAGTCGCCACGGCTCTCGGCGAATAACGGCTCTCGCCGAGTCTCGCCTGCTGTAGACCGAGTGAGATTGTGGGAGATCTGCACGGATGACCTCGATCGCTAACTTAACGCTCCCCTACACCTCTTTCTCGTTTGCTCTCCGTTTTCCGCACTAAATATAGTACGTGCACATCCAATACACTCTATTAGCTACATTTTTTACACTATTGGAGAATCGCGTTAAATATTGTAGTAGGTAATTGACGTATGAGAGATTTTCGATCCTCGAGAGGGGTGAGCGGTACAGAATTATGTATATATGCTGGAGCGTGGAGTGGAAATTAGTGTTCTGATTAGAGATAACGAGCACGTGCTGAGGACATTCCTGGAGATTGTTCAAAATCGATGGAGGAATTATTAAAATTATAGCGAATTTCAGTTTGAAGTTTTCTGATGGTGAAGGTGGTAGGATATTGCATTTTTTATGTCTTTTTAAAGTTTTTCAAATAATCGTTGGGAGCTTGTGGGCGGTGTTGCGTTTGAAGGTTCGTAAAAGTTTTGAACAAAGCTGGGAAACTTTTTGTTCTTTTGAGGAATCGTTTGAAAATACATAGGACGAATAGATGGATGCGAATAATGGATCGAAAGAACGTGAAATTGGTTGTTGAAGCTGCTTTCGATCTCTACATGAGTTTGGCGCGAGAAAGGTAAAAATATTTTTATGCGAATTATGCTGCTAGATACTTTTGGTCTGTGACATTTAAGCAAACGAGGCTATATGTCATTTGACACAGCTCCTGGATGACACTGATGTAATATATATAATTACGTTTAATGTCCTATTTTTGTGGTTGCAAAAAAGCAAATATATATTACTTAAATTTATAAATTTGTCTATAAAATATATTTTTCAATATTTACAAAATAAGACATTAAAACCATATCTCAGTACGAGCTATATCGACATATTTCAATGCAAAGACAAAGCACACTATATATTTTAGGTATAATCACCTTAATTAGAAAATTGTTTATACACATATACCACATGCAATGCACAAGTACAGTGGTTTGAGTACTCGATAACCGAGATACCTAAATTAATTATGCGAGTAGGCGTGAGAATGAGTATAGCGTATAGCTCGCTTACTTTCCGCATCACGTGCACCACATTTAATAGAACAAATTGTCCTAGCCCGGTCTACATTGCAGATTGCAGTTGTTCTATAAAGAAAAGTGAAATCAGCAGCACCGTGCTGGCTTTCAATTGGAAAGAATTTGCCGCGTAGGTGAGCTTACTTTATACACTCCATAACAACTCGGAGAATTTCTTCTGGACGATTTCAGCTGGGTCTGTGACTCTCGCACAAACCTATGTGTACTCACACGTACTTATAAAAAATCCTTGAATATAATTAACTACGATTCGATCGTACAATTATTGCACTGGAATTGCACGTTACGTTAATTGGGTAAAAATCGAAAAGTCGATCAGGGAACAACAATTATTCAGCCACGATTTCAATAAAGCAGGCTAGTAGTGTGCGGAGAGTCAATAGCCAAGTGCAATAACCAACCGATATCATCTCAGTTCATTAATAGAGATATGCACAATATGCTTTATATAAATGTGTGGATTAGTAATATCGTTACGAGACCACTAATACACTCGAACGACTTTCCTCCAGACGTTGCCTCACAGTGACATTATGGATCATCGTGAATAGGGGATGCAATCTTACTCGGAACTAGATTAAAAAAAACAATATACGTATTTTAATTGGTTGTATATATATATATGCGTCTATAATTTCTTAGAAGATAAGAAACGGTTGTTGGGATATTGTTCGAGTCAGAGTTATCAGGCTTCGTGCATATACAGGGTGGTATCGTTGAAGAACATAACGGGGGTGGTGGGGTGGTATCGCAGCAACATCGCGAGAGAAGACGTGGACGTGGGAGAGAGGAAGGCCGGTCGACGACATTCAACGTGCATAGTTCAAAGATAGGAGTTCGATGTGGTACATGCACACTTATATACTCTCACGCACACTCGCCCTTTGTTCACTCGCAGCGGCGCGCGCACGCACACAGACCTGCATCACCATATTCAGATCTGACCTAGTTTGGGACTCACGGTTCGCCGACACTGCGCTTTACCCAGAGAGCAAAAGCATCGAGGGTGATACGTACGTGGGATAGGGGAGGTATCCCCTACGCATGCATGCATCCACTCTCTTAGAATTCTTATGCATGTATATATACATATAAGGGAGCACTGATACAGTCTAAAAGTCATTTTCTTTAATTAATTAAAAAATTTGGGCCTGATATAGGGCTTTTATATATACGTACAGCTTTGAGTTTTCTCGAAATGAAATTTATTGTTTACTTAAGGATCTGATACGAAGGATTTTGAAGTGTTTGATTGGAAGAAATTCGTGCTTATACACATGCATGCATCCACTTTTAGAATTCTCATGCATGTACCTAAGAGTGCACTGATACAGTTAAAAAATGATTTTTTTAAAATAATTAAAAAATTAAATCTTGATACAGGCGTTTTATATACGTACACCTTTGAGCTTTCTCGAAATAAAGTACATTGTACTCTTAAAGATCTGATACGAAAAATTTTAAAGCGTTCGACTGGATGAAATTCGTGGTTATACACAAGTGTAATAATTGGTTTCCCCATGTATCAGTTATTGCTACCCAGTGGTACACAAAGGAAGGTGCAGCATATTTGCTGAAAACGATCAATAGCCTTGCTTGTATATCGAGGTTTTGATAACAGATAAACGGCTTCGTGCTGTGGCAACAATACATTTCGAAACAAACAACCCATGAATATTAATGACGTCATACATATCTAACGTGGTCCGAATTGCTGCCAATTTTGCATTGGCAAGTTATCCATCGTTCTCGCTCGCTGTATTACAAAATGGCTCGCCTGAGCTTTCGATTACGGAAGTTCGAGAGATATTAAAACTTGACGCTGCTGTTCACCGAAATAATCACGGTGGAAAAGAAATAAACGAAAAGACTCGGTTTGCTGCTTGCTCGGGAGATAATGTAAAGGTAATCGCGACAGAAAAAGATGTTATTTGCTTGAATAATGGTTTTGAGCAGTAGCTTACCTCACGAGCGAGCAAGCCTTTCACCAATAAAATATTTAAACATTGTGATTTTGCAGGTTACAACTAAAGAGTGAAATCGAAAGGGAAAGCAGGAATCGGTACGTGAATCAGCATCGATTTGCATTACACGGTGGATTCCATCATAGCGCTAAGAAACTTTTGACGATGAAATTTGGCAACGCAGGTTAACACCTTGTATATATACGTACAAGTGTACGACGAATATCGATGTACACACAGCCACAACTTCAAAATGTCAATCATTAAGATCAGATTGCGATCTGTATAATTTTTAAATAATAATAAAAAATATTGAAAACCAATAGAACAGCCTTCATCGTAATTAATTTACTAGATAAATATCACAAGCTATATATATATATATTTGCAAACAGTTTTCAAACAATTACATTTGTTAGGAGCCCGTATATTTAATCAGCATCACTTTCCTCGTGGGTTTTATTGAATAAAGTCAAGGTTGCTGGTATTGCGACATTTTAAAATACGATTTCGATTAAAGCGAATAGAAATTTTTATAAATTAAAGGAATATAAAGATGGATTCTTAAGAGTTGCTTGGAAATCGTTGCCTGTTTTTCTAACGAATAAAGAGACGTTTGGTGAGATATTCTCGGGTTTCGAGGAAAAAAATGTTTATTGGGTGGAGCGTGGTAAAACGAATCAAGTAGGATGCACAGTGACTTTGATGTACCAGGTTGAGTATACTCGAGCAAGTCTGCCGTTAAGTGGCGTCTGGTGAACCAGCTTACTCGGGACTGGAGAGTGTACATTTGCCCAAGGTGTCCGGTGTTATATTGGTCATAATATCGTCGCGAACCCAACACGTGTCCCGTCAACGTATGCCAAAGTCGCTTGGGCTTAGCACAGCATACTTTGAACGTCTCCGCACTGGCGCAGTTTCCTATCATCGATGACACACGATGCATCGATTTGGCACCGTGTACCACAGTCTTTCGCTCGACTAAATTCAATCATTCGTTTCTACACGATATTCGCGAACAGCTAGTTTCTTTGCAAATTCTCGATTATTTTTTCGAACGTTTCTTCCATTTGAGAATAAATCTTAAAAATAATACAAAATTTTTTAATCTTAGAACGAGTCAATTTTTTATAAGGTTTTAATAAAATATTTCACACTGACACGAATATTGATAAATAGAATTATTAAACATTGATAGACAATGAGGGCGTTCCACATAGATACAAGAAGCAACCATTTTTTTACCTTTCGAATAAACATTGATTTTCAGTATCTACGACTCGATGGTTATACTCATTTTTCAAGATAAAGGAACATACATTTACGCCACGCCTAAATTGTTTACTTTAATAACGTTTACAAGAGGATTCCATCAACTCGTGATAAGAATTCTAGCAACATTTTAGAAACACATTTTTTTAAGGTTTCTTAAATATTTAATCCGTAACAAAAATCTGTTTCTATATATATATACCTTTATCAGTTAAACCGGAAGTAGCTTGATAAAAATCCTATTGATTTTTCAAGGACGATCGAGATAGATTCGCAAGGATGACAAATGCGTTTTGCAGGAAAATAGGACACGATCCTAGAAAACGTAGGAATGGAAGACTCCACGCGGGAGAAGTGCATTGGACTTTGCTACTCGAGCGACAGGAGCGCACATGCAAGCTGCCACGTGCGCATGCTCCTCGAACGCGTAAACCCTGGCTACGCTGCCCGGAGCTTGCGGTTCCATCATCTGGGTCAACCAGACTCGGTCGCTTTTCACGCACCTGCAGCTACGCAGTTCGTTCCCCTTACGTCCCTCTCACTCTCCCAAATCATCATCATGATCATCAAACAAAATTCACAAATTTTCCATCTTTAAAAACGAAATTCCAGCACCGGTATAAAAAAAAAGAATCCGATTCAACGAACGGCACATCGAGGTCACGGTAGGTTGTGGGAAGGAAGCGTCGGGGCATGGGGGAATATTTGCTGGAATTAATGAAAAAAGCACTTAAATGAAAGGAAAAGAGGGAGGAATGAACTCGCGTGCGTGTGCACGACGGTAAATGCGAGCAGCAGCAGTATCACAACGCTGCGAGCTTTTGCGGAGAACGTCAAGTGGGTCAACGATGCACAGACTTCTCCTTTGACGCACGTGAGCGCGCACGCACACTGCCGCATTCGATATCGACACCCACGCTTCGTAATTTTACCTGTATTCGGTGCACAGTGCGCTCGAATATGGACGCTGGGCTCGCTTTGGTAACTGAAGAAAATATATGTGTGTGTGTGTGTGTGTGTGTGTGTGCATTTGGAAAAAGGCGTTGACCAAACCGACGTTGAGACACTGACACTTTTCGTGTACATATACACACACAACTATACATTATCCGAGCAACAAAAATAAAACATTTATTATCCCATAGCGATACACTCCTTTACATCGCAAAACACTTCTCTGAATTGTTTACGCGTGAAACTCGTAATCGTATACACCGCGAGGCTCTAATGAGCATTCGCATTTCAGTCGTGCAGAGACGAGTCCGACCGATTAACAATCGTCGGAAATTATTTTTGCACTCGACGCTGCGCTTCGAGATACGATGTCCGATTGTGTACGCGCTCGAACGTTCAGACGGATTGCGTAAGGATTTCGAGTAATAATAATAATCAAAATAGTAATATAGCGTAGACGTTAATCGGGCGCAAACGACCATCAGCGAATTTGTCGAGGCAGCCAGCGACCGATTTTACTTACCGATCAAAACAACGCGTCGTAATCGTCGCGCAAGAAGCGAATTTGGCGATTCGCACGAGCGACCGATCAAGAGACAAGGTAGAGTCTCGTGTACGTATAAAAGTAGATAAAGTCGTGTCTGCGCCGCCGTCGAGGCACCAATACAGCATTCTGCTTACCGATCAAAACAACGACGCGTCGTAACTAGTCGCGCATCGACGAAGCGAACTCGACGATTCTTACGAGCGAGCTCGTTCCGACCTTCGCGCGACCCGTCGCTGCTTCCATCGCTGCCGAAATTTTCGCAAAGTCGCACACAGCGGAGAACCGCGAAAAACCGTCAACTTTGATTCTCGATCCTTCCACACGCTCGCTCCTTCGCCGCGACGCCGAGAGTCGAGACGAGACTCCGCGCCTTTGAAAAAAATCGGTTCGCGACGAGAAACGAAGCGAGTGAAAGTGCGTCGCGTCTCGAATTCACGATTAGGCGATGCCGGGACTCATCCGTTCGCTCTCGGGCACCCGAGAGGAACCGAAAAAAAACTCGGTCCCCTCGTGGGCGACCCCCCCCCCCCTTCTCACACACACACACACATTCCTGTCAACCCGCACCAGCCAAGACAACCAGACGGAGACACCAGAGAAGGAGAGGGAGGACACCGAACTGCGCAAATGTTTGCGAACCGACGTCAAACTCCACGCGGGCTTTCTTTCAGATTCCACACACACACACACACACACACACTCCTCGAATCTTTTCAAGAATCTCGCGATTATTAATCGGTGGTTACGTCGGTCGAGAGAATTCAGAAGACTCGAAACCTCCGTCGCGTCAATAACATTGATTTAAGAACTTTGAACACAACGACGATCTCGACCGAAACTTTTTTGGAACCGAGTTGTTTTCTTCGAGACCCTCGCAAGGCTGTATTAGTTTTCCTGCTCCACTGCCACGATCGAGGGGAATATAAATACGAGAGAAATATTGGTCGACGATCACCTTCAAAATTTCAGTCCGAGTCGCGCGTGTCTGACATTGCGCTCTGACGAAATCTTTCTCGATAAAAGCGCGCCTCGCGAGCGAGTAAACAGCAGATTAATTTGCAGATCGAATCTCCTGCCTCTGATTACTCGCGAGCGTCTGGACCTTTGCGAATTTTTATTCGTCCTCTGTAGATTCCTCTTAATGCCCCAAAACAGAAATTGTTGCGTTTCATACTCGAGCTTCCTTATTTGTGTTTTTGGTCTCTCTTCGTGTTAACGAGATCGAAAACACGTGGAAAAGACGTGTTTTTTTGGTAGATTTTTATTGGGATTTATTTTTGCGAATTTTCGCCGTGACTTAAGTTTATTCGCATCGTGAATAAATCGTACACAGAATATTTTCATACACGTTTAGTGGGATAAGTGAGTCGCGGTAGGTCGACGAATGGATAATGAGAATCTCTGGGTTTTCGTATATAAAAGTCGAAGAAGAATAAGGGGCAGATGCGAGTGTGAGTGTTCCACACATATAACCGTGCGACGCCGGCCTTCGGAAATAATTAATATGCGTGTGCAACTGCATACGTGTGCACTGCGCTAATGTTCATCGATTATACACACATACACCTTCTATCCCCTATTCATCCGAACATGGTGGCTCGTGACCCACTTCCAACTCCGGGAATAACCGGCAAATTTATACATCTCTACCGTACACACACATACGCAATCTCTCGTTTCATTCGAGAACGAACGTTTCTGTCCATTGATGACGTACGCCAACCTACCCTCCTCCCAACGTCAACCCTAGCAATCGGACAGTTTCCTTCCTTTATCGAGTTAAACTCGGTTCGTGTACTCGATTCTCCTTTAGAATCAAAAATATTTATCGATATTTTGCCAATTCCGACAAACTTCACTCAATAATAATTTATAAAATTGTACAATTATATCTCTCCTGCAAAATCTCATCAAAGAACGAACCAATGCGACAAAATATTTTAACCAAAAATATAAAAGTGTTTTTCAAGTTCAAGATTGTTTTTGAGAATAATCGAGTTACAGGACACAGCACACTATATATATATCGCAGTGTTTCGTAGGTAAAGATCCAACAAATCAAGAATACTTCGAAATCGAACCAAGTTCTCGAAAGTACCTGTTTTGACCTCTCCCCGAATCGCTCGAGACTCCCTTATCCATCCCACTCGCTAAACGCGTGACGTTTGCACGAAGGCTGTGTCACGCGTGGAAGTCGTTTACCCCATTTGCACGCGGCCGTAAGCAAAGAGGAAGCGAGCCAACTCTGCACCGAAGAAAACCGAGAAATAACACAGACGCGGAGACGATGCTTCGGTATAGCGAGAACCGAGAAGCCTGAACTTGCAGCGGGACGAGGAAAAGGCTGCGCGTTATTGGTGCGAGCGAGAGTGGAATAGGATACACGCACGCGTGATAATAAAAGGAGAGAAACATTTACGCGAGAATGAAAGCGAACCGTGAGGAGAGGAGAAAAGATATATAGAGATGAGCCAAGGGAGCAAACAGCCGCCGGCACATTTCACACACAGACACACACACACACACACACACGAAAGTCTGTTCGGGAAAAGCGATTCAACGGGATGGAACATTAACTACTTGAAGAATTCGAAAAAAATATAACGAAACGTTAATGTTCGTTGTTGACGAGGAATATTTGGAAAGATGTGAAATTTTGTAGATGTGTGTGTGTGTGTGTGTGTGTGTTTATTTGTTTGGACAGAGTTTAATAGAGAAATTGAAAAAGATGAACCGCATGGAAATTGGAATGTTTTTGATAGAAGAGACCGGGTTCGGCGTGCGAGAGCGCGTGTTTGACTTCTGCCAGCCAGCCACCCCCTACTCCTCTTCCCCCCCCCCCCCCTCCAGCCGTTCTCCGTATGGCGAATGGGCCGCCGCGCCGACGGCGGAACGCGTTTGGCATACGTAAAGCCGCGTGTCCCTCGCCAAATCCGAAGCCTCTTCCGAGAATTTCGGCGAACGTCCGACAACTCGCGAGATCGTTCCGTGAAATCACCGATTCCACACGTGTTCACCTACGAATTAAGCAAAAACACCATTTTATCATGCCCCCTCCTGCGCTCGTAAAAGATTCTTCCTCGATTCTCGGGATCGATCGTTCAACTCTGCCAAATTTTCATCGTGCGGGTCTCCTGGAACGCGCGTGCCCTCCTGGTTCGCCAATTTTCTTCTTCCACTCCGGAGAACTCTCGCACGGTGCACGTTGCGTCTGATCGAATTAACGGGGCCGTGCGAAAATTATCGATCGCGAAATTCGGAACGCTAATGGCGTAATAATGGGAGGAGGAAGCTAGCGATTGTATCGACGTTTCAAGGTCAAACGGACGTTGAAGACGTACTATATATACTCGGTGAATATCGATGTCTTTTTTGGACGTTTCAAGAATTGATCCGGGACGATTCCAAAGTTGATCTGGAAATAGTGTTCGTCGAGCCACGGGAGGACCGAGTCCCGGAGGAACTCGTGTGTTTCGAGGATCGTTTAAAATTGATGCACAAAGAGCAAAAACCTCTGCGAGGGTCGAAGAGGCAGATGGCGATACCGAGTCGCGAGCTAATTCCTTCGATCGTTGCTGATCTGCATATGCTAAACGTTGCTTTGTGCTGTTAAACCAGATGTTTGATAAGTATAGACACAACAAACGCGTTATCGGAAGTATTTGCTAAATTTTCATCATTGCGTGCGTCGTTGTTTCATTCGAAACGTACGGCGAGATAATTTTTTTATTTACTTTATTACAGGAGATTGAGTTTCGTCCGTCGAGTGTTTTAAGCGTACAGGATTGGATGAATCGATATAGACGAGACTATGATGGGATCGCGTCGAAGAGGACTCTTCAGCATCTCGAATCCATAAGATCGAACGTTCGCGTAAGAGTGTGGTATAGCGCACGTTCTTATTATGGCCATGGTCTTAATCGCTGTCAACTGTACAGTTTATTAGCTTAAAACGATTCTGTTCTCGAAACAATAAATGAAGATCCACGCTGGAAGGTGAGTTGATACGAAGATCGGACCTTTTGATGCATCCGGACAACGATTTCAGTCACTGAGCGAAATACGATTATGATTGGGCAATTTTAATCGATAAATAATCACAGGTGTATTTTTTTTAGCAGCTGAAACCACCGAGTATCGACTGGATGCACGTTTTTTGACAGAAGACCTCTTCGGATAGTGTCAGAAACGTTCCTAAAACGTTCCAACGAATAAAATTGAATTCCTGAACGTTTTTGGTATAACCAGACGTTAGTATACTTTTTTTACTACACATACACAGACATACGTTATTAAATTAGCCAAGTTTATCGCGTGTTATCCTTCAAACCCGAATCACCGTTACGCTCGAACTTCATCGTCTTACAGAAGACGCGATACATCTCCCAATTTTCCCAAGTCGCGTGCAGGACCAAAGTGCACCAACCAAATTATTTCCACTTTATTACGCAACGATAAATACTAGTGCAGCAAGCGTCGATATAAATAGCACTCGACACTCTATAGGCGATCTAGCAGACTCAAGTCCAAATATTTCCCCTCGATTCCTCGAGTCTCGATCTCTCGCGATGTGACGAATGGTTAATCGTATATATTAATAGGTCCATGTGTGTGGATCGCGACGAATATCAAGTAAATATTGTAATTCGTAGTAGAATCTCTGTGCGAAATATCGAACAACGCGGAGAAAGATTAGAGCTGGTTATTTCGTAGTACCACGGGTATAATCGCGCGATTTTGTCGAGGTCGATTTGGCGAGTGCAAAATACGCGCTTGACCTTAAGGCGGCAATCGCTGTTGAGGTCAGCGAATAAAGCATTCGAGTGAAAAATCAGCAACCACTCTGGCCTTCGTTCTAATTCTTCCAGACTTTGGAACATTATACATATATATATATGTATAGAAACGTCAAGTTCTGATTTTGAAGAGTGGGGTTGTTGCAAAAAAATATAAAAATTTCAATCGAGCTCCCAATTCGGAAATTAAATTACACACACATCCGGTTTATAAAAATCAGCAACAACTGTGGAATTCGTTCTAATTCGTCGAAACTTTGGAATATTATACATATATAACAATATAAAACAAGCCAAGCTCTGATCTCGAAGAGCAGGGTAGCTGCAGAAAAATATAAAAATTTCAATCGAGCTCCCAATTCAGAAATTAAATTACACACACATCCGGTTTGCAAGAATCAGCAACGAGCCTGTTCACGCACCACTTTGAAATTATTGCACGGCCGACGGCGTCCACTGGCACCTATATACACACAGGGAAACCAAAGCTAAAGCCGATATTGGCCAGGCAGCAGCGTGTTTATTCCAGATACTCGATCCTCGCCGCGCGCATTACGTCGTCGTTCTCCGCCGCGCGATTACAAATGCAACTCTCGCAACTCGGAATGTTTGCACTCGATTGTTTTTCCAGACTGCTGCTCGTAAGAATTCGCCACCTACCAATGTGTTTCTCTCTCTCTCTCGAGACCTCTGCACTTTTTCCACACAGGCCGCACATTTTTCACTCCTCTCCTCTCGAGCAACAACGCTCCAACACCGACAAAACTCCATCACCGAAATCCGTAAAAATTATTTCACAAGCTTACGCACGATTCAAGCACGAATCTCGTTACGTGGCTGCACATTTAACGCTGCAGATATTGACCCAAATCGTATTGGATTGTGCGAACGTCGCACACGATCTCCTATCGGGCATTCCACTTTCGCAATATTATTGCCAGCTGAGATAAGCAGGTAGATAACAATACTTTAGGCTCGGGCTTTTCTGCATCTCGTACGCAACGACTTTGCTGATAAGATTCAGCGCTGATAGTAAATTTGTATTGCCAGTTGTGCTCCGAATACCATTTCCATTTTACTCAATCTCACGCTTTCCGTTTCGTCGATCGCGAGTTATTAATTTCGTACCTTCGTGTATAAACTTTGTATACGCTCTACCAGCGATACTCATAGATATTGTTTATTTTTATAAATCGAATCAAAATGGTTTTGAACATTCTCCAATGATCCTTGCTTCGATTATCGATATAATTCGCACAAATTTCGCCGATGAGAGGGTTGAAGCAGAAATGGAGGAACGCACGGTTTAGCATCCGGGGTATCTGGAGTACCTCGTGGCAGTGGCACAGACATAACGTATGTACAGTACGCGGCGCGTGCTGGGTGCGATAGGAATAGATCGGGACAAGACGGGTGACGTTGGCCGTTGCTCGCTCGACGTCCAAGTACTTTCATTGCAGTTATACAACCGCGGATCGAGCAAACGACCGCTGAAAAGAGAAATGGGAACAAGCAGGGGTTCTCAACCGCCGTTTACGGTCCCATCGACGCCGTCGTTGACGTCGCGACGCGTTCCAATTGCTATCGGGACACTTTCGATCAATACTCCCCCCCCCCCCCCCCCGCCCCTAAAGCCATCCTCTTCGCAGTTTCCAATTGGATTACGTCCGCGTGGTACCAATTGCGTAATTTTGTACGAACCTGAAGAGAAGCAAAGATTTTAAATCGATCAAACTTTCCCTTTGGCCATTCATATCTCGCATTATATATATAACGAATTTACTATATAGGATATTTGATTCTACTCGCGGAGGAAACTCGATAAAAATAAAGCGCGAGGAAAACTGACTCCATTAGTCTCCCTGCGCAGAGTTTCGCGTTTGTTGGACGCTGGTGACGAGCGTGACAGCGAGGAAATAATAACAGGGAGCCATGTTTATACGCGTCGTCCTATGCGATATACATATATATATATATACATAGCGAAAGGATGAATCGGTGTACCGCGACACAACGACGCGTGCATGTTTCGCGCGTGGAAAGAGTCGAACTGTACCGCAAGGTCAAAGACTCGAGGCATCCTCGTGTTCGGGAGACGATGACGCTTGGCCGCGGACAATAGCCGAATTTCAGACGCGTGGAACATTTTTCAGGCATTTAGCACAACTCCTTGTTTCTTTCTTCGTATACCTTTCCACGACTCGACGCTTTGCAGTAATCCGTGAAAATTTATTTTCTCTCTGTCGCTTGTTTACTCGGCTCATCTTCGTTTGTTCGTGGAACGAGTCATTTCTGGTGAGATGATTTGCAGAAAATTTAAAAATGTATGTATAGGAAAATCTTATGGTTGGTCTATGTGTTTGTGTTAAAATAGATTGAGTTGGGATTGTGTTGTATATATATATATATATATACTATATACAGAGTTTGCAGGTGCTACCGGACGAGACCGCGTAAACTCAATCTCAGCAAAAGTAGAAAAGTGTATCGTTTTATTTTTATTTGTACCGGGTGATTCTCTTAACGTGTACCGTCTGTAGAAATATTAGAGTTATATGTAGTTTCCGAGCTCGCATAATCTTACTGGCACGACATCAGTCACAACGGCCAAGTGGGTGCAAGCGTGAAATATTAAAATCTACAAGTCTACCAAACTGTCATACTTATTCCTCAAGAGTTGAAAAATGATAGCCCGTGGCTAGAGAAACATGCTAGTAGAAATATAGTGTTTCTATAGTGTTTTCGTATATTTTATCGTAAATTACTCGAGCTTTCTATACGCGTGTCAGTGCACTAACAATGTTTACAGGATTTTTGGTTAATTAACGAATTTTTAAACGTAGATAATATTTTTAACTTTATCACACAATGCACTTTTTTATTATATTGTATTTTAAAAAATTGAGTAATTATTAATTAAGAAATGTTCGAATAATGATAAAATTATTTTAATATAATTATAAAGTTCCACGTGCGTGCTGTCGGTGAATCGCGCATAGTGTTTTTTTTTCGTAATCACTGACAATTATTTATCCTCCATTGAAAATGATTTAATACTTTATTTTTATCACACACGTGCAATTTTTTTATTATATTAATGTAATTTTGCCGGAGTTGAGATTTTTCTCAATTAAAAATTACTCGATTGTTTAAAATACAGTGTAATAGTGAAGTGCATCGTATGATAAAAATATAAAAATATATTTATCTATACTTATATATAAGAGTCTCCGTTTAATTCCCAGAAATATATAAACATAGGGCGCGGCGCAAGTATGCGTTTGTGCAGTGTTTGGGTGCTCGCAGCGGTCAAGGACAACAGCCAGCCTCAAGGACTCTCGTAGTGTAAGTCTCAATGTTTTGATTTTAAAGCACAGACTGAACTCTCCAAAATAAAATCAATACAATTCAAATAGGTAATATCGTTTTTCTTCGTTTACAGTGGGCGACCTCAGTCTAAAGGTTATAGCATCCGTGTAGCGAGTATCCGCGACGAGCATTGGCAGTTTTAAACCGCGTGGCGAGGTGAAATTTAAAAAATCCGTTTCATAGAGTGCGTGTAGTACCGTTTTAAGAGTTCGCGTCGATTAGTGCGCGGTATTTTTAAAACCTCGCATCGCGTAGTTCCGTTTTAAGAGTTCGCGTCGATTATTACATGATATTTAAAACCTCGCATTGCGTGGTGCAATTTCGAAATCAATTTTTTGCGAGTGTGTTTCATCGGGCTTCATCATGGTCATCCTCTTCATGGTCCACAACGTCGCATCCTGCAGAAAAATCACCGTTGGAATTTTGCTGAACAAGTAAGTCCCACGGGTAAAACCGTGGAATTTTTTTACTAATCGAAGAATGACCGAAAACCTTCCGGTAGGTTCCAGTCAGTCCTCCTTCGATTCAAATAATTTCTTCTTTTGTTTTTTCGCATGTTTCCTAGGTTCATCATCGCAACAATATTTCTTTTGCGCGTGTAATTTTCTTTCATCCTTATAACTTTCCGAAATAAATAGCTCCTTATAACTTCGCGTATATTGGTTAGGAATTAAGCTTCCGGTGTGACAGGCTTTCTTCAACAGCATCTTTATCCTGATCCACTTTATCTGGCGGTCCCTGTATATATAGTAAAACTCTAAGAAATTCTTCTGGTTTCTTTTATACACTAGCGAAGAACAATATTTCCTTTGTAGGCAGTAACCCATCGAGTTTACCCTTTGTTGGGATGGGTAAGGGCGGAGGAAAGGTTCCCTTATCGCGAAACGCCGCAAGATTAGTGCGATAAGAATGGTGGGGGGGAGGGGGGGGGGGTTGTGGCAAGAGCGGCGAAAGAAGAATGCTTTGCGCGTAGGGATAATTTATGAGCTCCGAAAGAGTGATACGGAGAATGAGAGGGGGGGGGGGGGTTAGAGAAAAGAGACGGAGCAAGGAGGCAAGAACGTTCAGCTACATTAGCATCGCTTATGCCACCTTAGATTAACGACCAGTGCAATCCATGACACTTCTCGGAAGAAAAGTTGTGACCCAAAGAAAATTAATAACTATTCTCACCGAACGATCCCAGCAACAAGCAACATTGTTGCACACCCCAAAGCCACATTGTGCCAAAGCTCGGTGGCGTTACTACATTCGTACCGCTCGTTTTAATGGTAAACACAGGCAGTCGTACAGGCACACAAATTATCCCCACATTCGCAAATTGACTGATTTACAACCTTCGACCTCCGCGAGGTCTTTGCGTTTATTTAAAAAACAGTCAATTGGCGATACCGCGCTACGCTAGAAATAGGTATAACACGAGTGCTTTTAAATTGATTCACCGCATTCTCGTGGAACATTGTACACATTAATTTGTCTGCCCTCGCGTGGATAAACTTTTTGCTCCTTCTCGTATATCGGACCAGAGAGAAACCTGCAACAAAGTTGTCGGACTGAGTAACGAGGTTAAAGAACGTGGCGATAATTTTGCGATGCCGAATTTGTAGCTGTGATTAATTTCGTTAATGTATCCATCTTTCGCGTCGTGGAAATCTTGTCGAGTCCTTATAGCTGGGAAAGAATTGAACGCTGCAACACTGTGCACTTAAGCGAGGGCGATTACGGTGAAATCACGACCGGGTGGAAATCATTTGTTTGCCAACTCGACCACGATGCTTCCTCGACCGCTTTGTGTTCCAGTCTTACGCGTAGAGTGCGTGGGAAAAAATTCCCAAATATTAAACTCGAAGGTCAGACTCTGTTAAAATTTTAATTTTATTTCATTTATAAGAAAAAAAAGATAAACCCACTGATCCTCAACAAAATTGCATAGTAACATTTCCAGACGATCGTAACGCGATAAGATTTGATTTCCACTCGGTGCAAAATAATATTCTCTCCTGTGTATGGAAAGAATATAACCACGTGCTATGCTCGTGTCGATTGTGGTTTTTCCAGGTCATCTTTAAACTCGTTTCCATTTTGACCAACAACTGCTGTGTTAAACATTTTTTCCTTATATATATATACCTATGTTCTATGTTTGCGTGTGTGTGTGTGTGTGTGTGCTGCATGCACCTTGCAACTGCAAGCCCATTTTCCACGGCGCATTCCTAGAGCCCTTCCTCATCGTGCCACGTCTGCGGTAATGGTCCGCATTCTTTGCTCCTCCATTTTGTTGGTCTCCTAGAAGCGCGCTACCAGCACTTCTCGATAGAGAACAGAAACAACGATCGAACTCTGCCGAGGACTAACGAATCGTCATGCTTATTTCGTACACACACCCCTTTTTCCACAAAATATTCGTCGGACGTTGAAGAAAACCTCGTCCACTCGAACGCAACATTGTAACAAGCGCAGAATTTGTAGCTTATCGAAAACGAGGGAAATTAGTTGTGATTCCGTGGAACATGAAACCGATGACCTGTGGGAATCTGATGCACCACATTTGTAAATGTCAAAATAGTATTTATACGCTTATTATCGTTTTCGCTGTGCGGGGATAAAGATACACATTCGTGTTTCGCAATAATCAAGTTTGTATTTGCATGCACCATACTATATCCAGTATAAATGCGTATACCGCAATCTGTTGGATGTGTTCCATTTAAATGGGTGAAACTGTGCGTCTCATGCGTCCAAGTAAATAATATCTCGTCTCAAACTGAATTTATCGCAAATTAAATTCATCGTATTAGGAAGTTTGTTACAATTTATGATAAAATATTATTTTACGTGTGCAAAGATCCTAATAATTTCTGTTTCAATCGAGGAGAATTTGTTTTTGCGAATTTTGCAAATTTTTCAAGTTTTTTCATATTGAACATCGTATTTGTTATGGAATATTTCCATCGAGAGCAATCATGATATTTTTAATACTGGAGATCTGCAACACGAAAGCACTTGTACAGCAGACGATAGGAGCTTAAGAAGCACAGACCTTAGCAGATCTCTTTCGAGGCTGCAGCATGCAGCCACAGTTTGAATCTCCTCCACTTTATCTACTTGAGAATACACCTATAACCTTGGGCCATTCGTATATATAGGTTCAAGAGCACGCATAGGCAAAAAACTACAGCGATTCAAATTCAGGCAGTAAATTTTGCTCGATGATTGTTGCGATGGTCAGGATTCTTATCCCTCGAATTGATAAAAACATTTAATACGTTGAGAAAATTAAATGTCCAAGTTTTAAACTCAACTTTAATTTTTTGACTTGGAACGTGGAAGATATTATCATTTATTTCAGTAATTTAACATTAAACAGAGATTTGAACGAAAGTGATTGTTAAAAAGCAAATCCTCTTTGCTTAAAATTTAAATTAATAGAATTTGATAAGATTGATTCAAGGAAATTACAGTTTTTATGATAATTGGATACGAATAGATTCTATTGTTTTATTTTTAACATTTTTCTCGAGAGGTTTAGCATTCCGTTGAAACAGTTTGTTTTCTTATATAGCTGTACTTGTGTACATCTTTTATTCCACTAGCGTCTTCCAGCAAATATTTGATAATATGCTCCACTTCTAAAAGCGTCCCAACGATTGCGTTATCGATGCGCGTGTTTACCGGTAAGCTTTCCGCACACACACACCGTTCCTTTTTCTTATCCGACGAAAAACAAGTCTGCTTTAAATTTTGTGGACGTGTTATCGTACAACAATTGCATCTTGCTAGTTTGCTTGTATTTTAAAATCACCTTACAAATATAAGATTTTTAGAATTAAAACCAGAGGTTGTCATTCTGTTTTTGCAAAAATTAATCTTTGCATAAATTTTATTCGTGGTCGTTTCGAGTCTGTGCAATACGACTTGGTGCAGCGTCGTCTCGTCACTAATTTAACACGAATGCATCGACAAATTTTGCTCGCTATCCTTCTCGATCGTAATCATTGCAAGCATGACTGTACTCGGTTATTTATAACACCTTTGAGATTCTATACGTGAGCTAGTGTACAGCGATATTCCTCCGAGATAGAAACACCTCGCGGATATTTAACGTGTAACTCAAACCTTTTCAATCAATTTTGTCATTGACACTTTGCTAATTTTTGCAAATCCATTCAACGAGTACGTGTATACCTATATATACACTGGATTAATGAAACCAATTTCCTGCAATTTTATTCATTCACTCTGTATTTGAGATATAAATGTAATGTTGTATTTAATTGATTAATCTAGAAACAGGAGGAATATATATATTTATAAAAGTCATGAAACGTTTTCTAGCGAGGAATATGTGGCGAACAGGTGTACAAGACGAGACGACGTTGGGACAAACATATACAAAATAAATTAACCACTTTTAGAAATCTATTGCTCTTCGTTGTAGTTTCCATTTTGAACGTATAAAAAATGACTGCCAGCATTAATTAGCGAAGAAGAAAAGCTACATAAGCAATAGGAGAATTATTCCAAAATCCCCGAGTCGATACGAGTTAAAAACCATAAAATTAAGCTTATTATAGCAGCGCAGATTTTTCTTTAGCGAAAAGATTGACCCCATTATACTCTATTTTCAAACGTATACGAAAATATTACTGCCAAAATCGAAGCACATGTATGCCAATCAAAGTAAGTATAATTGCTTTAATTACCACCGTTATATGATTAGCAGCGTTGGAAGAATAATAAGATTTGAAATAGCCTCGTCGCTTCAAGGTATATAGTTTCAGGTTATCAGGAATAGTTACGTAAAGGGAAAATAATTGGGTATTCGGTAGAATAATATACGGAAGACGAATATTGGAAATTTTTAGAGATAGAATCGATATGGAAAAAATGTTAATGAAAAAGGCTTACGGCATCGAGAAAAGGGGAGTTGGGGGGGGGGGGGAGAAAGGGAGAGAGAGAGAGAGAGAGAGAGAGCAGGCAAGGTCTGGTTGTTGGGAGTGTCGTGCCTCGATCAAATTATTTCGTCCGGATCGTAGCTTTGATCCCGGGAGACAGGTTGCCGCTCTCCAGTTTGTCGATCGATAACGCGAGACATCAAGGAGCCGCCGCGCGTCGACCAATCAGCTGTTCGCCGGCAGCTCGGCAATTCGGCTCGGCCAACCCTGACAGCTCGTTATTCGATTGCGATCGATGGACGCGGGGCAACGTTCGACTTAAAAAGACCCGAAATACAAAAACAAAAGCATTATATGTATATTTCGTACGCATAGTGCATCTACACCTCGTCACTTCCGGTATTCGATTATTCGTTCATTTATATACAAAACCCAATTAACCAATTTTTTAATCACAAATGTAAACCTTTGGATCGTACCAATTTAAATGTCGTTTGTCGAAAAGAAAAGTAGAAACGAAATTATTCCATCGCAACCGATTTCTCTCGATCTCGTCTAAACACACTTTTCTCTGTAAAAATCTGATTAAACACTGCATTGGCCTGTATAATTGATTCTAAATATATGCAAAACCCCCGGGAAAAAGTTTGCTCTCGTGCAAAGCGCACGTTTCCGAGTTTTCCGTCACGAGGGAAATGGAGAAAGGTTCGAGAGTATGAAAAGTGTTGCGGCACGCGAGTAGACGATTCTTGCGTTCATTTTTCACGCCATCCATCGCTGAGGTTTATTTTCAAAGGCAATTAGAGCTGCATTTAAGTGTCAGCTGTAACTCTTCCGACTGCTTACCGAGCGGAGATTCGCGAGCAGCAATTAACGCGTACGAAATGGAAACATCTGTTCCGCACCGATCCGCCACGCATCAAACGCCTTTTATCGCATCTGCCAGTGATTCTTAAACAAATGCTTATTTCCATACGAACCCCGGGAAAAATTGGCGAGAAACGAGCGATCACGACGAAGATGGCGCGAATCATCTCGCGTTTCTCATTTTCATGGGAAAAAATCCTCCCTTCTTTCTTTACTCGCTCAAACGATCGTACGACCCACGCAAAACCGCGATGGACGGTGATAAAATTAAACGCACGCTGCAGTCATTTGGTTAATGACGCCACGCGTGGCCGAGGAGAGAGAGAGAGCTTAAAGCTCGGCCCACACCCCGACGATGTCATCCTTGGAAAACCAACGCGAAGAGCGAGCACGAGTGACCACGCGAGTGACTCGTTTAATAATACACACAGCTCGCATATCAATCGGACGATTACCACCGTTGGAAGAAATTTATATCCATTTCGGGCGAGTTCTCACGATTTCTCTTTTCGGTCCGGATCGAGCCACGAAGACCGCTCCTCGTCGATTAGACTCGTGGCAATTTTATTCACCGTTGTACTCTTGTCAGTTCGCTTTAATCCGGTTAAAGAAAAAATATTTTCACCCGCTATATTCACGAGAAGAATTGTTTTTCAAAAGCATCGATTTTTTTTTATAAAATTGTTCTTGGTGCAGGACGATTTTTGCGGTCCTTTTGGTAAAATCTATATCGGTCCGAGAGCCGCGAACCCGATCTGGATCATCTCTCCCAGTGGAGGAGATAAGCTCTTAAAGTTGGATACTTTTAACGGGTAAAGCTCGATAAGTCCGGATAATATTCATCGAGCGTTTAATGGATGTGAATGATTAAAAGGTGACCTCGATTGAATTTCGGCTACGCTATTTACGAAGTGTATTCAAATTAATGCTCGATGTGGCCGGGATGTATAATTCTTGATTAACGCTAATACATGTACGAGGATAAGTTGGCTCACCTCCGGCAACAGATGCTAAGAGCGATAAAAGCGGATGATCGATCTGCCGCGATGTAAAAGCCACCTTAACCGAATCCCATCGAACTTTCCGAACCCGAAAAGAAACGGTCTGATTTTACGAGGCCTCGTTATCAGCTTTGCCCGCTGCTCCTCCTCCCCCCTTCTTTTCTTTCCCTCAAAATGAACTCCCTGTCCTCCGCGGAATTCTTTTTAACGAATTCGAGAACCTACTTTACCTGCGGTGCACGTTCGTTCCCACTGCATTTCGAGCCCTTTCTTTTGTCTTCCTAAACACTGAATGATACAACCGGGATATATATGAGTTTGATAGTTTTCTTTTGGGTTTCCTGTAAATTTGTATAACGCGTATTTTGCTTTCAAATATTAATTCTAGATTTTGGGTTTTGTCATTGTAGTCTCGGTGACTGATATTTTCTTCGACCAAATCGTTTTTCGCAGAATTAAGCAAAAATAGAGACACTAAAGGAGCAAACCGTGTATGTAATTTGATAAACGGATAAGAGAAATAGCATTTCTAATTAAGGGGGATAAATCTCGGGATAAATTATTTATTCGATGTAATACTCTTATTTCTAATGGAAGAATCAAGCTCGATATCGTCAAGTTAATGTGTAAAGAAGCGAGGAACAATATTGAGAATTATGTATTTATTCTACTCCCATGATATCGATATAAAATCAATCAGAATTTCTCGTCATACAATCCATCGGTCTCGTCGAATAATTGGAACATTAAAACATTTATATATATATATATATATAGAAGCGAACAGGTAGCACGATGAGACATGTGGTTCAAATGCACGTAATTCACTGGAATCGTTAAAAGTCGAGATGATCGAGTAAAACTGATCGTACGTCTATCATTTGCATCCCGTTGCCTTGAGTCGCGTGACTATGTAAATCACGTGTGCCAACCGGCAGTAACGCTGTTATAAAGAGAGTTACCACTTACTGCACAGTAATCGTTACTTTCGTGACAAGAACATATGTAACCATCAATCACCCTGTATACCTTCGAATTGAACTCGTCCCAAGCGTCGTTGCAGCATTTGCCAAGAGAGAATTCGAACCCTTGTTTACTTTCGATTGGCAAATTCAACGAAAAATGGATCACGACAGAATTTCGTAGCAAAATAAAAATGGCGAAAAGAAGAAGGGATCATCCGATACCTCGATCGGCTCAACCCAACGAGCTCGAATAAAATATATATATATACAAAATTCGAGAATAAACCTCAAAGCACACCAAAGTCCATCGAGATCCTCTTATGCACAAAAGACGTTCCACCATTTTCTCGACGTTTTCATCGAATAGTTTTCTGGAAAGAATAACGGTGCTCAATGAAAGTTTCACAGTGATGGGGAGTTTGGTGATGAAGAGTCCTCTATATAAACAGCTCAGTGGATTCTTTCTGCTTTTTCAGGATTAGACAGTTATATGGAGCCGAAGTCGACTATAGAGTCGTGGAATCTCATTAACCGGTCTTTTTCTCCAACCGCGTTTGGTAGTGGTTTTCAAAATGGCTGTGTTGACGCTTTTGAAAACGAAACGAGACCACAACTACTGCTGCTGGTCCCAATGACGATTTTTCGTGGATCCCGTTGATCTAGTTGCCCCCCCCCCCCCCCTCCTTCTCCTCGTGCAAAGTTTCGTTGCTTTCCAAACGAACCATCGGGGCTCTCTCTTATTAACAATGCGCCCACCGCCGGAAGAAATGAATATGCATGAGCTCGACTCGAGTCGAGTCGCTTTTACGTTTACACGAGAAATTTACGTCTGAATAACGGTACCACTTGTTCGCTGACTGGCTCTCGACGACATCGTCTTCATCGTCGTCGTCCACGGTCGTCCTCTTCCCACCGGCCAAGAGCGCACCTGCCTAACCAATCCAACCAAACCCTCTTCTATATATATATATATATATACGTATAAGATCAAAACTCAGAGATAATACACGTACGAATATTAATTCTGTACGATCATTGTACTCGAACCGAATTACCAAACTGAGTGGTGCGAGAGTCGACAGAAAAATATATATCGATATATTTATACAGAATTCGATAGTCTTATCCGTGACACTCGAGATAAACCGATTTTCAAGGAGGCTAAACAGTTTTGTCTTGGGGATATTTCCTCCTAGCTTTCATCTTGATAAACATTTACAAATACGAGTTTATCCGAGAATTTGGATGAGCCTTTGTGTATCTTCATCTTTCGAAGTACTGGTCATCCCGTATTTTACCGATAACGTCCGTTTGAGGACCAGCGAGATCGATCCCTACGTCCTCTTTCCAGCAAAATTCCTCGTTATCTCATTTTTCCTCTTCAGCTATTTATGCAGATTCGCCGAGACTATTTTTTGGTCGTTTGCTGCTAAACTCCGATGCGATTCTATACAGCGACGAATAGCTGCAGAGGAGAGTTTCTTCGCCGTTGTTTTTTGCTCGCTCAAGGTCACTCCCGTCTCATTCTTCCGTCGAGTTTTTGAAAGCGCTGTACAAGAGTCACGCGGTCACGCGTTTTATACCTCGCATTCGCGTATAATTCGATGCTCGAAAGACGTGATCGGCAATCCTACCGCAGGGTCCATGCGTCATTCGCGCGGAAGAAAAATAATGCAGAGATACGGAATCTCTGGTACCTCCCGGATGCACCGATTCGGAGACAAATGTCGAGGAACCTGATAATCCTTGAGATTGCGATTTAATCATCGAAATACGGACCCTCGAAGTGTTTCTAATTTCTGACGATGAAAAAACGTTCTCCATCTTGATATTTCGTCGAAATCATCGAAGAGAGACTCGTATACATATATATAGAGTTCACCAAGCAAACGATCACTCGTGATAGGGTCGTTGTTAAGGAATTATTGAAATTTGTAGCGTTTTGATGGGGATTCTGCGAATAGCAGCTCTAAACATTATCGGAACGTCCACTTGACTCGGATTGACCTCGATAACTGACCTGCAGCAACGCGTATCGTCGACGACGCTTATAACTGGAAATGGCTGATCTCGACTCATCGTGGGTCAAGCGTTCGAAACGTAAATACGAGAAAACTCGTCCTACCTGTCATGCAGTGCCGGTGCGATCGTCAAGTTGCTGCGTTTAGCAGAAAACCTCCAATACCACCAAATATACTTTGACCGGTAATTCTAGGTAATATTTCTTCGCACTTCGAAATACAGTCTATATATATATATATAATTCCTCAACAACTCATACGCACTCTACGAAATCATTACAACGACATTCTCGCTAAGCCCAAGGATCGTTCCTCGTCACACACGGCGGAGAACCCAAGACAATCGCGTGTACCACCACTATCATCACCCTCGACATATATATATAGCTGAATCGGAACCATCAACAATATCACTGCTCCGTTTCCAATCAATGAATTCGGTTCGATTACACACCGCCTTTATCTCGATCGGTATACAGAGAGAATTATGGAATATCCAGCGTGGAAAGGATGCAATTAAGATTTCTGCGTAATGATCAGAAAATTTTCTCACTGAACCTGCTGCAGATTTCCTTGGACCAGACTCACGCTTTTCTCAATGTAACCTCTCGAGCACGCAACGATATACCAATCCCGGTTAAACTTTCCACTGGGAACTCTTAAAAAAAATGCTAAAGCTAGAATTCCTTTCGGTATTACATTAGATTTATAAATTTCAACCATTTGGTTCTCGCTGCTGCATGGGAAACCTACTCCTCTTCTCGCCTACTATTTTCAGCGAGAGTTCGTTTTAATCGCACAATTCGACATGGCAAGGGAGCACTCTGACGGAGATCCGCTTCGGATATACACCCAAGACGAGATTTCTCGCTCGTCGATCCCTATCTTCGACCGGCTATCGAGCGATATCGCCATTCAGCGCAAATTTGTGCTCCGAATAACAGCTACAGGTATATATATCTATAGCACTCTTCGAGATCTCGAACCCGGCCTGTATATAGACACACACATTTATATATATATATATATACATATACATACAATTTCTCGTTATCCGCAAGCATCGGAGAGTTTCCTCGAGACCAAAGAGGGTGTCGACGATAATCCTATATACACATTAACCCTGATCCTCTCCCGTCGACAGGACGATGCGAATCGGCGCGTGCAAAAAAGAGTGCGGGAACTCGAGCACCAGAGCGTTCGCTCGCGCTCTCACCGAGCACTCGGCAGTCACCTGTTATTCCCGAGCCACATGGGCGGTGGTGGGCCAGCGAAACGCCAGTCGGTGGCACCTCCGTTCCCGAAGAGAGCCGCGCGGGACCAGAGATTCGCGATTCTCTCTCCCTCTCTCTCTCGCGTCGAGTTTCGGCGGTGGTCGAGATACGAGGCCGATACGGAGTATCTCCGGGAGATCGAGGTACGCCAGCCTCACTCGGTTTACCCGCGAGACCCTGAAGGGAGGGTGTTCGTTCTCTCTCTCTCCGTCTCTATTTCGCACGTGGTCCGCGAGTTGTCAGGTGTCGCGGCTGCTCTCTCTCTCTCTCTCTGCTTCGAGGGAGAAAGGTCCCACTGAAAGTGCGTCTCTAGGGGTTTCGTTGGCCAGGAAGGAAAGCGTGCGGAAATGCGGTGGAGTGAGAGTGAGAGAGAGAGAGAGAGAGAGAGAGAGAGAGAGGGAGGGAAAGAGATTTTGAGAGAGAGAGAGATAGAGAGAGAGAAAGACAAAGATACGGTTAAACACTCGCGACTTCGCGGTTCGCGCGCGACTGACCGAGGGCGAGAGTCGTTATTGGGAGCAGAGCGCCGGCAGCGGCAGCGCGCGCCGCGTGAGAGGGGCCGGCCTCTTCGTCGACTCGCCGCCCGCCCCCCTCGCACACCCAACCGTCCTCGTCCCAACGGAATCGAGCCGAGCACCGACCGGGAGGAAGGGGCCTGTGTGCTCACTCTCAGTTTCCGTCCTTCTCCACCGAAAGCGATTAGTCGTGCGAACGCCGAGCACCGAGCGCCCGAGAGCGACTCCACCGAGCAGCCGCGCAACCAACGAAACCGAAACTCCGACTCCGCTCCCTTCCATCCTCTCCTGCGCGGATCTCCTCGTCCGCCTAATGCTATACTCCCCCCCCCCCCCCCCTCCCCACTCTCTCTCTCTCTCTTTCCAAATCCCCAGCTCTTCGTGCTTCTATGCTTCTTCACGCGATATGTGGTATGCTGTGTGGAAACTTTTAGGTTATGTTCGGAAATCTTGTAGGGTTTTGGTATTTTTTGGTGGGTCTTTTGTTAGTCTTGGGGAGATTGATGGTTTGGGTTTGTTTTATTGATAAGTTGGTATCGGAGAATTTTATGTCGTTCGAGATTCATGGGGAATTATGGGGATTTTTTTGGGGTGAATTCTGTCAGTTTGGATTTTTTGGGAAAGCGTTGAGAAAACTGAGATTGGGGAAGGTGAGATTTTTCCTCGCGACTGTATCGCTCGACTTCTTTCCAGCTTCGTGTCTTTCTTACGGTGGTCCGCATCAGCCTGTTTCTTAGAGGCGTGCGCCGACCGGTTGCACGCGATTCGCAAGGGCTCTAAATCAATATAAGGGCTACCTGCTTTTGTTTATAACCGACCCTTAAAATATTTCGGGTCCTCGCACGGCTGAAATCCCTTTTTCGTGAAATTTTGTCCATTGAAAACAAAAGTCAACAAATATTTGAAACACAGTACACGGCAAATCAATATTTAATAATTACGTTTATTCCTTTATCAACCATAAAATTTCTATCTATAGTAGAACAAGTATAAAGATTTTTCCTTAATAGAAAATTGTTGACAGTCCCAATCGATACTGTGCCATTCCTCGAAGGAAATAATTGCAGTTTATGCCTTTTGTCCGTTGCTCTTTTCAACCTTGGCGAAAAAAATCTCATAACTCAGACCAGGAACGAGTGTTGCGTGAGGTCGCCGAAATCATTAGGTCCGATTTAGCGACTAACGAGACTCAATCCTTCGTATCCTGTCTGGACTCTTTCGTGCCTGCCCAACGTCACATATATACATCTGTCCGTCCACCGCAATGGGACCCTTCGTGAGCGCGCATCATTTTTTTTTCTAACTCCACTCACCTATCTTCTCCCCTCGCGGATAAAAATAATTCCTCTTGAACTCGAACGTTCCACCATCAACCTTCCCGTAGAAATTTTTGAATTGGAAATACAGTCTTTATCTGGGTCAACGGTTTCCGTGTTTGTTCTCGATTTCGCGACGGAGGAAAATTTGACTTGAAAATGCTGCCTGCCCGGCCGATTGTGATTCGTCCGAGCGCTTAGCTGGACGCGAGCCAAATGGCCGCTGCGGTTCGTGGAAAATTTAGCGAGTGCAAATTTTGGAGCTCGCGCAGAATGAACGCGGTACCGTTCATTCATGAGAGTTTCGAGATGAAGCACGAATCGAGAAACGGATTCGGGCTTGTATAGGATTTTCCAGTTATGAAACTACTAAATGCACGTATATATATATATACAAAAATACGTTTACTCCTATTCTGTCATTTCACCATATGAAAATATCGCAGAGATGTTTCTGAATGTAGGGAACATACGAGATATAAAAAATAAATTATTAATCCTATATTAACGATTATACATTTTTTTCCATAAGAGTTTTGTCAGTTAAAACATAAAATATTTTGAAAAATTACCAAGCATAAATTGAATCTCTCTAATCTAGTTACAATGATAAACGTATTCCTGCATTTATGCGCTGCATGCATATTTTCAATAGCTCACCCTATATTATATATCGATAATCGAAGGGAAGCCCACGTTTCGATTACCCACATTGTGTATCAGAGATTGCGTCGAGCAGCTTCCGAATTACTACTTCCAACGTCACTATACACATTCGCGCCACTGAAAAACAATTCTCGATTCGCGTTTAATCCGCCATATTGTCTAATCGCCGAAGGTCCTATTGCGGCCTCGCCAAACCTACATAGTTAACTCCGAGCAGACAGCTTGACCATTTCCGCATTAAAACCACTTTGCGAAGGTTTCGAACCAACGTTAACCTAAGCTTTTTTCCAACAACTATCATTACCATTGGCACTGAAAGGCCTACTAACTTTCTTGACTCGATATTTGCGCAGATTCCCACTCTCGTGTCTTAGATGCAAAATAGTTTGCTGTGTATATACATATATATATATATATATATATATATATTTATATATAATTGCTGGAAAAATGCAGTGAAAAAACTAACACTAAGGTGTAAAGGAAGAAGTCAAGGCTAACTGTCCAGACTTTGAGAGACCTTCGATGGAAGGACAAATATAGCGTTCAAGGATTCCAAGGATCGTATAATTAATCTGACATTCATCGATGTAAGAGCGGAACGTTCGAAACACATCGATTAATAAGAATTGCGCAAAGCACTTTGTTGCTTCTATTCTTATATATATATATATATATATAAAGCAATGGAAATGAACATTCATTCGAGAAATCAGATTCACTGTGTTTGCACGTGTGTGTGTGTGTAATTCTTCTAATAGCAAAGCTCGCTCCTCTTATTACCTCTTGGTTAAATTCCTCCATTGCACCTATATTCACGTCGTGGTTACAATCCTCGGTATATTTCACTGCTGAATGCGCATCGTTCCCGTTACGCTTGCACTTTCATCGTCGTGGATGAAATTGCAACTTTCACGATTATCCTCGCGTTTCGTTCACTCTGAAACATTCGTTGAAGCTACACCATTATGCACCTATTCACTGCTCAAGGCAAACTTTTTACACTCGACTCGAATCAGATCCGAGAAAAGAAATTTCGATTCTTGTAAATTGGACGTAATTGACACAGACTTTTGTCGCATGAAATTTAATAATTGGAAAATGTGAGAGTTTTGATTTTTTTCGGTGAGAAAGAATGCTGTGGGAAGATTTATCTGTCGTGAAAAATTGTGGAATCGTTAAGACTGTGTCATGATATAGGATGTAGGGAGTTTCGCGTGTGGTATCAGCGATGAGTATCGAGCTCTTTTTATTTGCGATTGGTTAGCATTCTACGCGTGTCGCTGGATCGACGAACACGTAAACGTACAAGCGAGTATACACGAGTGACACGTGTGAGCCTCCGAACAGCAGGGATGGAGCCAGCTTCTCTTCAAGGATTTTTGTCCATTTAATTCAACGATAAACACGTTCAGTTTTTCACAACTTTAAATAAATTTCAAAATGTACTCTCGAACGTATAGGTCAGGCGATAAACAAATCTTCATCATTGATCGTGGAATCATCGCAACGTTTTGTTCCATATATCGTGCGATACTATATAAAAAGGGTTCGGTATAATTTCAATGAAAGAATTACAGTTGGAGTTAGGTTGATAACGATGTTTTGGACGAATAATAATCATCGCTGTCGGCTCAAGATTAAAATTGGAGATGATGTCTGTGCGAAATCGACTATAAAATTATAAACTCAAACATAAATCAGACGAGAAACGAATTTTCATCATTGATCACAGAATCATCGGAACATTTTATTCTACATGTCGTGCAATACTAAAAAGGGTTCGATAATTTCAATGAAAGAATTACAGTTGGAGTTAGGTTGATAACGATGTTTAGGACGAATAATAATAATCGCTGTCGGCTCAAGATTAAAATTGGAGATGATGTCTGTACGAAATCGACTTTGAAATCCGCTCCTGTGTAAGCGGGAGCGAGTCGAGCGACGCGTCTTGGACATACGAGGAATCGCCAGTACCGTTATACGAACACCGTCGTCAGAATCCTCTATTGACCGAGGAACGGAACGCACGGTGTGGATTAGAGCCGACGAACGTTTTAGGTGAGAACGAGCCGTTTTACCAAGTCCTCGGCTCCGTGCATGTCATACTAATGCATCAGCAGCCGACTATACTGTCTTATATCCCAGCTCCACTCGAGAGATCCCTTCGATAAACGTCGTGCCTCGAATCGTCGTAAAACGAACTGGTCGATTTCGCGATAAATATACTACGTACACCTTTACAGATCAATTTCTCACAACGACAAACGAGAAGAAAAGTTTTAATTTCTCATTGCTGATTGATCTGGTTCGTGTGGTATATATATATATATATAGCTTACATTTTATTTTCATTTCGTATAGAAAAAGGCGAGTATTGATTTATAGTTGTTGCAGAGGGTTATTATTGTTAAGCTCGATCTCTTTATTATCGGTCTTTGGTTAAGGGAGATGTTTAACTTAAATCTCTTAAGTATATATATATAGGTAATATGATAAATGAAGATTCGGTCGACGTCTCTGCAGCCAGTGAACAATAAACGGTTATTATTGGCTGGTCCAGATATTATCGAAGCTGCTATTCTGGTTAATAGTTTCCTCGTGTCAGATTATTGCTGCTTCGTGTTTTAAGTGGTTAAAAGAATTTCAGTAATTTAATGGGGAAAATCATAAAGGATCATGCTCCTAGAATATTCCGAAGCATTCGAATAAAAATAACACAAATTATGTGCAATTAGAAATTAAATTAATTTATTCGTAATTAAAGCAGCAAGCTTTAACCAAATTAAGACCCTATTTTCAAACTTGTCGAATAATGTGGATGAAAAATGATTTAAGATTTTTGTTGCGATTAAATTTCGTAGATACATTTCAGAGTTTAGAGTAAGAATATGTTCGAAGCAACGATATATTGGGACACTGACTGCTCCCAGTATAAGCAACACGCGACCTTACTTAACGTTCGAAAGATGATTCGTGACAAAAAAGCGTTTGGACAACCTTGCACATTCTTAATTTTTTCGCTAATAAGCACAAAGTTTGCAACGCGCTGAATTTATTCATCAGGACTGAAACTCTAAAAGATTGCAACTCTCAGCACGCACTGTTATTTCTTCGAACTCGCGACAACGCCAAATAGACGCCCAACGTCAATAACAAGGCTCAGATTCCTATCTGCCCCAGCCATGCCGTTAATTCGCTGTAATCGTTCTCGCGTAGTGATGTAAGACATATATAGACGAATATAAACCAACCTCGCTATGTACTCTCCATGACTAATCAGTCAATCCTCAAACTCTTCTATCATCGAGAACCGCGAGGAAAACGTGTCACGGAGGAGGAAAGTCAAAATTCGGAGAAAACAAAAACTTATCCAATCCATTAGAAGGATAAAAATTGCATCGATCGATCGATATTCAGCCTCTCGATCATTCTTGAATCATAGACTAAACACTGATGGTGAACATCATGTAAAATAATCAAATCTATGTTTGATTGGGTGAAAAAAAATTATCTTGTGGAGAAAAATAAGAAAAATTTTAAAAAGTAGCTGGGGGGGGAGGAATTGTAGGATAATTAAAAGGAGGAAATTTTTGGTAGTTTCGAAAGTAGTCGATGGATGATCGAGCGAATATTAAGATTGATGAGTCCGATAGGAGGGTCGCAAGAGAGATCACGCGGGAATAAGATTTGAGTATGCATATATATATATATAGAGAGAGCGGCGCAAAGTGGAGCGTGTGTGTGCAGAGAAAAATGGTTGACCGGCGGAAGGGCACACACACACACACACACACACACATATATATAGATGGAGGAATTCGTGGATGGTCCATTACCGGCACACATCTAACACAAAGTTGCTCTTGAGCGGGATACATGGTGGCAAGTGCGTTGAACCAAACGACGATGACGATGAATCGTCATTAAGCGGATCGCCCGGACCCAACGACTTCATTAGGAAACGAGACAGTGTGGCCCAGATATCGATGCAAATGCGTTTCACGCCTCTAACCGAGCTGGATGCCTCCGGCACGCCTCGCCCTGCCTCGCCCTGCTGTGTGCCTGCCTGCAGAGTCCAATCGACACCCACAGAGAGATTGTTTAACGACAAAGAATATATTTGTCGCAACGCGCCACGCGCGCCGAATCATTTACATAATTGCACTCGTCGAGCCGCGAGGGACACGAAGAGATTCAAGCCAATTCCTTCTCGTTAAAACCGAAAGCTATTTTGCTCTACCGTTTTCGTCACGGTAAATTCATTCACCACTTTGTTGCAAATAATCAACAATGAAGAATTTTGTTGTTGTAGCAATAATGCTTCCGCGAGGGACACGAAGAGATTCGAGCCAGTTCTTTCTCGTTAAAACCGAAAACTATTTTGTTGTACCGTTTTCGTCAGAGTAAATTCATCTGCCACTTTGTTGCAAATATTCGAGAATAAAGAATTTTGTTGTTGCAATATGCTTCCGCGAGGGACACGAAGAGATTCGAGCCGCAGTTCCTTCTCGTTAAAGCCGAAAACTATTTTGTGTCCAAGCTTCTTGAGCTAGCTTGTACCGTTTTTGTCACAATAAATTCATTCAACGCTTTGTTGCTAACATTCAACAACGAAGAATTTTGTTGTTGCAGCGACGATGCTTCCGCGAGATTGCGAATCAGTCGATACTGCGATCGTCATGGGTGGCGTTCGATCGGTTCGTGATTGTTTTTAATGAATAAGCTAAATAGGTTAATACATATGTACCATTAAACGGCACCGGCAGCTTAATAACTTCCGCATAGTGGTCAATGCTCTTCCTTCTGATACGGTGGTGCGTTGTCCCGCGTTAACGCTTGGAGAGTACATACACTCGCGGAGGGAGAGCAGCGTATTGTACGTATATACGACGTTATGTCATTACTCAGATGCAGTCGGTTTCATCATTTCTGCCCGTGTTCCAGCGTGAGACCACGCTCCGCGTTAGATTGGATCTAATTTTCCAATAAAGGCCATCGCTCCTCGCTGCATTACTGTCAATATTACTAAAGCGAACCACCATTGACACCTTTAGCAACAGGATAAATTTCACAAAATACCGCACGCTTCAAACTGTCGCAAAGTGCGTTCCATTAACCATCAGCCCACTCTTCGAGATAGGTACTAGTGCGTATAATACATTTTCGACGTGTATATGTCTACTTTTCGACTGAGATAGCATCGTCCTAACGCGTTAGGGTATTTCTTGAAGAGTCGAAGGTCCATTGCATCAACAATGTATTTTCCGCACCAGTTTTAAGGCTGAAATACTATTCCTTTCTTCATGTTTCGTGCGTTGGACTTCGATTCGTTCATTGAGATTTTTGCGATGGGAGACCTAGACCGAAGGTCATATTCATTCCGGTTCTATTAACCTTAGAGAGAAGGCGGTCTAAGCTGTAGGGAGATTTTTTAGCATAGTGCAGCACCGTACAATGCTGCTGACCAGACGCAATAGATTTCGTTGGACCCTTCCGAGAAAGTAATTATGCTTCAATTACTAAATTAGCCGAGGCTCGTTGCTTCCTATTTGTCAAAATTGGATTGAAATCTCAACGTGTACGACGCTCCACCTTAGTTTCACTATTGAACCTGTGGCATAGATGTGTCAACATCCACGATGCACGTCGTTCCATATTTTCCTTCCAGAAATACTGCATTAATTTTTCAGTAATTCTGCGAGTCTAAATTTAATCGCGGTCCAATCTCGAATCGTGGATTATACGTCCGACGTGTTTATATAGAAACAAACGCGAGTGTCATCACTTTTTCGACTTATTTTCGAGTCTCTCGATCGCTGTCGAATTCGCTGAATTATTGATAAGAGCGAGGCTTGCGAACGAGTACGTCTCTCGTATATACAGAGAAGAATTCTGCAGATATTATTTCTGTGCGAGCGTGCGTTGCTGTTATGGTTGATGATCGTCTATTCTGACCAAAGTCCATGGAGGTTACCGATTTCAAACGGATAAAACACATTATCTAAGCTGTAGAAGCGTTGTATTTTTGTATATATAGTCATGTCCCTGGAAATTTCTCCATGAAAATATAGCACCAACCTAAATTTGGGCCACTCGAATATGGAAAAAATAACCTTGTTTAATTGTGATCAAACCACGTACGATATAAAACGTGTTTGAAACAGAAATTTGAGGAGAGAGATGAAATACGTGCAATGAAAAATTCTTACAAAATTGGCAGAAAGTATAAATTAAAAGTGAAAACAATTTGATATAAATAAAAAAATCGTACTAAAAAAAATACTTGGACCAGTGAAAAATGGTTGCTTGGTAGAAACAATTTTTCATTGAAAATAGAGAAAAGTATCGAATAAACGTGGAAATGTTCAATCGTGGACGGAGAGAGAAAAATTGGAAAATGTTGATGAAAGATAAGAAATGGATGGATGAGTGTATATGGGAGAATGAAATATATACTGCGTTGGGACGAAGAATAGTGGCGAAGCAAAAGTCTGGCAAGATGGGAGGCAGGATAAGCTAGAGGTTACAGAGTATAGGAGGAGGAGGAGATGAGAGAGAGAGCCAAGGAGAGAGCAGTGCAACAACAGATATCGGGAGGTAGAATAGCGCGTAGGAAAAGAGAGAAAGGAGTACACGTAGCGATGTATACGCCACACAGCAGTGCCACACACACCGTAGATAGAAACGAAGATCGACCTTGCCACGTGACGTCACCTACCGTCTAGACGGGATCCATAGCTTTGAATGTACCCCAGTCTCCTCCTCCATCATGGATTAAATTCGAGAGCCAAAAAATTTCAAGCAAACAACAAGACCACCAGATCTATATCCATACCATCGAAAAATCCTCGCATCAATCTTTGCGTTGTCCCTCTATATTTTCTCGCACTAGTATATTTCTTCCTCCTCCAATCATATTCCGATTTTCCCCACTCCCTCCGGCTGTATCAAGAATTTCCACCTTGATCGAGGAAGGTGTCCTTGGACAGGATAAAAATTGTCGATGAATGTCAAAATTGAGAACGTCGTGTAATTTAAATTGTAACGATCGAGTAAGTCGAGAGAAAATTGTTGCTGCTTTGACAAAAGCGAGGGACTCGAAGCGCGGGGTGCGTGTTCCTCAAGGTCAAGGTGGTAATAGAAGTAGCCTATACGAATTTTACCCCGACGCCAAGCCCGTCCCGATTTTTTGCCTCCTTTCAGACTCCGATATACACGCGTGAAGAAATCCTTAGAAACTCGAAACTTTCGTGTCGAGCCACCTCGCTCTGCTTACCTGGTGGGATTGAGAAATTATCTTGGGATAATGGTTGGAAAATGCTATAAAATCATATGCAATCGTATATTATAGAAATTGTGTCTTTGACATTTAAAACGCTTTAACAAGACTGTTAACTTGTAATTCTAATGGAATATTCTACCATAGAAACTATACGATTCTTGTTGGCGATTGCGCAAAGGTTAACAAATTGAATTTTTGCACGTTTACCGCAATCGTCGCTTGAAATACGATTAAATTCGCAAGAGGAGAAATATGAAATATATATATATACACAGTGCGGGGCGTTATCCACGTTACGAGGCATAATTTTCTATATATTAGAGTGAATTCGAGAGGTTTTCGCGCCAGTGGCTTATCGATTAATCCATTGCACCTATATCTAATCAGACTTGGTAATTCATAAATTCCCAAGCAGGCGCGGTACCCGTTCTAAAGCCTGAATCTCTTGACATGATTACATATCTTTCTTTCCCTTGCAGTGTGTTCACCACGGAAAGCTTCTGGACTGCTTACGATCGTAGATCGATCCGATAGGGGCTGCTTCACCGCAGCCATGCAATGTCAAGAGAAGTGACGCAATTTTTCCATAAAACTGCTTTAAAAACCGCTGACGCGCCGTGCGTTCTGTCACAATCGATAGGATCGCGAAATGCCCCAATGACGATCCATCAAAGCTTCGTTGATTACCTCGAGAAATTTCTAAGAGGATGATAAAAATTCGAGCAATGAAATTTTAATAAAATTCATACTTTTTCAATGATATATAAGAAAATGTCGACGATCAAAACTAATTTTTAAATCGTCCTGCGATCCGAACGACGGAGCAAAATGTTTGGCGGATGTTCGGAGGAGTTTATAGTTTCCGGTGAAATCGATGGAGATAAAAATGCAACGATTTCGTGAAATGCAGGGGAATCGGTGGAAGGAGTGGAGCGAAGCAGCAGGCGAAAGCGAGAAAATAGGCCAGTAGCTTATTTATGTGCGCGGTGCTAACGATCCAGCGGCGACCCGTTTGTTTGTAGCAGCCTCGCATCGGCATCGGACCGTCAGAGGCATAAACACAGAAGCAACAGAATCATCAATTGACCGAAATTTCCTGCTACGAGCTTTCCTCCTCCATATATATATATATATATATATACGCACTGGAAGCACCCATCCATAGGTCGCGGTTAAGGTCCCCAGCTGCAGCAGCGTCGGATTATTTTGGACGGTAATGTGGGTCAGCGCAAGAAGAGGGCCTCTCTCTCCCCCCCTCCTCTGCAGATCTCGCCACGTATGTACTCTCGGTGCCACGGAGGGCGCTCCGCTGAGCAGCCCACAGCCAGACGGCCTGCATTAGCAGACAGATTGAAACACAATCGATTTAACGAGTGGAATCAGAAGCAGCCCAACGAGGGCCAAGGGCGAACCTCTTAAGTCTGATTCACCTGTTTGCCCCGTGACACTCTCCACTTGCCTAGGTCAAAGCCACTGAAGGAACGCTGACCCCGCACAAGTATCAATTATTACCGATTTTTTTTATATCGACGTTCGTCAGTGTTCCTCTGCCTAATTGTAACGACCTAGCCCAAACATTTCTGACGTCGTCGCACAGAAGAATTCATTGCCTCGACCTCCTTTTCCAGTGACCCAAAGTCGATCTTAACGACGAGAATGCAGATGTTACGATTTTGGACGAATAAAAACTTGCACTTCGCGTCCATCTTTCCTCTTATTGTTTTTGGTATTTGCATGCTTGACTGGTTTTATTCGGTTATAGGGTTGAGATATATATATATATATAACGATACGGATTGTCTCTGAATGTTCGTTGTGATGGTTGGAAAAGAATTCTGATCCGTAAATTTTATTAGCCTCCTTTCTTCTTCTTCTTCTTCTTCTTCGGTGATGTGTACCCTCGTTTGTTTTAGAGCAAGAATTTTTATTAGTTTCTAAATACATTCGAGCTGCTTCGTTTAAGCAAGCTTCGTTTTAATTGATAAGCTTCAATATATTTTCGAATCCTATCTGGGGAGATTTGTACGTCGAGCGAATAATAAATGTATATCGCTGCTGAGAAGGAAAATGTAAAGGTTAATTTTAAAAATGACCTATTTCTATCAAATCCTATGCAAGGTTGATGAGATTGGAATATCGTAACAGATTCGCTTGTTGATTATTCCATAAAACTGTTCTTTCCAACGTCCATCAAGGCTCGATAATACCGAACAAAGATATACGATCAATACGAGTTTCAATATTATATATTTATTTCGAGATATACAACCATTATGATGCATTCTAAAAAAATCTAATGTTTATCGCAAAGCACAACTCTCGGAATAATGTTAAAAATAAGCGTACAAAAAAGTGTCGAAAAATAAGCGTTGTACAAAGTTAAAAATAGAAGAGAAAAATTACTCGTAAAATATACTAGGTTACATTTAAAAAAAACTGATCCATAGTCAAATTTGGGTAAAAGTATAGAAATACGCGTTTGGAGGAGTACAGGCGGAAAAGCGCAAAGTCTCGTGCGGGCGAGCGACTCGATGCAAAGTCGCGCCAGTCAGGCAGGACAGAAATATACAATCCGTACGTAGAAGCTCCACTGGTTCTGCACCACGCGAGTGAGCGCCGAGCGCGCGTTGTTATGAGCCTGGAATACGCGAAGCAACCAACTAGTAACCCAGACTTTAGTATTCTCGCGGTGTCACGCCTCGTATGTACGAGACTTCCTCATTCCAGACTTCCAGACTCGAGCTATTGTAAAACGCTTCTCGGGTAGTGATGTCGATACTGTATCGATATATTGAAATATCGATACTTTTATGTCAATATTTCGATATTTTGTACCGATACTTTGCTCCGCGATATATCGTAATATTAATACTTTTTCGTTTCAATACATGCGGCAAAGTAATTTTAAAAGCTATTTTACTGCATATTTTTTTGCGGGCAATAAAACTCCAAAAAGGTAAGCAATTATGCACAATATTTTAGCATAGTTTTAGCAATTTTGTGCAGAATGGATATTATAAATTTCTTCAGCTGTTGATATAAGCTTTTTTTTCTACAGACATTCCCTTCCCTATACCATCCTATTGGATATACCAGTACGCAATATTTTCCTTTTTACCTTATTTTTCTCATTCCTTGTCATGAAAACTTATTTTTGTTGATATCATTTATTATTTGATATTATTTTATTATAGTGCCAACAAAAAGTAACATTTGGAAATATTTTGTAAAATTAAACACTGGCGGTAAATGCAAAATATGCCAAAAAGAAGTAAAGGGAAGCAATAACACCACAAACATGAGATTCCACTTGGAACGAGCTCATCCCACTTTAAAAATGGGAGTAAATTGTACAAGTGCGAAAAGAAGTGCATTGGTAATATTAATTATGGGACTACACTTATAGTTTATATCATTATAGTCTATTTTTTACTAAAATAAAATAGGTACTCGAAGATGATGACCCATCAAGTAACCCGGATGATCCTGACAGTGCAAATAGTATTGGCACTGCTACTTCCATGTCAACATCTTCTACAACATTATTGTCAGCTTATTATGCATTGGAAGAAACAGAAGGCTCTACAAGTAAACAGCCAAGAATTGATTTAACATTGCGTAATCAAACTTCATTCCAAGGTTAAGTATTTGTTTATTCTGGCTGTATTTTTGGACTCTTATTGTATTGCTTTAGATGTTCATTTACCAGTTGACATTCTATATAATAAAATTAGTCCTTACGATATCAAAATAGCTCAATTTTTTGTCGTTTTGACTTCATTAGAATAAGTTTTATTAATTGGGGTCTTAAAATGTGAAAAATGTTAAATTACAATTTTAAATGGATATAAGTTACTATTTAATAATATCAGTTTAATCTTATTTTAGATGGAGGTAAAAAAGCATTGGAAATAACCAGTAATTTATTGTTCATGATTGCTAAAGATAATATGTCTTTCTCAACGGTGGAAAAGGAAGGTTTTACAACATTTGTAAAAACAATAGCACCTTTGTATAAAATTCCATGCAGAGCAACAATTACTAGATTAATGGAAGAAAAATATCAAGTTTTATCTAGTAATATAAAATCGCTTCTGTCTAATACAAAATATATGTCGTTAACTACTGATATTTGGACAGATCCCCTAAATGTTAAGAGTTTTTTGGGTTTGACAGCTCATTTTATCCATGAAGATAAGCACAAAACTGTGACCATAGGAGTAACAGAACTTTGTGATAGACATAGCTCCAATAATATTCAAATGTGGCTATTAGATGTCACTGAAAAGTGGAAAATTAAACAGGAAAGTGTTGTGACGGTCGTCTGCGATAACGGAGCTAACATAAAAAAGGCTGTCAAGGATGTGTTTGGTGTAAATAAACAGTTGTCTTGTTTTGCACATACTTTAAATTTAATTCCTGCAAAAATCATAGAAAGTGATGATGTGCATGTCATATTTAAGAAAATAAAAGCTATCGTTACATTCTTCAAAAAATCTGTAGCTGCTATGGATAGTTTGAGAGCTGTGTCAAGTTTGAAATTAATACAGTCGATTGATACTCGATGGAACTCTGCACATGACATGATAATTAGATTTATAGAGTTATCAGATAAGATTGCGTCAATTCTTCTAAATTTACCAACAGCTCCAATGATGATAACATCAACAGAATTGCAGACTGCAAAAGAGTTTGTAGACTTATTAAAACCTTTCAAGGATGCAACAAAAATCATTAGTGGAGAATTTTACATGACAGCAAGTAAGTCGTTACCAATAGTGAGTACTTTAAAAGAAACGTTAAGTCAATTAATACCTATTACTGAAGTTGGAAATAAAATGAAGCAATTGTTGTTAGAACAATTTGAATTGAGGTTTCAAAACATTGAAGAAGAAAAAATTTTGGCAATGGCTACAATTCTTGATCCACGGTTTAAATCAATTCATTTCAATAATGAGACAGCATGCTCTAACATTATAAGTGATATAAATATGATATTAAATATTGAAGTTGCAAAAGAAATTGAAAACGTCAATGTGCAAAGTATTAATTTAAATAATACCAGTTTTTGGTCGTATCACGAAGCTTTAATCCATGAAATAAAATCAAAAGAGCGAACTACCTTTAATTCAAGCCAAATGCCTGAAGATTTCAGATTTTACTTAAGCCAGCCTCCTATTGATATTAAGGAATGTCCAATACAATTTTGGAAATCTAATAATTCAAAATTAAGTGAATTAGGACGAAAATATTTGACAGTAGTTGCTTCGTCTGTACCATGTGAACGATTGTTTTCTAAGGCTGGTCGAATTATCACAGAAAGCAGGAATCGTTTAAGCGCAGAACATTTACAACAATTAATATTTTTAGGTTCACTATCTATCCAAGATTGGATGTTTTTGTTGTAATTAAAATATAATTGTCTAAATCACCACTTAATAATTCAGAATCTTTATTTATTGGGTATTTCTGTAGAATAAAAAGAAACAATAAAAGTATTTCTTAATTTTATACAAATTTTCCTTTATTAAATTGCTTGTCACTTATAAATTCATTATTTACAGTTTACTTACAATCAATTAAAATGTATAGACTTCATTACAATAAATATTGTACGTACATACTACATACATAATGGGCGATATTCAAACTATATATGTTACTGTATCGATATATAGAAGTATCGATACTTTTAGTTCGATATATTACCTGTATCAAAATTGTACCTAAAAATACATATCGATACAAAATATCGATACAATTGGATCATATCAGCATCACTATTCTCGGGCCCCTCCACCCTCGTGTGGATATGTCACCTCTTCGTCTTTTCCCGATATCTGCGTCCAATATAGCATCACGCGTATGGTTTGAGTGTGTCTGCATCGGCTATGGGCCTACACACACCTATTCCACACACTCTCCTTTCGCAAGATGTATTCGTACGTACTGTCCTTCCTCGACACTCACCCCTTCTCGCTTGGCCCTGTCTATAACATTTGTATGATGAGCTATTTCTGTACTACTCGACTTCTTGTTCCAATCGTACAACTCTACTAAATTTCTTCCTGTATAATATTTTAATTATAATTGTGATTTTTGGAGTGAACATTTATGGGTTTTATTATATAAGAGTTTTTTATTCAAAATTTTATTATTATTATAGATGTAACAACGTATCACGTTTGAGGAGAATGTGGGGTTACTTTCATTTATTTTGTTGCTCGAAAATTCATGTCAACGAGTCACGATGGATTTTGGAAAATCCAGTGTATATAGTTTTAATCGTTCCAGACGTGCCAAACCTTTTTGGTCGCAGCAAATCTTGGCAGAGTCGTGGATATTCCGTCGGAAAGGTATGCGAGGCAAAGACTAGTAGTGTTGTGATTTTCAGATTGGCTGGACAAATTCTCACGAATCATCGTTTATCACTCCAAAGTGGAAAACGGTGTTAACGATCAAAAATCGTTCCTCGAACGAAGAAAGTAAATTACAGAATAAAATGAAGCTTATTAATAACACATATGTATATATATTTATGCAAAATTATCTGGAAAATTCAGCGATGCTCGAACGCGCAAAACTATGCATAAAATATACTGCGTCCATCTCCACAACATCGTAACTTTGGCAGTCGTTCTCTCATCTCTCTTTCAAGGTTACGTCAGACACTCGTAATACCGCATAACTGTTTGCGGCGCGTTACGGACCTGCGCTTTCAATGAATTTGCCTATATTAAACAGCGCGATTTAGCAACATGCAAGTTTGCATTTAAATCGACGCATCGAGTTTCTAACCGCACGCAGTCTCAGTCGGAATACATATATATAGTTATTTTCTTTTCTCTCGCGCTAATTGAAACGAACCAACGGCGTTACGACAATATCCAATTAAATAATCAGCCAGAGGCAATTGCGAATTGAAATCTGTGACCCACTATTGCCAATGAGAAGCGACGTTAATCAATCCTCTGCTCCTTTAATCAAGTTTTAGAATTTCTATGCGAATATTCCATGCGCCATTCAAATATCGTGCGATTGACAATTAGCTGCTAAGAGATTGTTTTACCACAAATTCACCCATTTTCCACATTATACATATAAACCGGACCAACCTCCTTCTCCCATGTCCAATCCCAGAACAGATTTCACCAGATCGTTTAATCGCGTTCCATGGCCAAACGATCGATATCGTGCCAAGTTCAGTTTCCTGCTATTCAACGCGACGAGAGAGAAGCAAGCAGCGTGGTCGGAATTGGAATTACTTTCGGTGAAAAGCTTGGAGCGAGAGAATTCTTAAAAATCGCCGCCACTGGCGTATAAACCAATCAATTCCGGGGAGCCTCGGAATAGAAAGCTTTGAACAAGCTTTCGTCTCGCGTGAATTCTTTCGCGCGGTACCTGCAAGCTTCGGGATAAAAACGCGAGACCAGAATGCTCGTATCTTTGTAAATGGAAGTTTTCGATCGGGTGGTTTGGTTTCTCTTCGCGGGATCGTGTAGGAAAAATTGAGCCGAGAGTGAAAGTTTGTCGAGTCTCGAGGAGAGTAACACGCACAGACGAGTGAGTTTGTTACGAGTTTTTCCTCGCGACGGCATTACATCGGTAAAGGCGCGAAACTCGGAATTTTCTTCAATTGGATCGCGCGTGCCGATCGCGCGTGGGATGAGTGGAAAGATGACAATGCAACGGACGGTGGCCTCGCGCCCGATACGCCTCGTGTATAATCCGCGCTCGTCAAACCAACATCCTCCCCCCCCCCCCCTATTCCCTTCTCTCGAAAAAACATTCCGAAGACCGACAGTGCGTAACGCGTGCCATCCCATCGATACACTCGATTTTCCACGAATTTAATTGCTCCATCGAGAAACTCATCAAAATTATTAACACAATTTCGAGTAATATAATAATAATATTATTAAAGAGTAGAATAAATGAAGAATTCAAGGCTATTTCGCAAGAGGCGAAGGAACAATGACAAAGTTCAGTACCAGCATCATTTATCACAGTTCTTTCAAACGATAAATAGCAAACGACTCGAGCGAACGATTATTCTTATCGACGAAACGCAGCGAGAGGAGGATAATAAAGAAATATCCTGTGAAAAATGAGATAATGCTTTCTCTGATCCAGCGATTAGACGTAAGTTCTGTGCGTAAAACGAGCCTAGTTTCGTCACATTGATCAAACCACGCAATAATCGCACGATCGGTGTGTGGATCGCGCGAATGTCAATCGGTGGTGGTGCATGGGAAGATGCAAGGCTCATCGTCGCCTTGCATAATTTTCTGCAACTCGTATTGTCATTCCGGTACGATAGCCATGAGGCTGGCGAATGCCCAATTTTTCTATTCGAGCGCACGTCGAACGATCAGGAATGTGTCCATTCCTCGACACACTCTCGGCGATCCTCGTGCACGAACGCCGAAGAGAAGCCCCTGAAGTTTATTTCGACTAGAAAGATTCTCTCCTACGTGATTGGTTGGAAAAAATCTGCGCGTCACCTATACAAGTACATCTGGGTCATAGTTAGCTTTGCGAGATGACGATGCGAGACGTTTAAGAGGAAAATAAGCGACGTTCGTTTGCGCTCATAAGGTTAAACGACTGTGGTGCAAGCGGTTCTTGGAGTAATTGCATTAACGATTGCGAAGAAGGGGGTCAAACCTGCGAAACCAAATGATATCTCCTAGCTCGGTTCTTGACATTGACAGTATGTGATTTCATTGGTTTTCTATTAGATGTATATATGTATATGAGGATAATTATACTTGTTTTTTAAAGGTAGCTATGATTATAAGTTAAGTATATGGACACGAGTGTTTAAATTAGGGTAGTACGATGATCGTATATTCTAGGGAAAAACTTCAGCCATTTTTAAATTCAGCCTGTGACGAAGGGGTCGCTATATGTGACAGGAATGAGAAAATATTACTTGATTCAGGTTGGGGCTTGAGGAAAATTCTGGCTGAGTTTGTTCGATGAAAGATCCACTGATTGGTGTACTGTTAAAAAATATTAAAACTATAAAAAGAAGTGGAAATAATGTTTTAAGCAATTTTGTGCAGTAATTCTAGTAAAAATTAGAATTATATTGATGAGAAAAATTGTTGAAATTAACAACTTTAATCGCTTTATTCACAACAACAAACACTTTGCACAAACATATATACATAAATATATAGAAAATACTTGAAACTGACTGGTACAAACGATGAATTTTTAACCAAAAGCTATACTCTTTGGGGAGAAAGCGAATGTTTTTTACACGACATAATGCAAAATCGACGTAACCACCGAGTAAACAATGTAGTTTAATAAAATATCAAATTACACAAACGTTTAAAGTGGAAAATATGTATAGGAATTGCAGCGCAGGTGGTGATTGGTTTTCGCAAGGATTTAAAAAGAAATCTTGGACGAAAATTGGCCGGATGCTATTACGAATCGGGTGCAGCGTCATTTTTATCAGGGAATCAGTGCAGCTGGCAGTCTAAAGGGGCCTGCTCGGCCCACTCGGACAGGTAAAACCGAGGAGGAGCAAGGTGCGTTTGGCTAATCGCCATAATTGTGGCTACGCAGGTAAAGCCGAATATTTCGGGCACAGGTGAGACGACAGGTGGACAACCGAGCGATCGTCATGGGCAGTCCAAATCCCGTTGGGTCAGGCCTCCAGAGGAACTTTGCTTTGTTGCACCGAGCCAACGTATCGCAAAAGCCTCGCACTCGTTTCCCGTATTTACACCGCTTTTATACGCCTCGGCAACTTCTCCATGCCCACTTGACTCTATTCACTGTCTCTCTCTCTCTCTCTCTCTCTCTCTCTCTCTGTCGCGACCTTTCTCCCCTTTCCTTACATTTCACGATTCGCTCGATGCTTCTCCATGGATACCAACACTTTGAAAAGCTTCTTTAATTTTGCGCGTTTTAAATTAATTGTTAAACGAGGTCGATAATTTTTTAGCAATTTACACGTTTTAACGATTTTACCTCAGGTTTGTTACGCATACAATAACACTACTCGTGCAGGATATATACTGTACGTACAGTAGAGAATTAGACTCGTTACCGAATTCCCATTATCGAACTGATCCGAAACAGCAGCGAATTTCAATTTTGACAGAATTGCGAGAAGTGGGTCAGCACCCTATACCGCTTATTATTGTACTGACGTCACACACGGCACAGTTTCGTGCTCGTTTTCATCGATCGCTGATGCCGAAACGGAATACCGAGGAACTTGTTTTTGCGAATTCTCCGGAGATGAATCTCGTGTCGTTGCACTTTTAATTTTACGTGCAGCAAACTGATGCGTGGGTCCACTCACGTGGAACCTTCGATTTTGTCTCGATCGAGCGAAACTAGTCTCGATATTACGAGACTATATAAACTATATTTATATCTCTTTCAGACATTTACCGTCATAATATTTAATAATTTTCAATTATTACAAATAGTTGATATAAATTAAACAAAGTTTCTCTGCTGGAAAGACAACCGTCGAGAAAACTATCAAAACTTGCAAGAATTTCAATCAACCTGCAACATTGGAATTCAATCATTGCGAACTAGATGAGGCTATTATAAACAAATTACTGTTGCTTAACAAGGAATGCGTCAGAAATAGATAAATAGCCGTTGATGATTGTGCAGTATAACGCAGAATAATGTTCATGACCGATAATGGATCGACGCCAAATCCTGATAAATGCAACACGCCAGCTTCTCATTGGAATTACAAGCAAATCAAGCCTCCGATTGGAATTCAATTCGCACAATGGCACAGATACGCGACATTAGAATTCCCTTGGTAATCCTTGTTGCATTATGTGCGTGCAACTATACGTGTCTAAATGTACTCCCCTGAACGTATTAGCCCATGATAAATGACCTAAAGAGGCACGAAGGAGATGGCTGCAGGATTTCGCAAGGCTTATTCTTCTCCGTTCTTAATCTCTCTGCGCAATGACCATTTTTCATTAAAAATCAACAATTTTTATTAATTACGAAAGACACTTTTATAAATATCACGAAACGATCCTAGTCGAGATTGTACAGTGCTATATATACTATGCAGCGAGCAGTGCATTAATCAATAGAATAGCAATCGTGGAATGATGAAATCAGCAAGCCAGCATATTGTATCAGAGTACTGTCACCTCGTAATTCCACGAGTAAACTTAATTATTAGACGATTACCGTTATACTCATATTATAAGGGATTATTATTTATCCATCCCACATCGCTCGCTCTCACCCATCTCGAATATTCCTATACATATAATTAAACCTCGATTTAGATAACGACCTTTCTCGTTTATCAATCAACTATTAATGTACATATCCGGGAAAACGTTAAAACTCGAGTTGCATGGACACTTTGATCAAGCGACGATATAGAAATAAATTGTGAGAGGAACAAACTAATTTTTAGAGGAAGTATATATACTTGGCAGTGGGAAAAGAAAAAAACAACAAAGAATTACGAATAATTTATTTATCAGTAAATTTCGATATCCTGAAGTAACGCATACACGGTACAGGGTTGAAAAGGCTGTGGGAGGGTTGCGGGGGTAGTTGGAAATGCACGATAGCAGCAGCAGCAGCAGCAGTATGTACAGGGGTAGACCGGTTAAAATCCAGAAGGTTAACAAAATCAATACCAGTGGGTGGTTGGGCTGGCAGTCGACCTGCTGGGGGCTAGGTCGGCCACTGACCTTTATCCAGGCCATCTGCATCATCCCCGTTTCTACACGTGCACGCTCGGGGAGGTCGTCTATTTTCACGGCGCGCTGTTTTCGTCAAACGAAAACAATCCGTTCCACTGGACGACTGTACACGTACTATGCACTCGCTTCGCACTAATTTCACCACAAAGTGCATTCTTCGATATAAAATATATATATATATATATATATATCCTCTTTACTCACACTCGTGGTGGAACTAGAATATTTTCCACTTTGCAAAAACTTGGCGAATCCGTTGGTCTTCCGAAGCATCTCCCTTAACTTATTCTCGCACCTGTTCATTTTGTAACAATGTATAGACTCGACTAAGGCTTTGTTGCAGCTACTCATTTTCCATAGAAACCATATAATATCCTGTCGGATTTTATCTTTGAAACGACAGTAGGTATATAACGTTAATTAAAGTTCTTACAACACAAGTTTAATACGCGTACTAAAATATACCCACCCGTGCATCTCCCAGAACTAATTACAGCGGCAAAGTGCATCTGTTAAATTTTGACGCGGTAACGAATGACGTTTGTAATGAAAATTACTAGTGCGACTGAAATATTTCTTCGCAGACTACGCAGCGTATTCGCGAATCCGATATTACCGCTAAAACTTTGTACACTGGAATTTATATAAGCCGAGCGATTATATATCGCGTAGCAAAAACGATCGGGGTGCGAAAGAAAAATTCTGCGATTTTATCGAACCGTACATCGGATGACTCGCGTCACGAAAATCGGATAAGCAAAAGCAATTTTCAAAGCGGGATTTCGAGGGCCTCTCTAATGGTACAGGGAATAAAAGTTTTAGAGGTGGCAATCTCGACGTTTTTTTTTTATTTTTTAACTAATTTACAAAAATCATTAAATTTGTAATGACATCGAGATAAAAATTAGTGGTTCTTCTTTCACCCAGATGATTTTGGACATTTTTGTAGGAATAATTTGATCGGTCTGGTTATCGAAAAAAGTCTCGAGGGGTGAAATCGAATCGCGTCGTTGAATTTGGCGACGCAGCGATCTAGGCGAGATATCGGTGTATTTTCCGCAACGCAGCATCGGGTCATCGACTTGTGCATCGGCAACTCCTCTGTATTCCCGCGAATACCCAAAATATCCTGCACGGACCTAGAATCGCGAGATTTACGCACCTGTCGGCCGCTGCGAAGCGTCTATCAACCGTGCTTGCACTTGTCCCCTTCACGGAACGAATTTGGCGCGGTTCACCGGTGAGTTCCGCTAAACGCCACCTTTAACGATCGAGGGACATTTGGCGGATCTCGACTTCCGGGACCAGAAATAGAATCGGTGCTACGCCAACTGCCAAGTACAAGCACACAGACCCTCTTTATTTTTAATTATAATCCAACGTGCTTCTGCGCGTGTGACTCAAAAAGCAATTTTTTTACCTCGTATTCTTCAAAATTCGCTTATGTTAAAAAGTTATTTAAAACGTTGCGAGAAACGAGGAAATTTTTTGTGTTCGACGCGTGTACAAAGCTCCGTGTAGAGGCTGGATTTTACATTTTTATCGATTTTAGCGTTAATTAAAACGGTGGATTCACGAGAGCTTGACGGGAATGAGAAAAACGCAAACGATCGATGAATCTAAATGGGATGGCAAGTGTTTCTCGCGGTAAGTTTATTAGCATAGTGCACATACGTATATAGTGACCATAGCCAGTTGAGGAATCAGGCCAACAAGCTTGCACGACGCTGGTCGTCCTTGTATTGTCCTGCAACGCACCGCACTGCTAATTTGACCCGCTTTTTTACAGGATGTAGAATCAACTGCTACGACCGTAGAGTCCTCCAATTAATTTTTAACTTTAATTTTCTTGCTTCGAATAATATGCAATTTTTTTCAACGTATAATTTCGTTTTGGAAAAATATAACGTTCTTCGATTATTTTGATCGTTTATATCTGGAAGATAAGCTGCAGAGGTATGTGCGTAGTAAAAGTTACGAAATATGCGGAATTTAAGTTTGTGGTTGTTATTACAAAAGCTGTTAAATAAATATCTAAGCACACACTGTTAACCTCGTGCTATTTAAGAGCTCGTAATACGAGGATACACGATTGCTTGGGATGAATAAGTTTGTTAATAAATTCAATGGTTAATTGGGTGCGTCACTGATATAGTTTGTAATTTATTTTTTAAAGTATAATTAACTACAATTCTTCATATATTCAACTTTATTTTTTCGCCTGAGTCTGTTCGGGGCCCAAAAGACCCCAATAGCTATAAATTTGTGATCACTTCAAATCTACCCATTATTTTGACAAATTTGAAGGAACCTTTATGCCAGCAAAAGTGATTAATTTTCAAGTAGAATCATTTATTTGGATAAAACCAAATTTTTTAAACTGTACAAATGAATTTTAACTTTTAAACTACCGGAGCTATTTCAGAATTAATTTTTATATATTATCTATAACCATTTTGACAATCAATCATATATTTATAATGAAAAGTCGTGTTAAAGATCTCACGCTACTTCAGTGATGCTCGACAATTTAAAAGTGTAGAGAATGGAAACCGCAAAAGTAACTTTTTTTGTTAAAAAATCTCTAAATTTTTTATTTTTTATTTCTATGCAAAATAGAAATGATTTTTTTACAGCTAAAATAACGTACTGTATAATTTTATTAATATTTTTTTCTAAAAAACTTTATAGTGGAAAGCCTCACCAAGAAATAAGTAAAACACCATTATTGCAATAATTCTGTCAAACCGATACGCTTTTTGCGCAAAAATGTTAGTTTTTGAAATATCAATTAGCACAATCTTATTATCGTACATAACTATATTATAGTTGTAAGTACTTTGCATCTGCTCTGTTATAAAAAAATTATTCACTTACAACGTTTTTCGTCCTGGACGATAAACAAAAGGACCGTCTGAAAGAAAAAATTAAATCTAATTACTGTCTGACATTTTACCATGAAGAATAATTTTTAAACTCGTTAATTCGCTTTAATTCTATCGACTAAAAATAATTAGCAGTGAAATACACCGCTACCTGCTAGTCACGGCACTAGATACAATGGAGCCAGTGCGGAATAAAGAAAAATAAATGAACTATAGGATGAATCAATAGCGAAGATCGCGCTGCGCAAAAAACGAAAAGAAGAAATTTTGCGAAGAGCGAAGCCACACAGCCCGATGTGGCTTCCGGTAAAAGCTTCGAGCAAAAATAGATACGGTATATCAAAGCCCTGCTTCTCAGCGTTCTTTATCAAGCTTTGTATCAATTTAAATATACAAGATTTTTTGTATCATATATATATATATATATATAGAGTGCATTTAATTTCCTTGACATTTTTTGACTTCATATTAAAAAAATTCGCATGATCGTTCAAAACGGTTGCTCTTCAGGGTCGTAGCATCGATAAAAAGATACCAAACAGAAGCTGACACACGTGACTTTGGTAAATTTATATATAGTTCGTTATTCTCACATACTTGATTCCTGAGGTGCGGGTACACGACGCGTGAAACACACGCGCAGCGTACCCGCACCTTTACTGATGCCCTTTTGTCATAAACTTTTACCATTTTGTATCTCGAAGCGTGTAGTAATATTATATTTGAAAATGGTTTTGCTAAGATATTACTCGTGCATCTCTTTTTTGAAAGGATTTTTAATTCGGGTGTCTTTAGGGTAAACTATACTCTCTCTCTCTCTCTCTCTTTCTCTCTTTCTCTCTCTCTTTCTCTCTTTCACACACACACACGCGCGCAAATGCACGTGTGTAAAATTTACTTTTTCCACTTGGCGCGAGGCTCTACCGTGTCTCCTGATATGATCGTTGAGGCGAAAAGAGGATCAAGGTCAAACACGACCTTACGAATGTAGCGGTATTAGCGTGAGAAAGAAGAGTACAAAATGTAAGTAGCGTGGCGACGTATTTATCCAGACAGAGAACAAACACGCTCGCCTAGTATACTACATGCACCGCAGCTGCTAAGGCATGGATTCGATCCAAGTACTTTTGCAAGATAAGCATATACCCTACCGTTACTGCTCTGAAAAATTGCAATGATCGACATAGGTTCGATAGACATGAATAAAAATTAAGGAACCACTCTAAAAAAGTAAAATAAACATTTATTTATAATATCGATACTCGGGTATAAATTAATCATTGACTACACAAATATTTTCGTGGAGTTTACATAATATTAGGAGAGTAAAGGGTTTGTGTTTTCACATTGCACACCCTGTATATAATATACATATAGATAGTGCGAGGTTAAAGCAGGCACCGTAGAGGTGTGCGAGCGACGGAGAGGTAAATGGCAAAGTGCGTGAATAAGATCGTTTTTCTTTTCATAAATAAGGGATGGGGTTAGGTAAGCGTAGGACGGAGGGTGTAGGGGGAGGGGGGGGGGGAGAACGATGAGTACAAGAGACAGAACAAGCCGAGCTTGAGTGGGTGTGATAGGGTGAAAATGCAATTGTGTTGGTGGACGTAAATCAATGCGAATCAGTGATCGAGGAGGTTATAGGCACTATGTTACACCCACCTCGATAGGCATTGGGATCGACGACGGCGGCGGCGACGACGGCGGCGGTTGCGGCTGCGGCAAGCGAGCACCGGGCCGTCAGCGTCACAAAACGACGGTCGTCGCATCCCCTCCCCCCGTCGTCGGTCGTCGCACGTTTACCCTCCGTTTAAACCAGTTCATTCACTTGACTGAGTTGACTCTGCCGGACGATACATCTCCAACTTTACGTCGAGTCGACTGACGACGAGTGAGCAGCGACGACGGTGCCGATGTTACCGCTGCTTCTCGCAGTCGACGCTCGTGTCACCAGCGTCAACAAGAGCAGACGACGCGACGCACACATCTTCCTCTCAAGGTCCATGATTCCATCGACGTTCGATGCAGCGTGACCACCAGCCAATCGCCTATCCTCCTCGTTACATTCCAGTTCTAACGTCAACCAATCACGTCTCTCCTATACTAGTCGATCGCCGAATCCCTTCCCCTCGTAGCATCCGCCATTTTTCTGGTTTTTTTATTTTTTAGTTTAAGGGAATCTTTAAATTTCCCTTAACGTTGCTGTGATTCTCACATCAATGTTTAAATATCGTACGAATTACGAGAAGAGTAATAACTAAGAGCAAACTTGCCCGAAGAAAATTATTGAATATATTGACATTTTCATTCTCTACACTGATTAAATCTTGGAGAACTTTGTAAAAAACACTGGGTAATTGTAATGTAGTTTTTAAGCTTGTTGCAAAAGCTTCACCGGTTGTGTAGCCGTTGCCACAACAATCGTATGACATTTGGTTAAAAGCTATTGTAACAGGTGATTAATTAGAAATTGGCTTAAAAATGCTGAACTACCAAAGCGAGGGGTTCAGAAGCGATAAAAATAAATCGAATTGCAGACTACGTAATGTCGGCACGATTTCAACTTGACAAGATTTCTCTTTCGACTAAAATCGAATGTTCTGTGCGTTCTGTCTGTACTGGGGGAAAGAGCTACTTCGTGTTTATATGTGTGATTTTCGACTTTGCGCAAGCGTACCACGGTATCACACTAATTAATCAAAATGTGTAATTCTCCCTACATTCCTTCATCTCTTTGACCACTTCTAACACACAAAACTCAATTAGTGTTTAAACAGGTTAAATTGACTTCACAATTTCTGTTTTTTTAATACAAATATTTTTTTTACATTTTATGACAAATATGTAATTAATGGTAAGAATGAATAAAATTCTATTTTCTAACTTAACACTATGCTTAAATACAATTTGTACATATAAATAATTATTACAGTTAAGGAAAAATCATAAGTTTACTTCTTTTCTTCATTCAGATTATATTTTGTCTTCAACTTATCAATTTCTTCCATCTTCTTGTCAACATCCATACGTTTAAATGCCTTATTGCCTTGATAATAAAGAACCACTAAGTAACGATTGCAAACATTAAAGCCACTTAAATGGTCACAAGCATTTTTAGCATCAAATATGTCTTCATAGACAACAAACGCTCTACCCCTTGTTTCAACAGTATTTCCTCTGTAATAGAAATAATTATATTTACTATAAAAGTTAAGAAATAAATTTACTTGACTTAAGTGATACAATGACGAAGTAGTGTTAAAGTAAAAGTTGTAAAAACGTTCAGATAAATAAAATACAAAACTTACACTCTGATTTGCCTGATAGCTCCATATTTTCCAAAAATATCATACATTTCCTCAGCTGTTATTTTATATGGTAGATTTCGTATGTATAATACTCTGTTTACTTCTGGAGGTAGCCTGACCTGCAGAAAATATTTATTACGCACTTACTTTTGTTTAGGTTAGGAAGGATCAAAATAGATGCATTTACATATTGTTTTACAATTTAACAATAATAAAATACTTACATTGGCACGACGCAGTGTTGCTAAACCTGCCATTTTGAAATATAATAGAAAGAATGTTTATTTTCTTCCTTTTTTCGTTCACTACAATGAATTCAGATTTCAGGTTATGGACGCCTCATTGCCCCTAGTATTTAGATCAGTATTGCCAACTCTGCCAATTTGAATTATGCTAGTGCATTTGTGTATAGTAAGTGGCTATTATGTATAGTACACTGACATTCATCGAATCTGCTCGTGAAGAATGGCCTACTAGATTTGTAACTAGCTGGACAGCTTCAGGTCTCTAGTTCTCACCAAAGCGTAAAACGTCACGGTGACGTCAGATGACGTCACGATGACGTATTGGAGTCGTGGTGGGGAGAATAAGGAGAATCTGGTAAATTGCATATACTCGAGTGTAGCGGTTGATCGTCTTACTTTTGTCAAAAGTATATCATCTCGGGATAAAATGGTATAGTAAGAATTTTCTTCTTTCTCTGTCTAATAGCATAAGAGTGAGAGAGAAAGACATATGATACCCCATGTGCCCATTGATTCTGCTCGAGCACGTTTTTGGTATAGTGATAGGAATTTTGGTATACTGATAGAAGCGGTAATAATATAGTAATCAAACGACAGATCAATAAAAAGAAGAGGGCATATTCCAATGAGTGAAGTGTCAAAATGTGCAACTTAACCTCTGTAATTTGTATTAATTTATTAAAATAACTTGTAAGTGATGAACTTTTAATAAAATCATATTAAGTGTTATAAATTTGTATAAAAAATATGTATTTTAGTTTTAACCTATTATTGTGTAACATATGGTGTATAAAAATAACTGAAAATATATATTTTAAATTAAATTTATGTTGTTGATATTTTGTCAAGAATAACACATCATTAACTTTTATATTAATAATAAGGAGCTATATTCTTGAGTCGTAAAGTCCATTGGAGCTTGCAAGTCAACTATGGATCCCAAGCTTACAGCAATAAGATTCTACGAATAAAGAAGATGCAATTCATTATTAAAATAGATAATCGTTAACTCAGATTTTTTTGCAGAAACCTAATATCAATAGTGACAAGCTTTCGTATCTATTTCCAATTGGTGATGCTGGAAGAGAACCTCTGAGAGCTCCTGACAGCTCAACTGCCACAGGTCCAAGAAACAGCTATTTACGTAAATCTGTCCAGTGTCATGCAATACATTATCCAGAAGCCATTCTGCTATTATCCAGCTAATGTTTCTACGCAATATAATTAATTACTTATTAATTTTCAAATATACTAAATATGTAAAGAAGAAAAAGCCAATATATTAAAATCCATTTACTTACACTACATCTCATTACGTAACCATGAGTGAATATTGTTGAATGGTGACAGAACAGTTTATAGTTGCAGAATCAGAATACATTCCTGTTGTGGGTAATGTTGCTGGGTCCTTTTGTTCTTTCGCAGTATCCAAAAGCAGCAAATTTGCAATGATTTTACAATTATAGCCTATATTCGAAGAAAACTTTAATACTTAAACTTAAATTGAAGAATATTCAAATGATTAATAGTAACTCCTTACGGATTAAGATATCTTGCATTATTTTCAATTTCTGCTACCAGTGCGTATAGGCAAATTCAGTGGTAAATTGTTATTCTCATCACTTAGAGCTTGTTAATCCTGTAAGTTACGTAGCACTTTAAAGTGGGCAAACAAATCCTTACGCTGCATTATATTAGTCTTCTCTTCCTTCGCTAACTTTTGAAAATTCATATATTACTGTTATCCACGAGTATATTTACCCAGTGGCTGAAAAATATTAGAAAGAGTATGAAAATTCATTCTTAAAAGTAAGCATAAATTATTTCCATATTCATAAAGTTATACATACCTATTCTATTATTTAGCTGGATGTTAGCTGCCACGAAGACATCCATATGTAATGTGCCTGCCCTCCTTCCTTTTTAATCCAGTGTATTATCCTAATAGTTTGCTGCAGGACAGTCTTAAGTCAGAAATAGATTGAAGTGTGATAATTCGGTTCTACTTTCTCTTTACCCTGGCCTACCATGAGGAGATACTCTTTTTTATCTTGATTTTTCATAACGTAAATGATAAATAATTATTCCTGAAATAAAAACGTGCACACACACACATATATATATATATATATATATATATATTATTGTCTTTTCAGATTATATACTCTATTTTTTATCTTATATAATTTATTTTTTTTTTCTTTTTTTCAGTACTCCGAAAATTGATTTACGTTAAATAATATTGGTGGCCCTGAAAAGGGCCGATTTTTGGATCCGACACGTGGCAGAGCACATTCCTTTTTTATACCATGCAATCCGATCCATCTAAAAAAATACCCATTCGAAACCAACAACAGTAAAGCTCATTCAATAATCCGTCCAGTAGCCATTCCGCTCGATCACTTGATTAAGTCGATTAGGTATCGAGTTAGTCAAGTTAGCTAAGAACTCTGGGTCAGACCTAAGGCCTTCCCAGATATTCTTCGCTTGATCGAGAATCGCTGCCCTCGTCCTCGCGCCTGGCTCTATCCATCGTCTGGACATCAATGCCCAGACGTTCTCAATTAAATTGAGATCCGGTGATCGAGCGGGCCAATCCACCACTTCCAACTCCGGGTGTCGCGCAAACCACGCTCGCGTTTCGCGTGAGGTATGGATCGCTGAATTGTCCTGCACAAATCGGATCACCGGTACTTCATCCGCGGGATATACATTACGCACGCTTGGGAGAAAAATTTCTTCCAAGATGCGAATGTATTCCCGGGAATTCATACGTGGAGAAATCTCCACAAGATCACCGATATGTTCACCGGAAATCCAGCCCCATACGCCACACGATACGCGTCCAGACCGATGAGTCTGGAAGACGTGGTTTGGCTGCAACCGGGTATCGTTCGGGCGCCACACGTGCAAGGCCTGAGCCTGAGAGGGCAACGATATGAAAACCTTTTCATCGGTCCATATCGTAGCCTTCCAATCTGCACGGCTCCGCGAAAGATTCGCGAGGGCATAGCCAACTCTCTGCTCACGGTGAGCAGGAGTTAATGGGATTTTACGCGCTGGACGACGGCAGTGAATACCTGCAGAGTGTAAACGCCGCAGGCCGGTGGTCACTGAAGCTGGATAATCTATCTCCTCCACTATGTCGCTGACACTAGCGAAGGGATCTTCTTCGATCCTGCTCAGCAGCTGCTGGTCATCGATCTCCGAAGTCCTTTTCTGCCCTCTGTTCTCCGCTCTCCGGTCACGCAGTGCGTGGTCTCCGCCTTCGCGGTACCGACGTATCCAGCGCCTGACGGTGGTCTCGTGTGCCCCGCAGAGTACAGCGATCTCACTCGCGCTTTTCCCGCACTCAAAATAGCCAATGGCTCTTCCTCTGGTAGCCTCACTATGCTGTGACATCGTCGACGTATCCAATAGATATGAATGTTATAACAAATTAACGTTATTATAGATAAAAGTGAATAATGCCTCGATTATTGAATTAGAAGTATCGATAATAACGTTAATTTGTTATAACATTCATATCTATTGGATACGTCGACGATGTCACAGCATAGTGAGGCTACCAGAGGAAGAGCCATTGGCTATTTTGAGTGCGGGAAAAGCGCGAGTGAGATCGCTGTACTCTGCGGGGCACACGAGACCACCGTCAGGCGCTGGATACGTCGGTACCGCGAAGGCGGAGACCACGCACTGCGTGACCGGAGAGCGGAGAACAGAGGGCAGAAAAGGACTTCGGAGATCGATGACCAGCAGCTGCTGAGCAGGATCGAAGAAGATCCCTTCGCTAGTGTCAGCGACATAGTGGAGGAGATAGATTATCCAGCTTCAGTGACCACCGGCCTGCGGCGTTTACACTCTGCAGGTATTCACTGCCGTCGTCCAGCGCGTAAAATCCCATTAACTCCTGCTCACCGTGAGCAGAGAGTTGGCTATGCCCTCGCGAATCTTTCGCGGAGCCGTGCAGATTGGAAGGCTACGATATGGACCGATGAAAAGGTTTTCATATCGTTGCCCTCTCAGGCTCAGGCCTTGCACGTGTGGCGCCCGAACGATACCCGGTTGCAGCCAAACCACGTCTTCCAGACTCATCGGTCTGGACGCGTATCGTGTGGCGTATGGGGCTGGATTTCCGGTGAACATATCGGTGATCTTGTGGAGATTTCTCCACGTATGAATTCCCGGGAATACATTCGCATCTTGGAAGAAATTTTTCTCCCAAGCGTGCGTAATGTATATCCCGCGGATGAAGTACCGGTGATCCGATTTGTGCAGGACAATTCAGCGATCCATACCTCACGCGAAACGCGAGCGTGGTTTGCGCGACACCCGGAGTTGGAAGTGGTGGATTGGCCCGCTCGATCACCGGATCTCAATTTAATTGAGAACGTCTGGGCATTGATGTCCAGACGATGGATAGAGCCAGGCGCGAGGACGAGGGCAGCGATTCTCGATCAAGCGAAGAATATCTGGGAAGGCCTTAGGTCTGACCCAGAGTTCTTAGCTAACTTGACTAACTCGATACCTAATCGACTTAATCAAGTGATCGAGCGGAATGGCTACTGGACGGATTATTGAATGAGCTTTACTGTTGTTGGTTTCGAATGGGTATTTTTTTAGATGGATCGGATTGCATGGTATAAAAAAGGAATGTGCTCTGCCACGTGTCGGATCCAAAAATCGGCCCTTTTCAGGGCCACCAATATTATTTAACGTAAATCAATTTTCGGAGTACTGAAAAAAAGAAAAAAAAAATAAATTATATAAGATAAAAAATAGAGTATATAATCTGAAAAGACAATAATATATATATATATATATATATATATATATGTGTGTGTGTGCACGTTTTTATTTCAGGAATAATTATTTATCATTTACGTTATGAAAAATCAAGATAAAAAAGAGTATCTCCTCATGGTAGGCCAGGGTAAAGAGAAAGTAGAACCGAATTATCACACTTCAATCTATTTCTGACTTAAGACTGTCCTGCAGCAAACTATTAGGATAATACACTGGATTAAAAAGGAAGGAGGGCAGGCACATTACATATGGATGTCTTCGTGGCAGCTAACATCCAGCTAAATAATAGAATAGGTATGTATAACTTTATGAATATGGAAATAATTTATGCTTACTTTTAAGAATGAATTTTCATACTCTTTCTAATATTTTTCAGCCACTGGGTAAATATACTCGTGGATAACAGTAATATATGAATTTTCAAAAGTTAGCGAAGGAAGAGAAGACTAATATAATGCAGCGTAAGGATTTGTTTGCCCACTTTAAAGTGCTACGTAACTTACAGGATTAACAAGCTCTAAGTGATGAGAATAACAATTTACCACTGAATTTGCCTATACGCACTGGTAGCAGAAATTGAAAATAATGCAAGATATCTTAATCCGTAAGGAGTTACTATTAATCATTTGAATATTCTTCAATTTAAGTTTAAGTATTAAAGTTTTCTTCGAATATAGGCTATAATTGTAAAATCATTGCAAATTTGCTGCTTTTGGATACTGCGAAAGAACAAAAGGACCCAGCAACATTACCCACAACAGGAATGTATTCTGATTCTGCAACTATAAACTGTTCTGTCACCATTCAACAATATTCACTCATGGTTACGTAATGAGATGTAGTGTAAGTAAATGGATTTTAATATATTGGCTTTTTCTTCTTTACATATTTAGTATATTTGAAAATTAATAAGTAATTAATTATATTGCGTAGAAACATTAGCTGGATAATAGCAGAATGGCTTCTGGATAATGTATTGCATGACACTGGACAGATTTACGTAAATAGCTGTTTCTTGGACCTGTGGCAGTTGAGCTGTCAGGAGCTCTCAGAGGTTCTCTTCCAGCATCACCAATTGGAAATAGATACGAAAGCTTGTCACTATTGATATTAGGTTTCTGCAAAAAAATCTGAGTTAACGATTATCTATTTTAATAATGAATTGCATCTTCTTTATTCGTAGAATCTTATTGCTGTAAGCTTGGGATCCATAGTTGACTTGCAAGCTCCAATGGACTTTACGACTCAAGAATATAGCTCCTTATTATTAATATAAAAGTTAATGATGTGTTATTCTTGACAAAATATCAACAACATAAATTTAATTTAAAATATATATTTTCAGTTATTTTTATACACCATATGTTACACAATAATAGGTTAAAACTAAAATACATATTTTTTATACAAATTTATAACACTTAATATGATTTTATTAAAAGTTCATCACTTACAAGTTATTTTAATAAATTAATACAAATTACAGAGGTTAAGTTGCACATTTTGACACTTCACTCATTGGAATATGCCCTCTTCTTTTTATTGATCTGTCGTTTGATTACTATATTATTACCGCTTCTATCAGTATACCAAAATTCCTATCACTATACCAAAAACGTGCTCGAGCAGAATCAATGGGCACATGGGGTATCATATGTCTTTCTCTCTCACTCTTATGCTATTAGACAGAGAAAGAAGAAAATTCTTACTATACCATTTTATCCCGAGATGATATACTTTTGACAAAAGTAAGACGATCAACCGCTACACTCGAGTATATGCAATTTACCAGATTCTCCTTATTCTCCCCACCACGACTCCAATACGTCATCGTGACGTCATCTGACGTCACCGTGACGTTTTACGCTTTGGTGAGAACTAGAGACCTGAAGCTGTCCAGCTAGTTACAAATCTAGTAGGCCATTCTTCACGAGCAGATTCGATGAATGTCAGTGTACATACTAGGATTTTTGGTAGTACATATATAATTTATGCGACGGAAACTATACTTAGTACTACTTTAGCGCTATGTTTTCTGAACGTGGCCTTTTTCACCGCCAATCAGCATCGAGATAGAGCGCCCTCGCCGCCCTCTGACATTTTTCCTCGTGCAACGTAATTTGTGTATATGTATATGTCATTATATGTATGTATGTACATACTATAAGCCGATATGTATGTACATACATACACAGCAGTACACAGTAGGAAATTGAATCGTGGGTGGTTCAGCTAGTTTCACTCTGTAATTTAACATGGAAAATGATATACTACACTATACATAGTTGAAACCACACACGATTCAATTTCCCATTATGTAGTATGTATGTGATGTATGTATGTATAACCTCAGGTTCAATTGAGTTCCCTGAAAACTCCTGTTCTAGTTCCCTCCAGTTCCCTCTTCGGTCATGCTCGGGCGCACTCGGCAGTCGGCACTCGGCAGTAGTCTTTGTCAGTCTTTGTTAGGTGGCGCTGAGATCATAAAAAATGTAATTTATGTTTTAATTTAACAGAGATTTCCTATGCTGGTTATTTAAATTGAAAAATGGATTAATCCATTTCTAGTTTGCGTAGAAATCTTTTTCCTCGAAGTAATTATCTGCAAAAGTTTATTTAAATATTTGCAAAGTTTCATCTAGGTTAAAAAAGTGTTATGGAGAAAGTTACAATGAACATTGATGAACATGGCGGGTGTTTTCCTTTTGTCAAGTAAAACATAGTGACGGTGTGGTCTCGACGAATATACTACATTCTATATGGATGTTAATAGTCAATTTAGCTATTGGATTATAAAAGCATTATTATATTCTGTATATATTGATTAATGCGATATAGTAAAAATCATGGATATACGTGGTATTGAAGTAACGAATCAGCTAAGGGTCAGTGACAATATTTATTTATTTAATATTGAAATTATTTTTTTATCCTTCTGAAGTTTATTTAATTCATAATCGAATTTTCCTTCATATTGCTACCAATTTTTACAATGCACAGTTAAATACTAATAAATTTTTGAAGTCTATTTAATAATAAAGAAGCTTTTAAACTGAAACTTGATAATTATATGCAGCATTTTATCTTGTATCGCTAATTTGTGAAGCATTTGAAATTAAAAATCATCGCAGTGTCATTATCTTTATGTTCTTTTTCCAGAGTGCTATTCGTGCAAAACTTATAGAATTGGGGGTGCGTTATGATGAAGAATTACCAGACTACATTTTGGTAATGGTAGTAAATAAAAAATCCCGTCAACAAATGCATGAAGATTTGAATCTATTTTTAGAAAATAGTACAACAATATTTGTTGATTGGTTACACGATCAAGTATTAAAAAAATTGCAAAAGGTAACAGTTGCAAAAAAGAAAGTAAGCAAAGAGCTTGTACCAACGGTTATAGTAAAGCAGGAAGAGGAAAAGCGAAAGAGAAAAACAAGTACAACATCTTTTTTGGAAGATCAAACGGGAGAGCAAGGCAATGAAAAATCTATTCATAAGACTGTTAAAGAAGATAAGTCTTTGCAAAAAGAAATTGTAGAAGATTCCCTAACTATATCAAATCATGAAATGGCTTATGACAGACCTACTAAACAGCACACAGAGAATGACAATGCAAGACAAAATGATGAGTTTGTAATAGGTGCACATCATAAACAAACTTTAAACAGAAATGTCTCAACAGAGGTGTCAGAAAAGGTGCAAAGTAGTAACTCCCAAAAAGAAATAATATCCATAAAACCTGTCAATAAATTATTAGAAGCTGAAACCTCTTCTACAGGGAATTCTGAATTGATAAGACAGTTTAAAGGAACTAGTGTAGCTGACAATGAATGCAATATTAACGAGAGAAAAAAGAAAGATACAAAGCGTTCAAGAATAAATGAAGATAATAATGAAGAAGAGGAGGATTCCCCTGAAAGCAAAGCAAAAAAAATAAGATCAAGTGTAAACAAAATTTCATCTGCTGTTATTCCTGTCAAAAATCGTTTAGGAGCAATATCTCCTAGAAAAAAATTTGAAATTTATAGAGGAAGACCAGATAATGAGAGTCATTCTAAGCAAAGTGGTAAGCAGTTTCAAAAACGTTTGTTTGGACATAGAAGTAATATTTCTCCACTTAATAAAAATAGTGAGTCAAATGAAAAACGAAATCGAGTAATAGACAAAAAATCAAGTGAGTCAGAAAGAGTAACTGATATAAGAAACCGTTTAGGCACTAGTAAGACAGATAAGCTCCATAGTTTTAATGATGGAAAAGAGAGGATAAGTTGCAATGAAAAGGTAAAAGCCCTTGATAGAATATCTGGTACAATTAAAGACCGACTGGGTATTTCATCAAATCACTTTGTTCCGCGAGCAACTTCAGAAAGTCAAGAATTCTCAGGCTACAAACATAAAATCATTTCTGAAGATCGTATAAAAGGTTTAAAAAGCAGGCTAGGAAATGCAAAGAATAATTTTAAGCCACAATCTGTAAAACCAAGGTTCAATGCAATTACTGCACAATCTGAGAAAAGTGAAGTTGTTGATTCTTTGAGTTTAATAGCAGTGAGGGAATTAAACCTTCACAATCAGTCAGGTGTAAACACAGGTCCAATAAAATCTCATATTATTGCTGTGAAAAAGCCTACTTCTGTAACATCTATAAAGCCCCAGGTATCATTAAAGAAAGTAAATAAATCAAATGCAATGGTACAAAGTGATATAGAAGATGAAGGAGATACTGATGATCAAAAGCTTTCTAGTAAAGTAATTGTTACTCCAAGACCTTTGAAACCCTTGCAACCAGTGCAAAAACGTGCCACTCAGTCTCTGCTTCTCAAAGCTATGGCTGAAGCAAATCAATCAGTTGTAAAACAAAAAAACCCAGAGCCAACCCTACCTGTAAGTATTAAGAAACGAATGTACTTTAATTGTTAATTTATGAGGATTTTAAATATATAAAGTAGAAGGATATAATCATTTAAGAAAATTAATGCAATTTAGCAGATTGTATATAAAAATAAAAAATAGATTATTTTTTGTGTTTATAAATTTGTACGCCTTTTTTATTCTTCCTATAAATATATCATATTAAATTTAAGTATAACAAGATTGCTTTATGTTGAAAATTTGATTTAAGAGAATATTTTCTTGTATTTCTAATGTGTAAATTTATGTTAGTTGAAGAAGTCTTTGTCTACTCGCCTAAAACCATCAATACCAAAAACTAAAGAAATTACAAAAAACTTAGCAATTAACTTAAGTGCATCGAAAAGAATGGTTATGGAGAAAATTCAAGTAGAGTTGCATACTTTAAAAAATGTGGACAAGCAAAAAGTGTGTAAGTAGATTTTTTCATGTTTATTGTACCTTATTTAAATTAATAATAAAATATTTACGTATATTATACATAATGTTTAGACAAGCAGCCAGGTGTTACCAATGACCATATGGGAGTAGTCATGTCCTTGTTTCAAAGAACCAATGACAGACAAAAATTTTTAGTTACTTTAAATGGATATGACAATACTGTTGAAGAACAAGAATATTCCGAGGATGAACAACAGTTGGAAATGGAGGTAGGCATTTCTTCTGAGGAGAGAAGTAACTGAAACAATGACAAAACTTAGAGTTTAAAAATTGAAGAGTTGAATTGATGAAGGGTGTAGGTGTAATTTGATAAATTAAGCAGGAGAAGAAAATAAAATTGTTAATTTATCAGCTATGAAGAAGATACATACAATGAGCCAATGAAATATTAAAAGCATAATGTGTACTACTCAAAAAAGTAAAAATAAGAGTTTTTTTTTTTTTTTTTTTATTCAATAGCACTAAATTCTTTGATAGCTTTACTCTTCAATTGTTCAAAAATCCTTTTATTATTAATTTTTTTAATAAATTTTCTCAGGTAAATGATGATGAAGAACAGGCATCATCTATGCTAAATGATTCATATAATCAAAGTGATTTAACCCATGATAGTTTTCAAATAACGGATCCAGATGAAGATGTCAATGATAGTACAAAAGATAAAATTGATGAAAATAATGAGAATTGTAATACAGAAAATATGGAAGTACAGGAAATTGTGTTAAGGAAGAGTAGAAAATTGAGCCCGATAGTTTTCAATCGGACTGATTCTCCTAGTTTTACGGAAATGAAGGGTAATGTACCTGTACATAAATGTATTATGTAGTAACTAAAAAATTATTGCATTTACGTTCTAGTTTACTGATGTTATCATTTTTTTAATAGAGCAACGCCTTATTGTAGATGCAACAGCTACATCGCTTGAAAAAGTAAAAGAGAGATGTAGATACTGGCCGAATTGTACTTTAGCAAGTAAATGCGCGTATTATCATCCAGCTGTTATGTGCAGGTAAGTCTCTTATTTTTTAAATTAATCTGATGTTTCAATAAATTATATTTAATCGATTTTATAGTGCATTTCCTGCTTGCAAATTCGGTGACAAGTGTGCTTATAAGCATCCGAAATGTAAATTTGGATTATCGTGTACAAAATTAGGTTGTGTATTTGCACATCCAGCACAGCAATGCAAATATCATCCTTTTTGCACAAAACCAGCTTGTCCATTTTCTCATCCGGAAGTATCTGCAACTCCAATTTCAGTAGAAACGTCGACTCAGCGTGCAAAATTTACATGGCGAAGAAGAGATTAAAAGAGTTTCAAAGCCAAAAACATGAATTTGCTGCTTCTTAGTAATTATAATTAAAAATTTTACTTCTCTATTCATTCAGTTATTTAATAATCTTTATAAATGAAGCTTATATAGGTCTGTATTTTTTTCCTAAGTATTTAAACTGATACTTTCTCCCACCCAAGATAAGCTTTAATCAAGCAATTCGATTATGTTTATTTTATATTAAATTTTATAATCGAATTAAAGTATTAATGAATGATTACTAATCGGAACAAGTAGTTCTTCATTGATTTGACGAAACTCAAAGCATTTTTGCCAACTTGGAAACCGAATAAAAAGGATTATTGAAAAAATATTCGTGAATTAATTGTAAGCAGTTCTGTTAGTTATCTGCTCTACTAATCAGACCAGTTTTCAATCTAAAATAAACAAAATCATGTTTTATGATCGAATAAATATAATTAATGCTGAAATTTTAACAATATAAAATAAGATATTTCTTCTCATTTCTAATTAACCTTAAATATCCTCGTAAAAAATCTTCAATTTTTGGTGTACTTTAATTTACGAAGGACATTTCAATCATCAAAATATACTTTAACACTTAATCGCATACGATTATTTGAAATAGTGGTTGAGCTTATAAAGCTGTTTTTTTAAACAAAAAGTTAAATCATTAAATAAAGGAAACTAATGTATTATTTTTTCAATGGATAAATTAAATAATGCGATATGAGTAATTAGTAGAGTATGTTTTGAATATTATAAAACAAAAGTTTGTTTATATATTTATTTCGAATTTAAAACAGGTATGATTAGTACAGTAAACAGCGTATATTACTTATTTGCCACTTGAACGTACACGTAAAAATCGATTTATTTTTATAACTAATAACAGATATCATTTTTCTGTATAAAACCTTTTTAGATTTGAATAGAGAGTACTTTCAGAAAGGTCCTAGGAAAATACTTGACATCTCTTATATTGACGAAGGTAAATCAATTATAATCCACGTTCTGAAACGAATTGAGTGAAACATTCTGGAGAAATATTTAATGTGATTACTATTTTAATGACATTAAGAAAAAAGTAATATGAAAAACGTCTAATTGTAGTAGAATAAGGAGTAACACCATCTCACTGGAAAAGAAAGAGAGAAGCACAATGAACAAGCAAACAAATGGGTATATCGAAAGAATATGGAGCGAGAGAGAAAAACCTTACATACTTATTATTGATTAGCCTATCTACGCATTTATTGATCTAAAAGTTCCTTTATAGCAAAAACCTTTTAATAGTAGTAGTCTTGAGAAAATTGACGAAACTATATATCAGTTCTTCCAGGTTGACAAAGATACTTGAATGTCATGTGTTATTAAAAATAGCTGGTAGATGCTTAACCATTTCAGTAGGATAAAAGCGAATTTGCACAGAAAGTTATCATCGCTTAAACAATTAATATTAAATAAATTTTAATAGCAAAAATTATTTAAAATATTTTTTAAATAATAGAGCATCTACGTATGTTACACATTATCGTGAGATTAATATTTTAATATGTCATACTTATCAACATATTAAATATTTTTGTTTGAAAGCGCAAGCTTTGCGATATATGTAAAGTCCACATATATTCGTTCACAAAAATTTACGGCAAACAGCTACAGATTATTTTGTATAAAAACTCAAAAATACACACTGAAAAGATTGATAATTTAACATGTCTAGTCCTACTTGTATATACCATAAATTCTTACATTTTTCTTAAAATAAACTCTAAACTATGTGTAATACTATAACTAATCCTCAATATTATAGCAGTTATTGTTTATTTTTAAGAATAGAAATTAAATAAAATTGTACGGTGGTTTTATTGGCGTGTTATCTTATTTCGTCAAATTAAACATTTCGCTTCTTGTACGCCTACACACACAATCAAATGTATAAATGCAGAGTGTATGTATATTATATATAGCAGAGTAAAAACCTTTTATTTAAACCAAAAACTTACACTTACATCGCTGCAGGTAAGAGGACAATGTTTTTTATCCTTTGTGTCTTGGGCAAAGATGGCACATGCCCTGTCTGTAAAAAGAATCTATAATTTTCGCTTCGTTCATTACTATAATCTAAAGGTGCGGGTACATGGTGCATGAAATACGCGCACAAAGTGTGTTCCCTCTACAGTTCCATAGTTCGCACGTTCACTCCACGTGCCGTTTACCCACACATTAATACGAGTAGCATTTGCACCAAAGCTGCATTTGAAAAAATTCTATAAACGTCCTTGAATAAAGGGTGGAGAAAAATAAAGATAGGATATTCATAGGAAGCATTTTAACGTTGGCGTTTTATAACAGGACAAAGTTGAGGATTAAAAATTGACAAACCATTCTTCCTTGATGAACCATCTGTCGCTCTTGTTGGAATTTTTTAATACACCCAATAATAGCCACAATTAATAATAACGAATAAAACTGAGAAGTTAAACTTTAAATGTGTTTTAATTTATTTCATACAATTGTTCGTTAAATAAAATTTCATACAGATACTAGCACACTGTAGAATATTGTTGCGGTAGAGATTGGTCGCTTCTCGTAGATTCACAATATGCTTTCTTAGTTCTGTTAGTATGTGAGAGTAACTAATGCTTTGATTCACAAATATGTATATCATGGCGTGCTAAAAACGTTCGAGTTAAAGCCACATTGCATATGGCACATACCTATTTCCATTCGTCGTATCATTAGAATAATTCGGAATTTAAAGAATGGCTCTTAAAAATTGAACGATCTATCTTTAAGACTTAAAATTGGACCGGTTTTTCTTTACATAGACTCACTCAGCGGCGCCACGACTAAGTCCCACTGGATTTTTATCACAGCGTATATGTCAGGCAGTATTGTAAAATAAATGCATTACGCACGGAATATAATCAATATGACTGTTAAATCATCGGCTTATCAATTTTTACGAATATGTATATATATAAATATAATTCCATCGATAAAATTTTCCTAATCAAAGTGATAGAGAATCTCCAGATAAAAACCCAGTTAAAAGTCAAGAATTGTTCGTGCACGGTATAATGTAAAGGTTTTGTTAACGTAAAGGAGCTATACATAAGATGTATACACATAAAATAGATAATTATAGCGAAGTATAGTTTAATTCAATAGAGTAGTTTTTCAATAAGCGTGCCGGATATGCGTGGCACGTCGCGAGTAGTAATTAAGATATTTATAAAGCTACTTCTAATCGAGCTCCTCTTGGACTATGGCATGAAAGCTCGAGAAGAGGCGCGCACGCATATCCCAGCCTGCTCTGGAAAGAAAATGATTATCATCAAAATTGCACGCGCAACATTCACACATCGCTCTCAGTCACATTATAACATTTTTACCACCACATATCTGTATAAATCTACTTTGTTTACTCGTACTGGGGCACTTTGAAAACTTTACATCTCGTCATCTTCACAGCGAACGCTCTCGCTTGCTCGCGATATCAGCGTATAAACTTTAGTTATAATTTATAATTAATTAAAAGTATACGTACGTATGTACAAATATGTATATTTGGATCAAAATAGTTTCGAACGAGCTGCGCTATCCAATTTTACATCAAACGTAATACTATAATTTGTGTCGTATAATTTCTGTGTGTATGTGCGTCTCTTTTTTTAGTGTATATGTTGATCGTTACACAAATGAAAATTTTGCTCATTTAAGGTACGGGGTACCGTGTAAGATAATTTATAAAAATTGAAACTATGCTATATTCATATCGGTGAATGTACACGAAATTCTACCTGTCACATTTACCACTATTATATTCACTGGCCTAACTCTTTCTGTATCCCTATCCTCCATCATTTTTGAGTGATTCGATCATACAGCTGTTTCTTCGCGGATAAAAGAAAATCGACGCTCGGAGCTCGATGGAATGTTTCTCGCATACTTTTCAATGGTTGCACATTTACAGGAAAATATTTATGGACGAGTACATCAGTTACGAAGAATGCTCGATTATAGCGATCCTGCGCAATAATTGCTTAAACTTGTTGCGAAAACCTGTTCTTCCACAATGTTTTTCTCTTTATTATTTATCAGTATTTCGGAGCACACACCCTGTTCCCTGTTACCGTACTACGATAATATTTTTTTTTTATAAGGTAAATCTCTGGATGTTAGGAGAAAAGATGATTACTGCGACGCGCTCATCGGTGACGTTTCGCGTTGGCAGTCACTTTTTAGTACCATCGACACACGCACATACTTTAAATTTATAAATTTTTCTCGACAAATGTTTCATTCTTACAAATCTATATATATATGCAGCACGTACGTTCGCCGTGAAGTATTTCGAACGCTACGTATAATTTTATATTAATTTCTTTTTATATAATAATAATAATAATAATAATAATTATACAAATAATAATTATTTATAATATTAAATTTAATATTTCACTAGATTTGTAAAATGTCTCTGTCTATTCTCGCCAGTAAATCGAGCAAGAAGTTACGAGGGCGCGGAGCCGTACAACAGCCAATAACGCTCGTTTTATTATTTTGATTGTATCACAGGAGCACACTTGGACTGTATTCCGACGCCACACTTTGACACTCAATCGGATATTCAACGTACATAATATATATTCATTATAAGAACGTACTAGTGAGATAATGGACGATTCAATTAATCTAAACGTCGCAGCATGAAATAAAAGCATCGATCCGATCCAGCACAATTTTCCCAGATTGGGCCCTTAACGAGAACACATAGAGACAGAGTTAACTAATAAAATAAAATAAAAGTCACCACTGAAACAGTTTGACAAGACTCTGAATTTTGTTAGATTAAATATCATCGTCCACCATTCATTCTATTTACACTTTGTAACACAAAGAAATAAGAAATTCTATTTTACGACACCGACTAAGATTCCATCTTGACAGTTCGGTGATTGTATTCTTTGTTGCCAAAACGCTATCTATTTTACAACGACTCTTTCAGTGCTCCGTCGTTTATTTCCTTAACTACTCGTCACGCAAATGCATCAGTCAACGAAACTACACGACAAGTTCCTAATAAATACTCAGTCCCTCCTCTCCACCTCGTATACTCATTGTCAGTACTTTTCGTCTTACGTATATTCGGTTTGTGAACGATCTCGCTGGCTCGCTTCCAATTATTTCCTAGACTGCGTCGCGCCACTTTTCAGTGAATTTTCCATGAGAGGCGATTCTTTCGTCCACCGTAATTCCATCGATCCGCCATCCGGTCCCTCGTGACGTCACTCGTAAAAAAAAAATCGATACGACGACGTTCGAGGATCGGTTAGCCCGAGTAGGAAAGGCTGTCCTAGCGAAGAGAGAAATATTTACACTGTAGTGCACTGGTCGCAGGGACCACGAGATCACAGCCACTCGGTGAGGCAGCCACCGAACCACATGACGACTATCGGGAAGAGGTACGTCGTGAGGGCCCTCGGGAGGGACATCCTGTGCGTGCTGCCCACCCCGCTGTCTGCGGTCACGGTGCTCGTTTTGTTCGTCCCCGAAGTCTTCGGTTCGATGTCAACTCGAGGTGGCACGACTTCCTCGCGCACCACCGCTGGTGGCTGCTGCTTCGGCACTTCCGGTACCACTGGAGGAGCCTCGTAACCGGAACCCTCTTCGCTGAACCCGTCCTCGTCGTCGGTTATCGGGTCCTGGTCCGTACCCTCGCCTGATCCGCTACCAGAACCGTACCAGGTGTCCTCTGCAAATTAACAACCGGATGTAACAACCTCGATCTACAATGCTAAATCTATAGTTACAGCTTTGAACATTGCTGCCTAAAAAATATCCTACCGGTATCGATCCAATCAACGTCCTGTCCGTTATAGGCCGATCTCAGCCTATTCGTTATCGTAGTCAAGGAAAATATCTGGTCCCTGACGATCGTCGGTCTCTGACCACTGCCTCGGATTTCCGGATTGAGCGTCTGTGCTTCGCCGTCCGACGACACTGGGTATATGTATCTGTGGAGGAGATGGAGAGTATAGCACGATGTGTCGGAGAGGAATTTAAAAACGGAAACTGCAGCAATTTAGACACTTGGGGCTCCTCGAGTCTACTCACTTATCAACGTGCGTGCCGTTCCAACATTGTTTGGTGTTGCTGGGGGGCACTGCAAGGCCGTCGGTGCACAACTGATACGGCAAGTAGATCCAAAATTGTCTCGAGTCTCTGACCTTCTGTCTGATTTCTTTAACAAGCGCGTCCAGTCTAGCCGCTGTCGATGAACGATCGTCCGTTAGCGTATCCTGCTCGAAGGTCAACGATTCCAGATCGAGCTCCCGATTGTCTCGTCGCCTTCTACGTCTACCCAACACTGGCTTGCCGCATCCGGTGAACACTCGCTGCGACACGTCGTGGCTGTTCTCTTGGAAATTCATAATCGCTTCGGAAATCTTCAGATTTATCGGTCGCACCAGCATCTCGATGTTGAATGGTCCCAACAATCGATCCGCCACTTTGTCAACAGCCTCTGTAAAAATAGTCGGGTCTCGCTTAATTACACGCTCCACTTCCTCCTGGTGATATTAACTATGTATAATTATGGGAGGAGTAATTTTCCTCTTAGGCGTGTGTACCAAAGAAAATATTCTCTTACCAACAAAATGGTTCCATTCAGCGTCGAGGGCTGCGTACTGAGCCAAGCAGCCCTTCATCACATTGGTACACATATCACCGCACGCTAGTACGTTACCAGGAATGCCACTGCAAGATGGACAAGCTGTCATCCTAGTTAGAGCCGCTGCGCACTCCTTCGAAGACTTTAGCTGCAAGAAGAAGGCCCAAGAAGAGTTATAACAGTATACTATACATATATACTGCAGCAGATTCGATTCACAAACGGATCGTACCAACGGAAGTGTCAAAGTCCTATATCGCACGGTACTACTATATATAGTTTATTTACTCACCGTTTGCATGTTCTTCAGGACCTCGGCAGCCACTGTCAAAGCTTGACTGAAAGCTCTGGTCGCTACAAAGGATCTCTTGATCTGAACACCGAGCTTTTGCGGTACATCACCGAACGGCCTCATCTCTTTCATGTGATTGCCCACGCATTCCAGATATTTATCGTCAAAGGCGTACTGGCTATTAAGCACCGTAAACATTTTCTGATAAAGCGTGTTGAAGAAATTGTCCATGGCTTCGTCGAGGTCAACCTGAAATTTTCGTTTCTCATTAGTATATATATATATATATATATATAAGTTTTCACGAAAAGATTCGTCTCTCTTTTCCAGCAAACTACTATTATATACATGTTTTTGCTTATTTGGAATATTTTCTTCCGACCGTTTCGCTACATCAAACGCACCGGTAGAACTGTATACACTCGATCGGTCCGGCGCGCGTGGTTAGCTGTTGATTTTCGTTTGCGAACCGTTCCTCGTTCGATGACAAAGGGCGGGAGAATTTCAAAGCTCGATTCGTTAAAAAAACTACGTGTAACTGAAAACAAACACGTCGAAATAACGACATAATAACCCTGTACTCTCGTCTATCGCACAATAATACATAGCTTCCCCGACTGTACATATTTATCTATCGATCATTATATTTTCGCAGCAATTATTTAAAATCGTCACCGTGAGTTCTATCGATTTTCTTCTCCATGAACAAACATATAAAAATTGACGGGGTAAAGAATAAAGGTTGGGGGGGATAGGAAGAGCGTTAGGAAAAGCAAAGTTTGCCTTTGAAAATCGAGGCCGTCGCGCGCGTCCTTCTTAACGTCGCGAAATTTGATTTACTGGCACGTTTATAGAGGTTGCAGTTGCAGTTGCATGATTCTGGCTGTAAGTGCAGCGGGTCACGAACAAAAATCGTTTGATGCTGCGATAAAAATGTAAATTGAAAATAGTGGTAAGTCAAGGTGTTCCTTGAATGAGTAATGTCCGGAGGGAAGCTTTTCCTATTTGCGGTGCTATAAATTTTCATGCGTCACGATTGCATGCATACCAGCTCGATCTCAATAAATCCATTTAATTAATGCCAATAGAGTTTAAATAATTTATGCTACGAATCTCGCAGGGAACGCCATAAATATAACGCATAATGCTTCGGCACAGCTGCCATCCTCGACTGGATCTCAATTTGCACGGGTCTTCGTTAAATTTGAAATCGCTCGGGGTGGAAAGTTATTAAAGCGTAAAATCGCCCGTAGATTAATGCACGAATTCAATTTATGGCGTTATAATGGGGTAACGGTGTTGTCGCCAGACCTACGCCATGCAAATAAACCAAGAGTCTCACCGTTCCCTTGTTGTAATAATTGTCCAGCTCTTTGAACAATTCCGAGAAGACGTATGCGTTGCGCTCGTACAGAATGCCGTAGGTTTTCTTGAACATTTCGTGAAAGCCTCGTTTGCTACCTGCCAGAAGTTCCATGAAGAAATCTGAGAAAAGTAAAACGTCAATCTTGAGTACAAAGGAACAGAGTACAGGATTCGTATTTTAAAACTAAATACAGTATTAAATAATGTCGAATAGAATAATTTGCTTTTGGTGATTGTAGAAAAAGAAAGGAGTGTTATTTTTTATTGATAAATAATATCATAAGAATCAAGAGCATTGCGTATACGTGATAATTAGATGGAATAGAAATGGGAGATGAAAGGTCAAAGGTCAGTAGCAATGGCAGGCATTTTACAGGGTTTTAGGTAATCTCTTTGGGGACTTTCACGTCGTCACTCGAGCCATCAGGAAGAATGTGATTAAAATTCCTTTCAACGACCATTTTCTCTCTCTCTCTCTCTCTCTCTCTCTCTCTCTCTCTCTCTCTCTCTCTCTCTCTTTCTAGTCCTGGCTACTTGTCGCACACCACACAACGAATCCCAGCTTGGCGACTACGAAGACGACTCGAGAGCGCGAAAAACGCGTGAAGAGGGAAACCCCCTTAAATGTCGCTGAAACTTAATCGCGCACGGCGCGGCTTTTAATTCAAAATCTCACCGAGCTTTATACCTTCAACATCCCGACTAATTTCCATTTCACGCCACAAGACGAAACGCAGTTACCCTTCCACCGGCACGACACGACTTCCTCCTCAACCACTCCTGCCTTTAATCAGATTCCCTTTAGCCAGTTTTCTGGAAAATTTCAATTTACTATACAAGAAACGCGATCTCGTCGACGATCATGATTAATTTTCTCGTAATTTTGGGACTTTTGAAAATTTAGGCCTTTTGTGTGTATATGTGTGTTGTGATGGTATCGAGAAAATTCAGGGACCTCTTGAAATAATCTGCCATCAACATTTGGTTCTCTAATTATAAAATGACGTTATGCAAAAATAATCATTCAACTTGAATCGGAAGAAACGTCGTTTAGGACGCTGCATCTCTATCATATACAGCCTTTACGAAGCTTTTAAAGGAAAATAATTTGCCTCGCATGGAAATCCTGCAGCAGAGTACCGCATTTCTGCGGTACTCTACTGAATTCACCGACTGTTCGTCCCCTATCGATTTTCCATATTTTACACTGGAATTTTGCCTGAAAAGTTTGACCCTTCAATTTTTCCAATAAAAATTACGAGATAGAAACGCTATAGGTATTTAGTAACCGATATTATTGTCTGGGAACTCTTGCCAAATATTCGCCCTTGAATTTTTTGCACAAATTTTCCAAATTGTTGTCCGTGGTGGATAGGGGTACACGGGCTGGTGGTTCGTAAAAAAAAGGGTCGAATAATAAAAAGATTTCAACGAGGCTCGTGAGATTGGAGGAATCGTATCGATAAAAAGGCGTTGGTATCGCGATATATCGTCGATTTAATACCTCGATTGCATTCGTCCACTGCGGAAGAAAACCAGACTTTAGCCATTTAATATCGATATATATATATATATATATCTTAAAAATTTTTTATCATCCTCTGAACAATTAATTCCTATCACGACCAACAGTCGTCACGACTGATATATACGAATTCGAATAATCTCGATAAAGTCGATTCTCGACTTTGCATAAACAACGATTCAAATGGGAAAATAAAAATGAAAAACGAGTCTAAAAATGGACAAATTTGACATTTGAGACGACAGACGACCTTAATTAAGATAATTACTCCAAGGTAGCACATTACATCGTTAACGATCCCAAATAGAGGTTCAATCTTTTGCTTTCCTCCTTCTCAGCCACGGGATCCTTTGAGATGGTATACCAAGCTGTGCTTAAGCTGCGTACACCCACTCTAACCACCACTTTGCACGATAGAAGTTTAGAGAGACAGAGAGAGAGAGAGAGAGAGAGAGAGTAGGGCGTTCTAGACTTTGCTATTAGAGAGGGCATACTACTCTTCTTACATAGGACGACACGAAAGCTGCCTCGTCTTCTCGAATGGAGAACACTTCAATTCTCCTCCATATAAACACACGATGGGCGTAAGAAAAAAGGGGAATTAAAAACACCGTGCGATCATTTTTAACAAAAATAAATTTTTATGCTACTGGTCCCAGCAAAACTTGATAAAGACGTTCGTCAATTGGTTGGGTGGGTGAATAAATTTGAAGGCAGGCTGGCGAATATTATCGACGATCGATTCTTGTCGGAGCCTGGCTTCCTTGCGTTAATTCAGAAGGGTGGAAAATGAAGGAAGGACTTGGCGTTTTCGGAGGGCTGCGGAGCAGTCGCGTACTCCGCGTTGTCCTCGTCTTTCTCTAATCAGCACTGTTAACGGGACTGAAGGCACATATATATATATATATATATATAGCCTAGAACAGTTTGTTAACATTATACCTGCCACGTTTACGGCCACAAATTACTGCAGCATTCTTAGACGATGGCCGGCTGTTAACTCGCACTTCCTTATCGAGAATCTACCGACACCACAGGCGTACACGTATAACTTATGGGTAAATAAGTATGGGTATATATGCAAGTGCAGGCTGCTCACACAAACGAGTCGTATACTTCTCTTGGTTAAACTTAAACGACTCTTATATAGTTTAACTCGATTCGAATGTCTTCTTATTTCACACACACACACATATATATATATACATAGAATAGCCCATCGATCAAACGAGAATCAATTTCATCAGCATTCTCTTCAAGTTTGGTATTATCACGAAGAGTCACGAATAAACTCGTGTGATTTTTGTCCGACGATTACAAACGTGTGCAAGGATGAAGAGAACGTTTATTAGGCAGGGAGGACAGAAGTACGAGTGGGGAAGCATCGTTTAGTTTAGTTGGGAGTGCTTGGACGAAAGATAACGGTAGGAACCTACACGAATTGGATGAAATAAGGGGGTGGGGGGTGGGTATCTCAGCGGGGTCGCTTATGCGAGCTACTCTCGATTCCCCGGCACAGATCAGCCAGGATTACACGCTGCCAGTGAGCGTAAGGATTAAAAGATTAGCGAAATTGCTGTTTCATCCGGCCGAATATGCTCTTCCGGATCTTCTCACGTCCGGCTCGAATAACACTGACTCGTGCTCACCGTGGAAAACCCATCGTGCACCGCCTGGAAAAAACCCCTGATTTCCTCTGGTCCATCGCTCAGTTTTCGTGATCCAACAACAGTATAACGTCTATGTATACCGAGTGTAACGGGTCAAAGGGTGATTGAACCGAATCGTTGAGAGGAAACACATACAAATCCCCAGAATGATTAATTAAAAATGTGGAAATCCTTTGTGTCGTGGTAAAAACTGTTGTTCCGAGAGGTGCGAGGGTTAAGGGCAAAGAGAAGAGGCATGCGTAAGTGGGCTTTGGAGAAAGGGCACTCCGGTCCCGATCGCGCCCTCTGCGAACGCGGCAAGCGAGGGTCCTCCTTAATTAAAAAAAGAAGCCTCTTGCGTGCTCCCTCCTGGAGGAGGAGATGGGGGGGGGGGGGGGTAAAATGAAGAGGAGTGCTTGGTCGTCACATCCACTTTTATCGAGGAAAGCAACGAGAACGCGGCGGCGTTGCTGCGAATCGCGTTTCAACCCTCTGCGCGCGCGACGGTGGCGAACAGTCTGCAGAGTGTAACGTGGACTGCTGCACACACACGCGCACAGACACACTCGCGACGCGATGTTCGATCGAGTATTGTCTTTCGAGTGCGGGAGAAGAATGCTCGCGCACTCGAACCCAATTCACACCGTTCGAGGACTCTTTAACGAGTCCTTTTGACTTGAGTGACGTCCGGCCGATTAAACTACTCGAATCCCTCCCGGCTACTCTTTTGAATCAACGAGACAGCTCCCATCGTCGATTTTCCAATCGTTCTCGAAGCCCCCAGTCCTGCGACGACTCGACCAAGCTCGAATTTATTTTCACCACCCTCTTTTCACGGAGCTTCCCTTGTTCCTTCAAAGCACTTCAATCACCGCTTTTTCCGTTCTCTTGTATTTATATTTAGTTGGGTGGTAGAGTTTGATATAGATTTGTGCGCGAAACTCCTGACTTATAGATAATTACGCGAGTAATAAGTGACTTTGCTTGACTGTGTCAATTCTTATTTTTTTAGTAGAAGGGTGTAGGGGGTGGGGGTTGAAATTAAGGCTTTTTTCATCGAGTCTGCACAACTGGCATTATATCTTGCGGGTGACGTAGCTAAAATAAGAGCTTCGGTAAATATTATACTTATATATATACTTACTGTGAAATTTGTCCCTTCTCGTTGCAAGAAGCTGGTGCAGCCGTTGAAGCGTGTCTTTGGTTGCTTTTTCGTGTTTATCCCGCGCCCTTGCTTGAAGCGTCGATTCCATATCTGCCGAGCAGCACACTTCCCCACCACTGCTGATACCACCACATGTTTTCAATTCTTTCGCTGAAATCATAAGAAAAAAATGTTATTCGCATTGCATCGTTAATATCTCATATCTTTTAATCTATAACTTCTATATCTATATATACTCAACACTGAACGAGTATACGGACGAATGATAATTATAACTATTGCAGGCAATGAATAGTATTTCCTCTTCAAAGGTCAAACGGTTTGCGGAAGGTCAGTGACCTTTGATTTTAGAAGTAATTCGTTATTCCATTTTAATTTATCACTCGTGAACTGTTTTGTTATAATCGATGCAAGATTTTTTTGCAATCTATTCCAGTGAGAATATAACTCTTCCATGCAAACTGATCATTTGTAAATCTGCCTATCGAGTGGCTGCAAGAATTAATATTCACCTAATATGCCACCACATAAATTTTAACAACTGTAAAAACTCAAAACATTCTTAAAATTTAACCAAAAATATTCAGCATGAAACTTATAAGAACAACCTCATTTTCGTGATCTTTCTTTGATTTTCTATAAATTTGTTTCAGAGGACAGTACTGCATGGTAGGAAGTCGAATCCTATCCGATGGAAAGAATTCCGGTGTAGAATGAATTTTCAAGATCGCCGTTCGGGGAATCGTTTGCTCGATACGCAAGAAGGAACCTTGAAGAGTGGAAGGAGAATAAGGTACAGAGTACCAAAATAATCAGTACTGTGGATAAATTTTGTTTGCTTTCAGAAAAAATCCGTCAATGTGTTGCCACCCTGAATAAAGAATTCTCAACAAAACTCCTGTACATATATATATATATATATATACTTTGATCTGAAACTGGAGCAAAAACGAGTTTAAATGGAGATCCACGGAATAAAAAACTATAATCTTATTTGATCGATATAAATTCTTTCTTAGGCTGCAAATTTGAGGGGATTTTGATGTACGGTCGATAAATCAGTAAAGCGATTCTAGCGGGTGGAAAAAGTTGGAACGTGCGAGTAGCGAGGAGGCCAGCCTTAAGTTTATCCCAAGCATCGCGGGAGTGTTTAAAGAAGAAATACTTTGCGTGAGACGCAATCCCTATATACTTGCAGAGCTCCGTAAACGTAACTTGCTTTCAAGAAGTAAGAAACACCCAGCACGAAAATCCAAAGATGCCTGCTTGCTCGTTCCTTTCCTCCGAGATTTAGGGGCCGACTCGATTGGATAGAAAATCTCTCGAATATTCGATCGTTCCCGAATGAAATTTTTTCACTTCCCACGCAATACTGGAAAATACCATATTACTCTCGTCGTATGCAGGGTGTATTTACTCAAAGCGACCCGGACCAAGAAAGTATATAAAATTCTTTTTATCTTCCCAACTAAAAAAACATAAACTTTCCACAAAACACCTTTTACATAAAAAATAATTTTCCATTTTCACTGAAAAATCGATATCCTTTACAGTTGCAAAACAAACATATATATATACAGTTTTAACAATTCCAACTGGGACACATTTTTGCTATATCGAGGAAAGGAAAAAAATAACACAGTATTAAATGGAACGAGCATTTGATAAGACGAGAAAGGCAGGGGATTTTGAGGGAGAGTCGAATAATAAACAGTGATTACTCGGTAGACTATAAATAGTAGCCGTAATAGCCGATTAAAGTTGCCTCGTCCCTATTCGTATTTGCGCGACTAATAGATATGGTCGTTAACATCGATAAGTTATCCGACGAGGCGCGAGGAATAGAGCCCGCTGCATGTTCCTGTATCTATTTGCAGGACAGGAGTGGATAAAGCAGCGTGTTTATTACTCGCTCGAAGAAAGCAGTTAATCGAGCATGGCGAAACACGTCGAATTTATCTCTGGTATGGCTGCTGTGCACGGAGGAGAGCTGCGATACAGAAAACCTCGGAGGGAAAGCTGCGCGAGGAGCAGGCGAGTTTCTTGCCAACGATCCAATAGCATTGTTGCTTCTGCAAAAGGAAATATCAAACTGCGCGAAACTCACCCCCCCCCCCCTGTTCTTCCACCATTTTTACCTCGCAAGATCATCGTTTCAACCGCCATTGAACGAGTATTAATCATAGCTCTGACTCGTCTCAAACGATCCGTTCAAATTTCCTCTCGGGGCTGAATCATTTCGCGAGTATACGTTATACGCGTGGTTGTGCCATTATGATTTTATCAGAATTCAAACTCTGCTTTATTAGTATTGATGCGAGTATCGCGTTACTGTTTCGTGGTGGTTGCAACAAGTTTTTTCCTTCTTTGGGAAGTGCATAAGATGGATAGGAATTGAATTTGGTATATCTAGAAGAAAAGATTTCTTGGTGTATCGCAACGATTAGGAACCCTCGTACGAATTTGGTCAGACTTTGGTAGAGTTTTCCAAGAAATTACCTTTCATCCCTAAGTTTCCACCATTAGTACGTCGCGCGTGTGTGTACAGAGCTGGATAAACAACACACTGATAACAAACATCAATATTGGATCGAAAAAGAACTGGACAAAGTTTGTCGAAAGATTGATTATTCCTTTAATCAGCCAAAATAATAAATGTCGAACCTAATCGGTCTAGCCAATTTTGCATCTCTTTGGCAAACTCAGCGGGTCGAACTCTCATTCCGCTCTTCCGTTGATTGGGAAGTTTGAAACACGCCGTAAAAGTGATCCTGATTCATCTCCAGGGGATTGCCAGTGCGGCTCTCAAGTTTCCCTTTCCCGACGTCTCTCTCCCAGGCAAGAAGAAGAATTAACGAGAAAAGTAATACAATTTTTCCGTGGAAGGCTGGGAAAATTGCAATTACACGCTGCCATTTAATACGAGATCACCGAGTTACTCCTTTGGTAATTAATGTTGGTTGCTACTCGTCGGTCGCAGTCTCTTACGCTGCAGCCCTGCGCTTCGAGTGGATTGTGCCAAGCGGTGCAATTTCTTCCCTTTAAACCGCGTTAAGTATACAGCAATATACTTTATCTATATGGAAAAATCTCACTGGATTTACGAACGGTATTACAGTGGGCGATATTGGATCAATTTCACGAGGCAATTGCTAGCGGTATTTCATACTAGAAATGTACAGTAGAACATTTTTTTATAGCACTGTCTTGGAGATATACGAGGTCCACTTAAAGAACAACGAAATGGTCGATAAATCTTGAAGAGTATCTGCGGGAGCAATTGTTGAAGATTCGTCGGGTGTATGAAAAATATTTGCCATTAAAAGGTTCTTGTAGGAGCCAACACACGCATGATAAATTTTATGTGAGTGTACGAGAGGAGGAAAGCAGCCTCATCATAGGAGATGTGGTACGTGATTCAACAGTGGAGCGTTTCTTCAGCATCGTCGCGACGCTGTCGTCGTTGAGACGCCGGGATTTCCGTTTCGACGTACTTCCGGGACAAGCTTCGTCCTACCATATATTCCCTTTCGTCCTTCTTCCGGAATCTTTAACAAACCTCTTCCTCCTTGCGAACGACCAGATTGACAGATGTTAAAAATAAACTTGAAGAAAACTCGAGTAAGTGAAACGTTTTAACGTTCTTAAAATATTGCAACACACTTTGACAATTTACTGTTTTATCGCGCAATATCCTGCACTCTTTCTTCTTTCACAATTCGAAGCATAAAAGCTCTTATATTTCCAATGCATGGATAATCCGCTTTAAATACCCCAACGCTTTGGTCCTTACGCTCCTGAAACGCAAAGTTCCAGCTAGCCGAGTGGAAGTTGATCGAAGCGAGCTTTTAAATAAAGGTTATTCTTCGCCACTGCGTCACGTGATCAGCATCGATTACTCAGTTGTTTACCTTGACTCTATCCCATAAATAACGAACAGCGGGCTAAAACGCGTCATTATCGCTCGGCAATAATTGGAAAGCAATTGCGGAATGGAATTGAGAAATTCAATGGTATACAGGGGACGGGGTTGTTTGTTGTATATCGAAAGCAGCTCGTTAAGCTTTATCTCGGAACGAGTGGAATATAATTTGATTGTGGAGAGGGGGTGGGGGGGGGGGGGTGGAGTTGGAAAATTTAAACGGGAAAAATTCTTTGGACTCTGCGCGAAGGTCACCGATTTCCACGTCGCTGGAAAAAGTCTGCGATTGGATTAGAAAACGCCCTTGGATGGTGCATGGACGACGCGTGGATGTGACAATTTTCAAGGATGGAAAGGCAAATTGCGAAACAGATTAGATTTCCCGCTGATCGAAAGGCATGGACCCGGCCAATCGAACGAATTCTCGAATTTTCGTCGCTTCGTTGCTATCCCATCTGTTTGTACTCAAAGGGCCCGCAACGCATCGATCCACCCTCCTCTCCATTTTCACCCCATCGTGCGCAATCCGAATTGCGATACGCGTATCATTTTTTCTGCCAATTCTTTACACACGTTCGCGTTTCTGCTCGCAAGAAAATCAAGGAGTATAGAAAGTAATATTAACGTGCGAGAGTATGGAACGAAAAAATCAGCACACACACACACCCCTTCGACGATGCGAGAAAGTGTGTTTAACTGGTTAGTCGCATGAGCGAGCAGCGTGCGCAAACGGGGCACGCGTATACGAAGTTCGCGTAAAGTGCGAGCGATAGCGTATTTAAAATATAATTACTTTCATCCTGCCTAACGAATAGGCGCTTGATGGTACGAGCCAGTGTTTCCTCGTGAATGCTAAACTCGTTTTTAACGCTCGAGAAACACCGGGATTTGCATCGGACTGTATCTTCCACGTGTGAACAATCGTTCGACGGAAACTCCACTTAGACATATATATGACTGCGTAAAACAATCAATCATGCACGACTGAATAAAAGTACGAATGAAAAACTCCCAAAAATCCTGCTCTTTTCGGCGAAACGCGATAAAGCCTTTCGTTAAACGCGCCGACGGTGCAATATACAACCCCGTGTGCGTCACAGAAAAATCCCAGTTTTATTTCAGCAATAATGACTCGTTAATTGCATAATTGTGTATGGCTCGTGAAATAAAAAATACGAAACATGTTTCGTGAAACAATTTTATCGCTTTGTTGAAACTGAGATGTTTGAACTTTAAACGGGGAATAAAAAGAGTTTTGGGGGGAGGGGAGGGAGGGGGGTGCTGTAAACAGAACAATCGCCAGGTATTTTCGGCCTGTGGTCAGAACGGCTGTATTTTAATGTTAAATTATGGTTATACGGGTAAAATATATTCCTGTAAGAGACGCGTATATAGCTGCTGTAGTGGGACGGAATACAAATGGCGGCATGAAGGAGCAGTTGTGCAGGTTGAGCTATATATACGAAGAGAAGAAGGCACGACGAAATTCCCCAAAGGGGTCCTTCATCGACCTGTTCTCGCAGTGGCTCGTTTCCTCGGTGTCTCGGAGAGAGAATGGGGCCCTACGCCGAGGCAAAGTAAAGCATCTTCGCGAAATTGAAAATATAGGACGGAAATTAATAGGAGTTCCTTTCGCGAATACCAAATATTTGCGCTCCAGTCGATTCGCCTCGGTGAAAACCACGCGGTTCCCTCGATCTCATCCCATTCAATTACTTTTGCATAATCTCTTCCACCAAAATAGCAAATTAAACGCTCGTTCTGTTAATACATGGCTAAAACGTCGTAATTTCGTCGTGTTTATATTTAGCATTCTCGCTGGAATCGAGACGTTTATATATATACCCTTTTTAAATATTACGTTTCGAAACTTCTTTCCTCGCTCAAAAATGCAAGGGATTTGGCTAAAAAGGGATTCTTCGTGAAATATACAGGCAAAAGACTCGAAGCTGCTATTAATAAAGCTTGGAGCTACGTGCGAATAAAGCGATCGAGCTTGGAGCTTTTAGGAGTTGATAGAATCGATCGTAGTTGGTGGAGAGTGTTTTGTTACGTTTGTAAGAAGCTGAAGAAGAAGACGAGGGATTCCCGGGACAAGGAAGTCGAAGAGAAGGATTTTGGCAGTGGGTAAATGTTTAATGGGAATTCGCGGTGGTGGAAGGGCACGATGTGCCGGAGGAGCCAACTCACGATGCTGTGAGTGCGTAAATGTGTGTGTATGTGTGTGTGCTACTACCCTTCGCAATAATCATCGTAATGGAAAGTGCAAAAGAACACCCAGGAGGCCCGCCTCGAAACCTATATATATATATATATATATATATATACATATAGTATCAAACGATGCATGGATTTTTTTCCTAACAGCCCCTTAGTTCCTTAAGCTCCGTTTGACAAAAACTCCAGGCTTATACACGTGATAAATGCGAAAATGGTGCGAGGCTTTAGAAAAGAAAGATTCGCGTAACACTTTTCACCTCGGTTCAAACAAATCCTGGAATATTACATTTTGTCAATACGCGATACACGATAAAAAGATAAAGAAAATTATGTGTCGTAAAGATAAAAGAATTCGTGGAAAGAGTTTGTGAAAACACACGCCTCTGTAAAACTATATATACAGAGTTAAATAGTTACAATGGTATTAGGTGTTGTGTAGCGTTTAGGCGGATTATGAGCAGACGGACTGTCGAAGGGAATTAACGATCGGGAGAGGAGAATGGCGAAGCCCGACTCGACTCTTCGGGGCAGGACGCGCGCTCGCAGATCGATGAATTACGGCCTCCGTACGTATGTATGTGTGCAATACTCATGCACGCACACATAGAGAGAAAGAAAAGCATTCGCCAAGCTCCACGATTCTCCCGGAAGAAAATCGATCCCCTTCTCGCTCGATATCCCAAAAATTGCCCCATCCATCGACCAATTACTCTTTTAACAACTCCAATTTTACTGTAAATTCATGCCAGACTTAGTCTCGGCCAACCACGATTATCCCATAATCAATTAAAGATAAGAAGTTCTATATTCTACCTCGATAAATCTTCGACTTGTAATTACTTTTTCGTTGCTCCTCGATAATTTCTTTATTCTACTGAAAATTTCAGTGAAGATATTTGTGGGAGAAGGCTAAATACAGCAAAATGACAAATAATTTATTTTCTTCGAGGTAATAGTTTTGACACGAAGAGAAGGCTGGAACTTGAAGTTGGTCTGCATGATCTCGCAAGCATGCACGCACGCACCTGCGAAAACACGAGTGAGAAAGTTTAGTATGGGAGCTGTCGCAGGTATAGAAGTGGTGGAGGAGAGTTGGCGAAGGGCAACGGTAAAGCCATTGGCATTGGCGTAGACATCGTCGTCGTCGTCGTCGTCGGTGCAGAGGATTTAGGGTGTTTCAGGGCCCGGGAACGAGGGGTGGAGAAGACAGAGGGTTGCTAGGAAACACCCTCCTCCGCACCGTGTTATATTGCATTACCCTATGCGAGTCGTAGGGGCCTCTGATTTGGTTGCACGAGAGAGAGAGAGAGAGAGAGGAGCCTACAATGTTTCCTTGCCAGTCTCCCTCGCCCCCTGGTATACACACACACACACACACATATAGCTACTCGAAGCGTCTGCGTACAAAAGACCAAAGCTGCGTGTCCTTCGAACCTTCAATGATGCGTCGTCCCGACCTTGGCATTCGCACACTCCACCTTCGCGCGTCCTACCTGTTAATTTTACCCGACCATGCTGACCTTTCGGCTATTCGTTATACACGCTCGTGCGAACAAATCAATAAAACTGCACAAATCTACTCGTCTATTTTTAAAATCCCCCAAAGCTCCACGAAATTGCTACTTTTCATCGAATTTTTCTCACTATCAGTTCGGATAACGTATATTTACACTCCTAATGGCGTTATCATACTTTCTCTTGCGTTGTTTAAAACCTTTCAGCTTTGTATTTGTGTCTTATCCTCGGGGTGTCGCGTTTATTAAGATTCAAAAAGACCTGCCAAGGGTTTCTGATAACAAAGACCGATTATTTCTTTTATTTCTGAATATATAAGAGCTCGAGAAGATTAATTAAGCAAGTGGCTAATATATATATATATTGTATGTATATATGTATCTTGCGGACGGTGGCGTGAAATTATTGTCGTTCGAGCGTAAGCCTGGAGGAATTATGTGTACAGCAGGATTGATTACGAGTAGTCTGATAAAAGCTCTGCCAACACTCGTGTCTACCTATAAATTATAACGAGTGATAGTATATTTGAGACAGCTCGTTGGGTCCAAAAGGGTGTATATAGATTTATCGAGGGTGATTAATAGGGACTAAAGTGTATTTTCAAGATAAATTGTAACGCTCGCAATTACAGCTGTTATATAATTCAAGGGAGGAGGCCCTTTACAGGGAACACATATACAGTTATATGCGATTGGTCGAGCGATGATCCACAGCGAGCGTGTACCACGCGAGAAAATGCGAGTCCGCTCATTCTTATTCGTGGCGTGGGAGCTTCTCGGTTGGACAGTCTCGTCACTTTATATTCGAAGCGGGCCATGGAGTCTCGTAAGCTACTGCCTGTGTCGGGGATCATTATAATTTCGTTAGACGCGTGTGTGTGCGTGGCTCGATAGCCGCATATTTAGGTATCTGCTTGGTCCCACTCTTGCCCAAAAGGAGGGAAAAGTACAACAATGCCGTGTCTTTTCACCTGTCGTGTCGCATACAAATGCAAGTTTATCGGGAGGTGTTCCCGGATCTCCTCCCTCGGGAGACTACGTCAGCACTGTCGGGTAAACGCCGTTGGCGTCGACAAGAAAACCGGAGCAGATTCTATTTCATCGTGATCATGCTGCATCACGCGACCTTCGATCGTGGTTTTCCCGGGAGGAAGGAACCATATGCGATATCGGATTTATACCAATCTGAGCGACCCTGGGAATATCCATGAACGACACCCTGTATCAACCGAATTGGCCCGGCTAATACGCGACGGTAAACAAGTATATTGCGAAGGGAACAATCCAATACTGATTTGTGTATAATCGTTCAATTTTATACAAACCTTTAAAAGTTTATGGAAATTTCTAAATGCACTAGTTTGGATTTTATAAGTATAGCATAAGTTTTTTTGAAAGAGAAAAAATGGATAAAACTGGCAATTGGAAGATTGGCGTCAAATATTTCTATATTTTTCAAATCAGTGTTTTTAATCATCACCTGTGATTTGAGGATATTTTATAATATATATATAAACAAAACACACCTCGGAGTATCAAATAAAATACAATTTATCTTTTACGAGAAAAGAACTTTGCAAAATAACATCGAGACTATTTTTGTATTCTACGAGAGATGAGAAACTGCACGTAATTCACTGGTTATTATACTATTTTTCGTCGAGTGCTTTATCGAAGCAAAGAAGGATTTGGATGGAACATCGGGCCTTAAGCCGGTTATCTCCGTCGAATGGAAATTGGAATATGGCTGGGAAGCAACCAGCGATTCGCACGTACGCAAGTTTTTTCTCCGGGCGACAATGTGGCGCGTCACGAAATGTTATACGATCCACGTAGTATTTACGTTTCACGCACTCCAACGCACCCTGCAAACTCCACGTAATCTCCATATAACGTGCTAAATATGCTACACGCTTCCAACTAAACGCCACTAATAGATATCTTCGAATTTTAGATTTCCCCCTCGCCTCCCTTGCATTTCCATTGCTTTGTATATATATATATATATATATATGTATGTATAGGGGCAACGCAGACGTCGATCCTCTCCAAAGCAGCTCGGTCATTATTCACGAGACACGCCATATACGTGTATATATACGAGGAGACAATTTAGCCCGAACGTTATTTCGATGCCAACGATAAAACGGCGTTAATATAAATTTCTTCCAACTCGGGGTTCGCCAATCCAATCGAACTCGCCATTGTTTCCTGCAAAACTATCCTTGCTACATGCACGAGGCACTTCCTACGGAAGTACGAGGCGACTGAATATTTTTCCCAGTGCTAAATTTAAACATTGCATGTACACACACACACACACACACGCGCGAGCCAGAGAAGAACACGAGCGTCTCGAGTATGCGATAAGAGCTTTCGATAATTGCAGCAAAGATTGTCGTATCTTCTGCATATCAATAGCCCTGTATCTATATACACCTAATTTCCGGTCTTTACACACACAAAGACGCTCGTGCAAAAATTCAAAATTTCGCGTTGTAAAGCAAAAAAATTGAAAGATTCGTAAAATAAAGCAGATAAAATGCCGAGGTTCGATGAGGGAAATTAGGGGGATAAACGGAGAGCGTGGATTGGTTGATACGTGGGATGAATCTGTAGGGGGGAGGGTATTAGGTATAGCTGCACGGGACGTTGAGTGGAATACAGAGCGCGCGCAGGGTTGAGTCGAAGCGGAGCACGGCAGAGGCATCGAGGCGAGAGTCGAGACATCCTCCAGTTGTACGTGTTGGGTTCGGGTGGTCGCGTTAGAGAAGCCAATGGGAAGTCGTTAATCGGAACGGTTAGGGGTGCAGTGGGCTCGAGCCCCCCACAACCCAGCATATTGCAGTTGCACACTCGCACCACTGATGCTCTGCACCGAAGCTCCTCGAGCTACCTAACAATGAGAGACTTTGGTGATTACGATCGCTTATGAGACTCCCGAGTTGCGCAGAATCGCACAAGAACGCGCCTGGGGCAACGAACGTTAATACCGTTGATACACGGTGCTTCCGCAATTTGTAAAAGCAGCAAACCTTGCAACGGCGCTGTGCTTCTCCTCTCTTACCATTATTATTGTTACCGAAGCAGAAGCCTCGCTGCATACCCCCCCCCCCCCCCTCCTCGCTCACTCTTTTCTAAACACATCCACGCGAGAACACGTGGCCACCGAACCCTCGTAGCATTTATGGACGACCCACAGCTGCAGCAACAGTTTTTATTCGCTAGGACTCGCAAATATCGCATTCCACCTTATTTACCTTCCTATCGGATCCTATCTCTCGCCAATTAATTCTCGTACAAATTATATCTTACCAATTAAATCGACCGTTTGCTTAATTAATCCCACGTGCACGCGATGGTATCGCTGTTTTGTGAGGTAATGGTCGTACGGACTGTTATATTTTTTTTATTCTATAGTTTTTCGGATTTTTATATGGAGCGGAAACGTTTGGTTGGAGAATTGTCGAGAGTTGATTTTAGCGAAGCTGTGATGGAGGTGGGGGGGGGGGGTGGGGAGTTCGAAGGGTGGTTAAATCGTGTATGAAATGGTCCCCAGCATCCAGCGAGATGGTATCTTTAGCTGACTGACCGACCGCGTCAACTCGCTCGCTCACCGATGCAAATACTGAGTTCGTATACACACACACACACACACACGTGCATATATATATATATATATATAGAAACAAGAGTGTTGCAGACAGGGCATGTTACAAGTTGCAAAGACACCTACGCGCGAATATACGTGACCGGAAGTTTATGCGGTTGCACGATACGCCCCCTATCCAGAGAATTCTCCACTCTCCAGTGCGTTCAGGATACGTGACGAAATTATTGTTTTCAGCAGACACACGACGGGATGTCCTCGCCAACTCGTGCATTATTATGAAACGTCGCTGGAATCGAACAATAGTTTCATTCTCGTCGAAATCGAGAAGCGTCGTGGGGTACTTTTAGCTAATTGCGCCCTTCGCGTGCGTGACGAAAATTTCTAAGATGCAAATTTTATTCGCTTCGCTTTATCAGCCTTCAATTTCCTAATGCGCCTGTGCAATATTCCTTATCTTTGCAAACTTTTTGCGTAACTTACTTTGCTCTTTATTCTCGGGAGAAACGCGTGGTTTCTGTGTGTAACGAATGTGTGGCTGTAGGAATAATGTAAGTTGGTAGTATTGGAGTTGTATTTGCCTTTGTGACTATTACAAACTGTACTCGTACTACATCGATAGAAAAGAGACCCTTATTGACACTGTGCTAGCAGTATGGAAAGAATGTGTGAAAAATGTCTTCTTTCATATAGTCGATATCGGTGCGAGCCAACGACACACTTTAGATAGTGTAATGTTCAGTTCCTGAAAGCCTTTATCCTGGACCAGGCAAAACTGTGATAAGCCAGAGGGTTTTTTGCGTGGAAAATGGATTTTTTAGCAGTGTTCTTTGAAAATTACCACCCTGTTGTCGATGTTTAACAAAGAAACAATATCCTGGCGAGTGGAGGAAGCAATTATTGCTCGTGCAAAAGGTGCCAGTTAATTACCCAAAGCGAATGAAATCCTGCCACAAAGTTAGATAGCATTTTGCAACAAACACTAGTACGTAATCTTCGTACACTGGACTAAAGAGAATTCTGAAATTATTATAATGGCAAAGTTCCGAGAGCAGAGTATAAACGGTAAATAATAATAACACCACAATTATTGACTATACGTCATTTAAAATTCGATTCGGATCATGCTTCGTTTCTTATATAATAATTAAAGCCTGTGCTGTGTATCGATAAATTGCTGCATAATTAACTGAACAAAGATGAACGTTAAATCCTTTCTCCACGCAACAGCGAGAGAAATTGTAAATTTTCTGATAATTCAAAGAATAAAAACCACAAAATTTTGAATAATAAAAGAATAGAAAAAATACAAGAACTTTGCGAAACACGTTGGATTATAAATGAAAATTTGTTCAAGCTTTTATTCGTAAAAGCAAAGTCTGAGATGGATGACGATTTTGGCGTGTGAACGAGAATCGCCATCGACTTACCGCTCTATGATTTATTTGAGAAACTCGGAGTTTTGTTCGAAATACATAAATCAGTAGAGGTTCGTGCAACATGGGGCTGTTCGTATATATATATATATATATACGCAGAGGGAAGCAGGGTATGGAGAATGAGTTTTAGTGGACCAATAGGGTCGAGGTGTTAATATTTCATCCCCTATCTCGTCCGTTCCTGTCCGAGCAAACACACATGTACACGTGCCTCACCCATATTTATTTTATTCGTCTCCCGTGTGTCATGGGATACTGGCACGCCACAAAATTTTAGAAAATAATCTACGCTCGCGTGTGGTCAGCCAGCCAACGAACTTTGAGCTCTCTTCGACCACGTTTTCACGACACCCTGGGAAATTCTCCCTTGTAAACCATATTCTTATCGAAGCAGAAAAAAGAACGATGAGATAAGTGAGAAAATTATTATATTTAGGTACATATATATATATATATATATATATATATATGGAGACAACGCTAGCCAATGGTGGATCGAGTTTCGTAATGCGCTTGTCGTGCAACGCAGACGCGATAAAAGCGTTGCGCAGATTTTTGTATCGCGTTGCTTAACGCGAGATGGAATAATTCCATTAATTAAACTCGATGTGGAATATCGAAGATAATTGGGTGCATTGGAAGAGAAGAAGAAGACGGATTACCGGAAATAACAAGACTCTCCTATTTATGCTTAATTAAAATTCAGTAAACTCCCGTCGGAATCGGACGTGGCTCGATAAAACTAAAACCTCTATATCAATCACCCTATCGACCCTCGTCGTTCGTTCGGAGAACGCGTACGCTAAGCTTCCACGCGAAAGATTATCATTCCAACTGCAGTGGACGAATCATTCTCCATTGGCCACATTGTTATTATCATTGGTCACCATCGATCGCTCCACTTTCTAAGTATGTTGCGTTTTTCTAAAAATAGAAAACCGGTGTGACGTAAAATAACATGAGAGTGGAGCAGATTGCACGGCACGAAGAAGAGGATCCGTTGACTGATTCTCTCGCAGAGGAGAAAACGGAGCGTTTATCGGTGAAGCTCGATAGAATTTCTTGCCGAACTCCGTCCCATATCGAATTTGCGATGGTTTACGAAACATTGAACGTCCTTATTGACCTCGCCTGATTCGATCTGATTTCTTGTATCAACAGACGTATCTGGAACATCTTTGGTACGTGTTGCACACGAATCGCCATGTATACGCGCGCTCGTGCGTGACATCGATGTAATCCCACGTATCAGATATTATCGCGTTATGGAATTTCCGTGGGAATCAACGTAAGACGCGGACAACCAGAGTTAGGGTGTATACTGAAATTCCAGTGAGAAATCGTTTGTTCGTTAAAAAATAACCTACTCTTTTCAAGGTTCGTTGGATCTACTCTCTGGTATCGTACGAATAACGCATCGATACAAATTTGTCCACTACAAACACCCGACTCGAACTATCAACCCGATCGAGTTTTCCCGGCCTCTGTTCGCTTCCGCATTCCGTTAAAAACATCACGAGGATTCTCTTTCGGTTAATTTTTTATGATGGTTTTTTTGTCACTATACTGTGGAGCTGACTGCAGTGATAAAAAAAACAAGAGCCATGCACGGTAATAACACAAACTCCAGTGCTGATTTTCGTAAAAGTTGCAATTTTGATATTTCTTCGCGATATCCAAATAATTTATGCGATTACGCCTTAATTTTGTGGAGAGGGACACGCTGGGAAATATACGAGTCGATCGACTCGTGTTTTCGGCCTTCCAAATCGATCGAGTCCAAATAAATTAATGGTTGTTTCGGTCCTCGATCAAGTTCGAATCAACTTTTGCAGATTTCTATGAGCGCTATTAAAGTTTGCACGGACAAGTGTGCGAAAGTGAATGTAACAACGAGAATTGTATTTTGCAGATTGCTTTTATATTGGCTTTTATGTCACACGAAAATATAGAAGAGAAACGGGTTCGTTTTACAGGTAAGTGGTAGGTATATATATATAATAAAGAAGTTGCGAAACTTCGTGCAGTTAACGAGAGAGGATTTTAATGTTACTTTTAAGATAAAGCGTCAGTGCAGCAACCATCTAATTTATTTGCCTATTAATAACCCCACCGTCCGCTTAAATTATTTATTAAAAACTTCACGAGCACTCTCGGAGGATTCTCGAGATTCTCCTTCAAAGCGATTAATGCGACTGCACACGAGACACGCACACACACACATATATATATATTAATTCTTCCTCGGTGTCTCGATCGATTTAAAAAGAGCAGAAAACATAATTCCAGCAGAGAGATGGTGCAAAGCAGCAGCAGACTCCTAAAAAGGAGTCTTGGAAAAAGCGAGTGCGAAAAAGTGCGCGAGTGCACTCGCGTGAATAACGAAAAGACGTTTTAATTGCTTAACGAGTCGAATTATGCAAATGACACGTCACTTATACCTACGCACGGCAGCCGTTTAATTTGCGGTGCCGCCGCCTGCGATTTCTGGCTCCGTCAGCAGTTTTCCTGATAAAAGCAAAAACTTGGAAACACAGCGAGCCGCGTGTGATTTCATGCCTCGCAACCCTCTCCCGGTGCTATATAGCACACTGTACAGGAAAAAAAATGTAACTCGCTTCGAGTCTCAGCCGCACGTTCTTTGCAGAATATCCACGAATCAGGCTTTGATCTTCTAACCGCAATTTTGCATTCGGGCCTAATTGACTGGCAGTTTTCTTCTCCGAATCAAAATCCGAGTCTCTTTGATAAACACCGATGCCACCAGCGTAGAATAATCGGATTAAGGCTTCTTTTCAGGATCGCTGAAAGTCATCCAACGCGATATCGTTCACCGAGGAGGATAAAAACTGCTTGATAAAAGAGGCCTGGCTATATTAGCACTGATAGGAGCTAGCGATTCGAGCAGAATGGGGCGAGGAAGGAATAAAATCCGATGGGCTCGATCAAATTGGGCTTATACGTATTGTATAAGGGGACGTTTTTGCGGAATCTATGTGAAATTGAATATCTATCCGTTAAAGCTTGCGTTAGTCTATATATATATATATATATATACATATAGTATATACCACGTATGTGTGCCATATTACGAGAGGAGCTTCAAATATGAAATTGGAAAGAGGATTGGATGATTCGATTGCGAAGCGGTGGCATTGTAGGAAGGAAATGGAATAATGGCGAAGGGCAAAGCTTACGAATGATTGTATATTAGGGAGAAAGGGGGGGGGGGGAGGGTAGTTGTGGATTCAAGCACGGAGCATCCGAAATCAATCGGTTCACAGCGCGATAACGAGCGTTATATATATTTACAAACCAAAATATATATAAGAGTTAGATTATTCTCGAGCGAAGAATTTATTCAAAAAAATGTACATATTTCTCGTATATGATTTACAGCAAAATAAATCGTTTTTATGTAATCAATATTTTTTAATTTCTATATACATATATTTATGTGTATATATATATATATATATATATATATATATATAGGTTTGGGAATTTCGGTGGACCAAGTAAGAAGCTCGCTTGCATCCGGGCTGGATGATGATTCAGTCGAGCGAATCGAGATAAATGCAGTTATATTCGGACAAAGGAGGGGCCGCTGGATCTTGCCCTGGGGCTTCGCGTAAGTAAGTATAAGAGAGTTCAATTCCCGGGGGCAGCCCTATCGCTTTTGCTCGCGTACGTCCTTTCGCTCGCTTTTCTCCTTTTTGCCGGCTCTCTCACACATATCCACCACGTTTACGCAAACAGCCTCGTCATTCCGTACACACAAACACACACGTATACACGTGGAGTCCGCGAGTGGAGCGGAAATAACGGAGACAAAAGCCAAATATAAATCCTCAAATCCGTCCGTCTCGATGTCGATTCACTTTGGTTGAAAATCGCGACTCGATAATTCGAGTTTGATAAAGACGTCGTTGCACAGCCAATCGGATTGATTTATGGAGATTGCAGGTTGCTGGTTCGCGCTCGAGAAATCGCGAGAGGGAACGAGGCACATAAGTGTGTAATTACACGAGAGAGAGAGAGAGAGAGAGAGAGAGAGAGAGAGAGAGAGAGAGAGAGAGGGAGAGAGAGAGAGAGCGGAATTGAGAGAGTCGAACGATAAAAATTGTCATTGCGATACAAGTGTGCGAAAATTGAAACCGAGTTGCGATACTGAGAAATCTACGCTGCTTCGTTCTTTGCTCGAGTCGTTATCGAACAATTCCTTCCCACTCTCGACTCAACCTATATATATATATATATATATAAGAATTTAATCGAGTCTCCGAGCGATAATCGAGTTCAATTTTAATCCTTCCCTTCGAAAGACTCGTCCACGGGTCTACTACTCCAGTCACGAAACTTAAAAGTGAATTCGACAATCCTGAAGAATCCTCTAATGTTCTTCTGCTCGTCACAACGCAGCGAGTATCGTTACAGCCGCGAGGGTAACGTTACAACGAGTCTTGTGATCAAAGACTCGAAAAACGTCGAATACGGGAGTGAAGCAGTTTACAGCGAGGAAAGTACCGCGAGCCTCTTCAGGGTAGCAGCAATAGTCGAAGAAAAGAAGCTCGAAATACCCTCGCGAGAATATCGATACAGAAACGCGATCCTCCTTTGAGGGACCGCAGAGACCCGTTGACCCTCCAATCCCTTCGGGCTGAATCAAAGTCCAATCTATATTTATGAATATTTTGGACGGTCTCGTTTCGCCGGAAGTCCGAGTTTACTCGAGCATCCGGTATACGCACGATCCGCATTATACAGTCTCGGCTTGACTCAGACGCGGCGCCGAATTATACTGGAAGAGCGTGAGTTCACCGAGGAACCTTCGTGAATCATTGCTGAGCCTCTCGAATTTCAGTCTCGCGACACGTACGGTCTCTCCGGATGTAAATATTTTTCTAAATCGGCGGAAAGCGGTTGTCGAGATAAAACTGTAAACGAAAAATAGCTATTGTTCGTATATATATAATAATTTATATAGAGCTTTCAACATCGTGCTTGTGGAACTTTAATCCCGCAGAGTGACCTTGTCGGAAAGACGACGAGGAGCGGTGTTCTCCGGAAGTAAAGAGAATGCGAGAGGAGGAAGCGGAGAACTATAAGAAATGGTCTTTTCCCTCGAAAGTTCGGAAGAATTTAATAAGCGAAATATAGCGAGAATCACATACAGCTGCGAAAGGTTGGTACTGTAGACACGCGAGTTCATATCGTGACCCATAAAATAGATGAGATTGAGTTCTTTGAAAGGAAATGGGGTTGGAGGAATCCGAAGCTACGAGTGGGTCGTACATGTTAAAGGGACGCTTGGAGAATTATTGCACGGCGAGTAAGAAGTTATCTGGCATGAAGAAGCGAGAAACAGGAAGAGAGAGAGAGAGAGAGAGAGGCACGGAATTATAATTCCATGCTGGAAGCGTGCACCGAGCAAGCGTTGAAGGCCAATTCCGGGCGCTCTCTGTCAGTTTTATAACTGCGTCCCGAGAAAGATGTATGGTCCATTGAAGGAGCGAGCTAGAGGAAGGATGCTCGAGAGACCCTGAAGTATCGCTGTAATTCCAGCAAAACTACCAGCATGACTAAAGTGTTCGATTACCGTTTTTTTATTAGCTCGTGTATATCGCACGGGGAAAACCAAACTTTCTTGTTTATCAATTAAAATTTCCAATAAACCCGTGAGACTTTGTTCCTTTGGAAACACCGATGACCTTGACGAGTTTTTCCTGGAGAACGTGGTAGCTGGAAAATAATCTCTTCTCGATTAATCTTTATAACTTTGTATATTACAGAATTTTGTTGCTTCCTCTGCTATAATTGGATTATCAGTGATTATTGGTTAATTAGATAATAAATGCGCTTATAAGGGCGTCGTGGCCTACGAAAAATTCTATCTTCGATCCTTCCACTCGTCTACAAGGTCGATCACTATAATTCGTGTTATAATAACCGATTGTACTTTGCAGCTCGGCGCCATTCCAAAACCCACGATTACACCGAATAGAATTTAACAGCATCGCTTTACCGTTGCAATGGAATTAAACTTCCTATGGGAGAAGTAAGAGAATTCCGGGAAGCTGAAGAGTGCAGATCCGTATTGCCGTAAGTATAAATTCAAAAGTCACGTAGCAATATTGCCAAGCGAACGTGGTGCAGCTCTGCAATCTATTCCCAGAAGCCCAAAGAGCCCTTTCCTCTCCATCAACGTTCCACGGAATATTTTTCAATCGAGAGCTCTACGAGCTTATTAAAATTATCATCGGCTCGATGGTATATACCTATGTGAAACAAGGGGGGGGGGGGGGCGATGGCATATATATTTCACGCACACACTTATAACTCTTTCCATAAAGCGACTACCGGATGTTGGTACGTTTAGGAACTGCCAGAATTTACGACATCTGAGAAAGCATCTCCCCGTGCCGAGACGTTTAAGTGTTAAAATTAACACTTTGATACGCGCCCGCCTTCCGACTCTCTCGTAAACCTCCTCCTCGAGGGGAAAAGAACTCGCGTACGCAAACTTTCGTGATTCTTACTGCGGGAGAATTTAGCGAGAGCTTTGGGAACAAAGCTTAAATTTAATAAGGGAGAGGCTTATATATATATTTGCGAGTTGTGGTTCTTGGTTTTCTGGACAGGTCAAAGTACAGAGGAGGTAACGCGAAGAGAGAGAGAGAGAGAGAGAGAGAGTAAAGAAGGATCTGGTACAAAGCTGTCGAAGCTGCTCGTTGGAGAACGAAAAAGGGACGATCTTGAATAAACAGAAATTCCGTATGCGAATATTAGCAAGATCGATGAATCCACGAGTATGCTGATCTTTGCTTTTCGAGCGTATACACATTCGTTGGAAAAAAAAACAGATGAACGAGAAAGTATTGGAGCGTAGGTGGATGAGTTCGCTTGAGGAAGATGAGTGCGTTGTAGGGGAAGGGGGGGGGAGTAGCATAATTCAAAGTCCCTCGAAATTCCGTGCGGTCGGCGCCGAGGGTTAAATGAAGAGAGTGTATATATACGCGAGTGTGGTGGTGGTGTGCGTGGGTATGGCATAACCAGGCGAAAAATGGAAGAATGGCAGGAACGGAGGAGAAGAACGGATCGAGCGAGGTTGTGTGCTATCGAGCGAGGGCCACGGAGAAAGATAGGGCGATTTCGCACGGAAAGGAGATAACGGATTGACGTGGGAAGGAATTCGGGCAAAACTGGGGAAATAAAAGAAAGCACGAGTGAAGGGAGACTAAAAAAATAACGAGATAAGGTGGAGCGAATGAATAAAGGGGTGTGTATTCAACTTCACCTATACACACACATATATTTATATATATATAAATCTCTGGACAAATGTGTCCCATCGTCGAAACCGATAATGGTAGACGTTAATAAAGAGACGAGGTCCCGATCGAATGCAATGGTATAGTGGTGAGGAGTAGCAAGGTTGTCTGCAATCCTCTCCATGGCTGAACTTATCTCGCTAATGAGCCGTGACCATCTGACCAGAGACGTTTTTTTCCGCTCTCCTGTCCCGTATACGTAATGCACCTATACGTGTATTTACTCTCCTTGTTTATTCGAGCGTATGTGTGCGTTAACTTAAGCACGCTTACCGTGGTATATCTGGCTGGTTGGTTAAACCGAGCGGTGCGCTAGCTAGTCAAGAGAGAGAGAGAGGCTAGTATCTTCTATATTCAAATTAATGATCACGAGCAAAGGAGTGCGGGTGCAGCAGGAACAAAAGCAGTATGTGTACGATTATTCACGTAGGCAAAGCCCCTATGGGAGTTGCATATATATATATATATATATATATATATAAACACGGTACAATATGAATTTGTGTGTGGGTGGTTTAGGGCTGCACATATATATATTAAAGTGACTCGCCCTATAGTAAAGCGACAAAGAGAAGGAGCGTGACATTTCGCGAGCGGAGCGTTCCGTCGGCTGCTTGCTTTCTCTCAGCGTCGTTGGCCTGTGTGATTCTTATCCCACGAGAGGTCGATAGGTCTTATCGCTCGGAGAGATCGTCACGAGAAAAAGGGAGCCGCGCTCTCTGTGTACGTATAGGACTACCGCAGCCCCCCGGAAGCTCGAGCTACACACACGTGCTGGGCTGTACACACACGTACACGCGTATGCAGTGCAACAGTCGGATCAAAACAAACGCACGCACGATTGGCAAGGAGCCAACAGATGTGCCAAGTGAACTGTTTCCAAGCAACAACCACGGCGAGCACGACCAGCGATTTTGCACATTTTTCTAACGATGAATCACTCATTCTAATTTCGATAAACTCCATTCGATGCTCTTTAAGAAATTTACAAACTCGTAATTGGTTCTATTCGAGTGATTTCGTGAGCTGATATTTTTATGCGTGTGTGTACAGTTGTGTATTTATGGCAGACTGAATAATTTCGTGGTGATTGAAAGTAGTCGTTGGTTGCGTCATTGATTTGGGTAAAATTGAGTGGAAAGTGGTGACATTTTTTGATTTTCGAATTTTGCTTGGTAGAGGTGTGATTATTCGTGGAACAAAGTGGGTTGGGGTGTGTTTAATTTTATTTCATTGTTGGAAATTTATTAATTACAGTCGACTGTATTTTTGAGAGATTAAAGAGACGATCTGCCTGGTGGTCTCTTCAAGGTGTAAAAAACTACAACAACAGATCAGTGGATACGTAGGATAAAAAAAGTTAAAATTTAAAATTGGCGGGGATTCGAGCTCGCACAGAGGCGTTGCGTTGCTCGTAGCATGTGTTGCTATCACCTGCTTCTCGAAGCCAACTCAACTGCGTGTGGCAGCTGCAGCTGTGCGGAGGAGACGCGTGCACGGTGCACGACGACAGTAAGCATAAAGCTTACCGAGGAATTCGGCCTGGGCTCTCTCTGCTGCTGCTGGAACATAACTGGTATTAAGGAGGGAGAAGAAGGGTACGGGAAAGAATGAATGAAGCAGAACGAGACGAAGCCGAAAAAAGTATAAGAAAAAGAAAACGTAATCAATAGGGAGCCTTGTAAGAAAAAAGTGGAGAAAAAATGTGGAAAAGTGTCTGAAAATGTAGGAAGAACACCTGACGGTACGGTCGAAAGGAATATTTCTCGAAATATGAAGAGAGTATCGAGAGAGAGAGAGAGGGAGAGAGAGAGAGAGAACGTTGAAATATTCCCGAAGGAAACGACGGTGCAGTGAGAAATTAATGATTCGAGTTATTAGAGGGAAATAATTAATTTGGAAGCGAAGCTTATTACGAACGGTTATGAATTATACGATGCGATAAGAGAGGCATCGGTATAATAATCCGAGGGAAAAAATTATATGGCATTAAGCTGACGGTATTCCTGAATGATTTCATTGGGCGTAATCAGTGTCTTCATCTGCAGGGTAGTTGACGAAGGAATCGGAGAGGAGCGAGAAAAAAGACAGCTATTAAAAAGTGCCGAAACGTGTCATTAATGGAAGGCGTAAATAACAAAGTTGCGTGACCAAGTATCGATCTTTAAAGTCACATTTTTATCACTTTCGCTCTTGCATCGTGCGGTTAATCGTTTGGCATGCCGAGTCCATAGCTGTGGTTAAACGTCGATCGTACTTAGTCCACTGAACGGTGCACAATAAACTTTGTCACTCGAATTAACACCGTTACGATCGTTATAAATAATTAGTGCCGCAACATGTACATCGTTTTCAGCATAAATGCGATTAAAGGGAAAGTGTACCGTGAGAAATCTCATCGGAGAGGCTCGGAAAAAGAAAGCGCGGGTTGTTTGGAGGGTGAAAAAAAAAAGACGCGAGCTTTCTTGAAAATTTGATCCTTTTCAATGTTTTGTCTTTTTTTTCTCTCTCCAAAAGAGCAGCAGGCCCGGTTGAAATAGTATTTCGTTTGAACAGCGGAGATCGAGGAGCAATGGGTGTGCGGGCATAGTGGGCACCGGGCACGCGCGGTGGTGGTCCAAAAGGGGGCTCTGGAGGTGGCTCTACCTGAGAACGAGGCGCATTCTTTGCCAATGCCAACTCGCTATTCACGAAAGATCCGATCGGGTTTACACACAACAAACACGCGAGCAACAAAGTGAAAATTGCGACGAGTTTTGTACCGGTGAAACTTTGGATTAATATACACACACGAATGGAGATATTTTTATAATTAATGAAAGAGGGAGAATTGAAGAGAGAGAGAGAGAGAGATTAGCATAGCGAGTTTGGCGAAAATTAGGCAGGGATTCGGGAATGAGTATATTCGAGGGGAGGAAACGGTGGAACGAAGAGAGTTTGGTGAGAGGTTGGCAGCGGAAGACGCTTGGTGGTCCTCGGGGGCCGATGCACCGCGCGAGCGACTATACCTGGGGGCAAGGTGCATTCTTCAACTGCGCCACTGCTCTCCCGTGCATGCGAACCAACGCGCCGGCCCCAACCTCAAAGGCGCCGACCGTTCACCGACGAGCACAACGACACGCGCACGAGCACACTCACATTTATATGTAGCCTCACGCGCACGAATTTCCGTCGTCAAATAGTTCGCGTCTGATAGTAGAAGCTTCTTTAAACACTCTGATCGATCGTGAAAGCGTCGATGAAAGAAATTTCTGCGAAAAAATGACCACTGCGAGACTCTTACACTCGCTGAAATGGAAGAATTCTTTATTACGGATGTTGAGGAGTGGAAGCTGAAGAGAACGAGGGAGGGGGTGAAATTAAAAATTCCGGTGCAGCAGGTGGCGAGATGGAGGAAGATCTTACGGGAGAGGATGAATGGTAATTGGGGAGGGGGATCGATGGGGCGAATGGGAAGAACAGCTGGCCCAATTTACGCGGCGCGTGCATCGGGACCTCGACTTTGTGGCTTTTTTCGTCATTTGTGCTCGCGAGAACGTATATCAGGGAAAAGTTTGGATATCCAAGGTCGCGCGTTTATGGATACTATCCACTTATGAGTAGTTCCATAGAGAATCGTGAAGAATTTTGCCTGAATTATGAAGTTTGCTTTGATGAAACCTTTCGAGGTTTATCAACCGCTCGTCTATGTACCTGACGAGGGTTGAGAGGTACAAGGGGTAGTAATTTTGAGACTGAGGAAATTATCGGAAATGGGGGAGGGAGAACCAAGCGGGGTGCTATATTAGTTCCGTAGCGAATGAAATGTGAAATTTGCTTTTCGTGGCTGAAAAGCGATTCGGGAGGGTGCTCGTCTACGAGGCGCCCGTCGCTGGGAAGCAAAATCATCTTGGGACTGTAAAAAGGGGGGCGTACTTTGGAAGAGCGAGATCTTTTGAAAAGAGGCAGAGTGACTCTCTCTCTCTCTCTCTCTCTCTCTCTCTCTTTTCGACTTCCTGTGCATTGTAGTGGAACGCAAAGAATACCTGGCTAATTATCCGTTCACTATTTGTCATTAAACGACCACTCGCGCGCTCCGGGCAGCAAGCACGTCGAAGAATAAGACGGGCATTTTTTGGGCCCGTAAGTCCCGGATACGCGCGATCCGCCTCGGCCGTGACGAAGGTGCCACCGAACATCCTCTCAACCGTATCGCATTCGACTCGAATTCTACTCCTCCTTCTCTTCAAGTTATAGGTCCACGCGTAATCCTTTGATGCAATTTCAAACGATTCCTTGCACCACAGCTGCTCCTAATGCCTGATTCACCAATGTATATATATATATATATATATGCATCTCGTGAAGAAGTGATAATTTTTCTATAAAAATCGAATTTGTCTATAAGTGGATCCTCGATAGATTAAAATTAGCTAAAAAGAGGAAATTGCTTGAGATATTAAACAGGACTTCCGCGCGGCGATCAAATATATATTGTTGGATCAACGTCATCTCTCTTCCTGTCCAATCGGCTATATTTGCTACAGCAGTACAATTCATTGATTGCTGATTGAAAGTGTATATTTGTGCAGGTGGAAATATCAGTCGATGGGAATATTTGACATAATGCTTGACGAATCAAGATTTGCATATGTATATATATACAATATACATATGATAGCCTATTGTCCTTTTCGGTTTAACCCAATTTACAATACGAGCGATTCTTTCTGATCGATTTTTAAAAGGTCCCAGAAAATAATGCAATATAATCACTCGATATATCGGTGAAAGAATTATTAATATCCTCGTCGGTTTATCAAAGATATTCAACATGGCGAACGCACATCGTCCCACAGGCGTCGTATTAATCCAGCAAATTCTCTGAATCAACATTTCCGAAATCACATTGCCAGTGGAAGCATATATTGAGCCGAGCTTTAATCGTAGCGCAAATATTAAAGGTACACACCAGACGTTCAATGATATTTCAATAAACGTATGACTTTGCGAACTTCTCGTTATACACAGAAAGAGTGGCATATCGTATTAATGTTTTTGTCTAATAAATCTAATAAATTTTAATCTATGTAAAGCACTGGAAATATATTCTTGCGAAGCAACCAAAAAAGAAATAGAAACGCGCAGTTAAAGATATTGTTCCCACGAAAAAAGAGTCAAGTACAGACACACCCTTATCACTTTTATACGATAAGAATCGATGAATGATCGATCTAAAAAATTTTCGAATAATTGTAAACTTCTCGTTATAAATAAAACCAGTGTACGTCAATGTTTTTTACCTAATACATTTTAAACTATATCGAGCACTGTAAATATTTTTTCTTGAGAAGCAAAAAAAAAAGAGAGAGAAACGTGGTTAAAGATATTGTTCCCACGGAAAAAGAGTGGAGTACAGACACCCTTATCGCTTTTATACGATAAGCGTCGATCAATGATCGAACCCAACAATTTTCGAATAATTGTGAATTTCTCCATGAAGGGCCATGTATTGGTTACGATGCAATTAACTTTTAACCCAACGTAATTGCTTGGCAGTTAACGTACCGGCGTCGGACGCATGTACGCGACGTGCGCATGGCTATGTACAGTGTTCTGTAAATTTCAAATTGATCCACTCAAACCTCCCTCGACTAACCTATTATACTTTCGAAATAAAACCTTTATTCGCTATCCCATCAGCTGCAACATTAGGGCTTGCACGAAACTTTTACAATGTACAGGGAACAGTCTTTCGTATTAAGCCTGTTGCATTTAGTCATTTCTGCTTCTGCTGAATCTTTTTAATAAAATATGGTTGCTTCAAACTTTTAACTCTCTTTAATTATTCAAACTTGTTTTGTAATATTGAAATTTATATTAAGATACAATAAAAGATTTTAGATTTTTTTGAGAGATTAAATATTACTTTGCATAAATCGATATATTTAAGTTACACGAATCGTGTTAGCATTGTAAAGTACTGAAAACTTTGTAGCACGTATTCCTGTTTAACAAAGTTGATATGAAAAATTGTGTCGCAGTGTAGATGCAACAAGGTGATCGCTAATTAATACGTTACTTACTCTTAAGTCGCTTTTACTACTGCATTCGAATGTGAAATTACCCATATGTCATGGTCAGTTATTTCCATGGAATGGCGGTACTCACCTGCAACAAAAAGTTAAGATTGCATTAAGAATTCGCTCGTCCAATTAGTGGTGGGTAAAGAAAGAGAAATTATCTAGAAATAATTGCTCTCTCTCTCTCTCTCTCTCTCTCTATATACATATATATAAGTAGCAAACACCGAGGTACAGTTTAACCGAAAAGATTTTCTCTGGACTATAAAGGAGGAATTTTTCTAAGGAATAATTTTTGTACAATAAGCTTAATGCGTTTAATTGTCCATCGAGTGGTGGAAGAATCTGAGGAATCAGATTAATCTTCTTCCATGGAGTCATTTTTAATGATACTCGCCGCTAATGGCAGCAGGATCTTCGCAGGGCGAGGCTGGTTGAGAAGCCCTGGCTTTCGATCCAGTGCCAGAACCTGTTCTCTCACGCTTCGAATCTCACGTGTCTTACGAATTCGTTCTAACGTCTTTACTAATGAGCAATTGAAACTCGAGCCACGAGATCGCACGCGAACATTTAACGATACCAGTCAACTCTCGCATATACCGTACGAACGATCCAGTTTTTGTTTTTTCATATTACACCGATTAGCAGCCCAACTTTGCACGAATACATTTTACCAAGCCAAATTACAAGTCATTCGTAACTCTAAAAATATTCTAACGGAAAAGCAACCCACGTGGTGCACTAATAATTGTGACGAGTGTATAGAGCGTTCTTCTGAACGAGCTGAAGAGCGAAAGACACACACGAGCATGAAATTACAATTATTCCCAAATTAGCGTATATATGTACGAACGATCTAATTTTTGTTTTTTCATAATACATCGATTAACATCCCAACTTTGCACGAATAAATTCTACCAAGCCAAATAACAAATCACTCGTGGCTCTAAAAACACTCTAACAGCAAAACCAACCCACGTGGTGCACTATTAACTGCAACGATTGCGCAGAGCGTCCCTCTAAACGAGTTGAAACGCGACAGACACACACCCACACACACGAGGATGCAATTACAATTATTCCCAGATGAGCGTTTTACATCTCGATTCGCAGGGACGAGGTTAATAAAATTATCGAGGCAGATCGAATTGGTGCTTGGCGATATTATTCCCTGTCGCTTATTAACGCCCAGGCCACGCTGTATCTTATTTCGGATTAATTACGGTCGAGCCTGTTAAATTCGTCAGATCCAATTAATTCTTTCGTAGGAGCCGTCGGGTGGTTTATAATTCTCGGTATCGGCCCTTATACATATATATATATATATACTGCCAACGCCACACACATGGTCAGCCCAGTTTTAGGATCGGTGTGTCGTCGTAGTCCTCCGGATCATGCGAGTCGAGCGGAGCCACCGACATCGCTAAAGCGGAGGAAATTAATTGGCCGTCTCGACTAATGCCCGCCGTGATCAACGATGATTCAATTCAGCGTCACTATCGCATCGGTAATCCGATCATTCCCGTCGATAATTTCTTTCCAATCTTTTCTACCTACGAACCTGTTTAATGGATCTCGTGCAATAATAAACTGCTCCGCTCGCCTCGACGTCAAACTGTACCAGTTTCGTTTGTACGCTTCTCTTATTTTTCTATTATTCACGTACGAAACGAGCACACCTTGCGCACTGCGATAATCATCTGGATATATAATCAATCGACGACACGAATTATCCTTAACGTCCTTGCGATAATTATATTTTTATAGAAAATATACTTATATTCTATTTCCAACATCTGCGATATAAATTAGATTGCAAAGTTTACGATGGAATTATTTAGGTTTTCGCGCGACGGCGGTGCATAAATTGTTTGTTTTCAGGATATGCATGGGTGGGATCAAGAAGAAGATGTGTATATATATACATAGATTAGGGGCGAGACGAGACGAACGCGCAGGGCAATCGCGAGGAAGAGGAATCAGCAGCAGCAGGTAAGGGAAGTGTGGGGAGGGGGGGGGAGGTGATAGAACGAAAGAAGGATAGTATGTACGATAGCGTAGCAGAGGAGGGAGGGGGGGGGGGAGAAAAATAAAAGAAGCGAATAGGCATCGGGCGATGAGGAGGATGCTGGTGTTGCTGAGTGGAAAAAAAGGCTGGTTACTGGCGCCGTTCGGCCAGCAGTTCACGCCATGTCCTTTTTTCTTGCTCCCCCCCCCCCTCCCCCTCCATCGAAGCCAAAACGCCTCTCCCATATTCCCTCGAGCCCGTTCGTCTCCCGACCGAGCTCACCGACGACCCGCCACGAGTCGTCGGATCCGCGTTTCGTCGTCCCGCATTTTATTTCGGTCCTACGGCGAACGCGGTCGGGACCTTTGCCTCCTCGCAACGTCTTTTTTGCCAGTGGCAGACAACGAGCGAATACCGAGCAGCCGTCCCCTTCGCTTCGAGACATCGCCATGCCGACTCCCACCTCTCCTATCTATATTTCCAGCATTTGCATCAGAATCCCGAACTACCGAGAGACGCGATATTCCCAGCAACGCGATTATTCATCCCCCCCCCCCCCCTCGCCAACTCTCCCTCGTCTTTATTATGCCCAGCAATACTCTAAGGACTTTTAGACTCCTCCCCCCCCCCCCCCCCTTCCTCGATACAAATTTTAATTTAAGAGCGCCTTTAGAATTATTTCGACGTCCTACAATCTCGACACTCGCAAAAATCAATCAATGAAATAGATGCATAATTGCGAAAAGTGGACTCTCTTTGAAGGAAGCAATTACCGGTGACACCGTGGCTATACGAGAGTACCACGCCAAGGGAATATTATTTGCATATTTTACTTTGTGCGTTCCATCAGAGGCTGCGTTATTGCTGCGATGTTGAGATGAACCGCGCCGATTAATCGAATCCATTTGTTTCAGGTGGCTGAAGGCATCGATTAGGGACAGCATGGTATATATATATATTGATATAGCAATTATATTGTGTATGTATCACTGACTGGTTTCCCCTGCATTCATTCACTCATACAGTTTTGATTTTATTCCACGCGACTTGCACAATGAACGAAGAATAATAATTTAATTGATACTCTAATATTTGTTTCTTCGAATGGATTCAGGTGACTCGAGTCATTAATTAGGGACAGCACACTATATTTATATTAATACAGCAATTGTATCATATATTTATCATTGATTTTATTCCACACGACTTACACAATGAACGAAGAATAACAATTTAATTGATACTCTAATATTTGTTTCTTCGAATGGATTCAGGTGACTCCATAGTCGTTAATTAGGGACAGCACACTATATTTATATTAATACAGCAATTATATTATATATGTATCACTGACTGGTTTCCCCTGCATTCATTCACTGATACAGTTTTGATTTTATTCCGCACGACTCACATAGTGAACGAAGAATAATATTTTCATTACTCAGTATATTTATTTCTTCGAACGAGTTCAGATGCCTGAAGTCATCGATTAGGCACAACACAGTGTATATATTGATATAGCAATTACATTATAAACGTATCATTGACCGGTTTCACCTGCATCCATTCATCCAGTCTCTCGAGTTTATTCCCCACAGCTTGCACAATGAACGAAGAATAATAATTTAATCAATACTGCAGCATTGGTTTCCTCGAACGAGTTTTCCTTGGGTTTCCATCCCCACGAGTAGAACGTAATTCGACCAACAAACCGACGCTCATCCTCCGACGATAATCCGCTTTTAGGATTAAAAGGAAGAGGCCCCAAAGGATCGGCCCTCGTCGTCTCGCATTGTAATTATTACTGAATAATGCAAATTTTCACTCTTAATGGAATAAAAAATGATTACCTCCATCCATTTCGAGATAATACCGAAGTTAATAAGTAGTTGCTGTTTCTGGTCGTTCGCGTGGTCGTACTGGCCGTATTCGGCTTAAAAATTAAATTGCACGGGGGGATCTGTTGCGCGCAGCTTCATGCCGCAGATTCGTATCATTTACAGCTTCGATAAAAATTCAATGGATAACAGGATGACGCTAGTTGGTTGCAGGGAGTCGGAGAAATTCCAGCGGGCAAAAATTCCTCGGCTTTTGCTGATTTTAAATCGAAAGGAGAAATCTTAATTGGGCCCGATAACATTTGTACGATCGGCTCGGCTGCGGTACGGAAAGTCTACCGACGAATGCTAATTGCTTGGCTCTCCAAGAGATTCTAGCTCCACCATCGAGACTCCTTAACCAACGCTAACTGGTGTCATGGTTTGAGCAACTACTCGCTCGGTGATTTACACAAAAGTGCTATTTCACGCAGACTTTTCTCCCTGTAAACTAACAAAGCTGCACGCGCTGAGTCAACAAAATTCTTTTCTTCGTTATTCGACCGAGAGACACCGTTCACTTTGTTGCGTATCGATAAAGCTTCAATCAACGCTTCCTGTACCACTTTGTCATATTTTCTATTAATAACTGTGCTATATATGTTTATTATAAGAGGAATCACTGTTCGTCATGAGGAACTGCGGTAGCGATCGATTTCACGAGTGGCCAGGCCACACTCCAAACGACCTGAGGCTTTTGTAAAAGTCTGAAAGCCCTGGGTTAAGTGCTAAACTGTGAGAGCGTTTTGTTCCGCTCGCAATTATTATTGGCCGAGCGACACGAAAAATGACATTCCACGAGTCAAACTATAAAAGCTTGCGAAAGGTGGCAAAAACACATTTACATTGTGCGTATATAAAAATGAACGATAAAATTATTAATAACGAAACATCGATTAGTGCAACTATACATATATAGCTAGAGGTAGCAAGAAAAATTTTCACTAAACTCGATTCCTTTTATCGATCGCTCCAAGCGACGTTTCTAAATACAGCTTTAGGCGTGAAACTGGTTTCTAGGATTCTCCAATTACACGAAGATATATATATACAGTGTTCGATTAGTAAGAAACAAATTAAAATCGCCAGTCTCGTCCAAGCAAAGCAAAGTTTCCTCAGCATCTGCCAAGTAATCGGAGAGTGACGAAACGCACAGTGATACAGGAGTGAAGAAATCTACCGTAAGAGGCGTGCTTAGCTCGCGATAACCCTGGAATTATCCGTACCATAAATTACCAAGCCAGCGAATATCTCGTAATTGATTCGATTAACGCGGATCACGAGTGTGCACGAGAGGGATGAAATTTGTCTTGGAAACGAGGAGGAAGTAACGAATCATCAACGACCTTGAAACCTCCGATAGCTACAATGTTACTTTCTCGAGAAAAAATTTTAATCACGCACCTTCGATATTTCCGAAGAGCAGAGTCCTCGTCATGGGTGTCGAAAACAGCGAAATTGAAAAATTTACCATCGTTACGATCGAGGAAGTGTATAACAGAGCCCGCAAGGTCGTATAATTATATATCGCTATACATACACATATATCAGGTAATGTAACAGATTAGCCACATTCGAGACACATTGGTAGGTCGTGATTAGCGAGTGATGCGTGAGTGGGATACACATGGCTATATGAATCGTAAAAAATGGCTAATAATTAGGTATCGCGTGAGATGCGGAGGGAGTTTTCACTTTTGTCGGCGGCTCGTATTTCAGTCGAGTCGAAAGTTGTCCGTTGGCTGAGATTGGTGAATGGGTGAGTTTGAGGGAAGAAGAAGAAGAAGATGGGTCTGCCCGCGGACTTCCGCTCACCTGTGCAACGTTCTCGGAGTTGAGCACCACCCTAATGGAGGAGCCGAACTCTCCCACGCGTCTACTCCCATTCCTTTCTTCCCTTTCTCATCGTACCAGCCTCCGGTCTCTCCTGCACACCCCCCCCCCCCCATCCCTCCGATCCCCCGAGCCCCACTCGCGCTTCATCTTCTCACTTCGAGACTCTGCTCGCGGCTTCCCTCTCTCTCTCCCTCGGCCTGGTATGCTTTGAAATCTGCCGCCGCCGCCACCACCACCATCACTGTGCTCGCTCCGAGACCCTGGCTCTTCCTCCTCGTGCCTCGACACACACCGGCCGGTTGATACAACCCTGGCTGAATCGTCGACTGGATCGTTCGCTATGGCTCGTCGTCCGAGTCTCTTCCTACCTTCGTAATGCCGTGACTGATACAACGACGTCCGAACAGCTGATTCGCGATTCGGTCAGCCACCCCCTCTACCTTCACGGAAATTGTATATATATATATATATATATGTATAGAGACGCCTTCCAGCTGACATAAGAATCGGTACAGCCGATTCAAGACGAAATCACCCGATTCGTGACGCTGTTAACTCCTAAATGTTCATTGAGAAAAAGTGGGGAATGCATCTGGGTTGGATGTAGATGTCGTGGTATGGAGGTTCTTGGGATTGAGAACCACTGGCTGTGACATTCGGGAGCTTGGCGATGTTCCATATCTGGGATCTACAAACTACGAGATACATTAGTCCTTTGCCAGTGGGAAGGTTCACGATATGCGTTTTCTTATGTTGGTTTACAGGCGCGCACACACATACAAGGGTGTGTTATGTAGGTGCGCAATCTCCTCTCTCACCTCGACGAGCACACGCACGTGGTGAAATCAGCCAGTATTAATGCACATCACGTACGAATAAAAGCGTCCGAGTCCGCGTGCGCGCACGCGTTCTTATGAGCACGTGCTCCTCTCTCTCTCTCTCTCTCTCTCTCTGTAGAATGCAAGGTGAAGAGGAAAAGCAAGCAAAACCCCGAAAGCCAACGACTGATCCTCGCAAACTACGCGAACACGAGTACATCTTGGAACTCGCTATTCCGCAAATGCGGAGCCATTCGCGTGTTTTCCCATTACCTTAAAAACCTGCTGAACGCAAAATAACACATCCACTGGGAAAAATCCCTGGAACACGATTCTTCGAGATGGTAGCCGATCCTGGTGAACAAAGTTCCCACTTGATTTCAAAAATTCTGACGAAACAAAGCTACGGGAAGACCCAGGCGACTCTTCAGCATCGCGAGGGATTCGGGGACGAGGAAGTTAAATCCCAAAGGGATCGTTGGATTATGCGACTCGGTAAATTGCGCCTGCGAATAAAACGAGAACAGTGAAGGATCTTCGGAAGAACGCAGCGTTTTGTTACGCGAGCTTCGGGAGGAGAGATTCGCGTGCGAGTTGAGGTACCAAAATGGCGCGCGGAGTGGAATCACCGCGGTTGCTGGGATACCGCTGCTGAGTTGGTAGCATAGTCTCCCGGCAAGAAATACGAGAGTGAGCGAGAGAAGCAGTGTCATCGGACCGCCAGTTCCTGCCTGAATGCGCCGCGTTCGCGTGAATGCATAGATTTTTGAAGCGAAGCTACGAATAGACGCGCGTATTCATAAGCTCGAGGAGGGAACCTTTATAGCGCTTGCGTTCCAATCCTTTCGGCAGCCAGCGACCAACCACGGACGATATCAGATGCGTTATGCTAATCCCCCCACCCACTTCATCACCCACCTCCTCTTCTTCCCACTGCTTCCTCTTTATCGCCCAGCCAACACTGCACGAACCATTTAAATTCACTCCTCGTTATTTTCCATAGAAACCCTCTTTTCTCTAGCTTCCCCGTTCCTGAAAAGGATAGTCCCGTTCTTCTCTAAAAAGCAAAAAGACTACTCTCGATTGCGGTTCGATAAACTCTCTGAGAAGAACATTTCTGTGTGAGTTATTAATTATTTAAAAAGCTCCACGTGTGCTTGATCGCTGATTATTGTTCGTTGTAAAGATAAGGTTTAATTGTTTTCTTCGTCTTTATTCGTATGGGATTATGGGTATACCGCTGGAGTATTACGCAATTGGCAAGGATCAGCAGTATCCGCTTTTGCTAGGAATAGGGAGATCGATAAATCGATATACGTCGATAGGAAAATAGGCTTTATTTATTTTTCATGTTTTATTTGCGCTTGGCATTAGTCAACGGCAGATGGATGGACGTTGCACAGCGTCAAACACTAAAATACTATGTACGTGATCGGAATCAACGGTGACAATGAAAATATTGAAATATCTCTAGGATTTATGCATGGTGCATTGTAAACTGCAAATTTTCCTCGATTGCTGCTAGTTATCTCAAGCCGATCAAAACTTACGTCAAACGGTGGACATTGTCAATACCATCGGATAGGGGACAAAAATCTAAGTAAAAAAGTAGTAACAACTTTTTTCCTAGCACTTTTGGTTAAAAAGTTATTTGCAATGAAAGATTATCGATTGTAGTACTTCCTTGATTCTTAAAGAGAAAGATTGTTTTGGTCGCGTTATAAGGCCAGAAAGATTCTGTGAATTAGAATACTAAGAAAAGTACAAAGCCAAGCATCCACTTGAGACTATTGAAGTGGTTGAAGGCCGATCGGCAGTCTCCAGTGAGAGAGCCATAAAAACAATCAAAACATAAACAGTCTTGACAAAATTTGTAAGCTAAGATTGAAACTTATGCAACTTTCGTTTAACAAATGAATTATTTATATTTTTGAAATGTGCGTATTTTTACGATGAAAATGAGTCCAAACGTGACATAATTACGGCCATTTTCAGCGATACTATTAATCAATTAAAACTTTTAATTAACTCTAGAATTAACGTAACTATGTTGCGTTTGGACTCATTTTCATCGCAAAAATACGCACAATTTAATAATATAAATAATTCATTTGTTAAACAAAAGTTGCAAAAGTTTCAATCTTAGCTTGAAGCTTTTCTCCAAAGTGTTTATGTTTTGATTGTTTTTATGGCGCTCATACTAAAAACTGGGTCGCTCGTTTTTCAATAGGCTCAAGTGGATGTTTGGCTTTGTATTTTTCTAAGTATTTTAATTCATAGAATCTTAGTATCGTTGACCTCATATAATGCGATCAAAACAATCTTCCTCTTTAATAAGCAAGGAACTACTACAATCGATAATCTTTAATTGGAGATAACTTTTTAATTAAGGGTGCTAGCAAAAAAGTTTTACAACTTGTTTACTTAGATTTTTGTCCCCTATCCGATGGTATTGTCATGACCATCGTTCGTGGGACACCCAGTATACATATTATACATATAGATTGTGTCACTTGATTAACTCCAGAACATGGACACAAACTTCATTTATCTTCGCTAATGTAGAAGATGCAATCTTTTCCGTGTAAAATCTTATCAAACTACTTTTTATTTACACAAAAAATAGTAAAACACAAAGGTTACTATATTTTTTACATTTACAAAGATAAACAAAGTATTACGTGCACTTTGTGTTATAAATAGTGACACACTTCCATAATCCCTTGAATATTTATCGAGTGCGAAACAACTTCTTAAAATGTACAATAAAATACGATATATCGAGTTTCCCAAAACCAACGCCAGTGCAATCTTTCCTCCAACTACCAACGCATCTCTACCCCCTCTGTTCAGTGTCAATGAACATAGTCACGCATCGATGCTTTTTATTTACTCTTCATTTTTCATACGCGAACGGAATGAGCAAAATTTATCAAAGCTGACAAGAGACGAGTCGCGCGATAACCGACGAGCATTACAAACATTCTGGTTTATCGACCGAGCGACGGTGCTCGAAAAACCCAGTGTAAAATCAATATTCGACGATATCCTTAGACCCAACGCGTTGCATGGAAAAACCAAATTAGTCTACGAACGCTCTAAATCACTTAATCGAACGAAACAAACACAAACACTAATCGATATGAATAAAAGAAAAGGATTAATTCGACGAATTAATTTACGAAACATGAATAAACTGCATCGAGTCTATAAAATCAATTAAACAATTAAATAGCGTACTTTTAATCAGGTCTGGCCAATCGGGCCACATAAACGAATAAGCGAAACGGGAGAAGCCGATCGGATAAACGAGGTTAATTTATTCCGGTGAATCGTCGAGACTGAAATATAATTTAAGCGAATCGAGCGTGAATAATTATACGAGTCTGCAGCAACAAACGACAGATTTTATTAACGCTTACAGCGTAATTGGTTGTCAGCTGGGTTATTGAGTGGAGTCTATAGAATTGCACTGGCGAGCACAGGTACATATATATATATATATATACATAGGAGAAGGGAATAAAGGGTCTCGTAATCACGGCACGAAGGACAACATTGTAGCGGTTTTCGCGACCACATCGTAGAGAAGAGACGGTAGGTACGGTAGAACGCGCGTTGTGCCAGAGTTTACACGTGGCTTTTGGTGTAAATGCCACTAGTGAGAGTTTAATTTGAGGCCGAATGCCCGACGGCTCGGAGCAACTCGCCGGAAACCACAGAATCCCTCCTGCACGGACACTCGAGAACCTTTCTGTGAAACGAAAACGTGCCAGTCTCGCCATATTCCACACGCGAGAGCAACAATCGCTCCTTGCTATTCTCGTCACTTTTATTATATATGTATGTACGCTCCAATCACGTTCCTCGAACGAGTCTTCGGCGTATCCCTAAAAACTGCGAAATTCCTGGGTTAATGTAGAATTGCGCAAGGACCTTGAGAGAAAATAACGAGAGAACTTTATAATTAATGGTGTGATTGAAAGTTAAATAGCTTATACATTTATAGGTATATAAAATCACCATGAACCACGAGAGTACAATGGATTCAAATGGGAAATTCTACTTAGATTTTCCACTGGATCGTGTAGCTTGTTGAAGAGAATCATTTCTTGCCTTATCTACTGGTAATCTGAAATAACGACCGGACTGCTGCTTCTGATCCCCATTTAATAAGGTGTCCGGAAACTGCAAGATTTAAGTAGAGTCGAAGCTTTTTCGCTGGCTTAATCTTTTTTTTTTGTCTAGAAAGAAGTAATATTCCCCGATGATCTCCACTCTCGAAAGGATCTATTTGAGAATTTCTCTTCGAGTACCGTACAGATGTGCTTGGTCTTATTAAACGAAATTCTTTGGTGGAGTTAAAAAGTTATTGCGCAGGATGTAAAAATATTTAATTAATTTAGCGGAGCGATCGAACGAATCGTTAATGAAAACTTTGTGTTATGTCGTAAAAAGCTAATAAAATCTTATCAGGAGCTGCAGCTTCCACTCGTGTTTGCGTGGCGAAGGCTGAATAGCTTTAATTAAACCTGGAATTATTGTTATTGGCCAATCAGATCGTGTTTTAAAATCGAGTATTTCGTCCCTGCTTTTTTACACTCTCGACCGGTGCGTTTCATTTACGTGCCAGTTTTTTCCATCGCAGATTTATGATTATGTATTACAAGGCATTTTCGCATGTAATTTCGCGTGCATCGACTCGCGCGACGCTTTAAAAATTTCCATCTTCGCGCGTTCAAGCGAAATCCTATAAAATCTGCGTGACCCCGAAGGAAAAGAACGTTTGACCCAAAATTCGTAAAATCCTTGCGTCGGTTCCATTCGCGAACGAGTCCCTCGTAATTTTCATCGATCCTTGAGTGAATTTGACACATCGGGCCGTTCAACGAGATTAAAATAAACGAGTGGCGAAACACAGTGGCGATGAACTATTCGTCGATCCGTCAGTTTTACGAGAGCCGCAAAAAAAGAGACGCGCGTGTCGTCCGTCAACACGTTTAGGTAATCGAAATGAGACAAGTGGAGGGGAAGGGGGGGGGGGGGGATAGAGTAGATTCAGTTGTTATCGCACGCTGTGCGAGTGGTCCGGGATCTCGGAGGGAAGATTCGGCGCTTCTAGATGGCCGAACGAACAGGCATAAACGTGTTCCCAGGAGCTAAAGATATTTCGAGGGACGATCGTCCGATTGTTTAGACTCGGCAGGTCGTCCGGGTCAGGCTACTCTTCTCCCGATTTTATGTCCAACTCTCGCACAGGGTCTCTCTCTCTCTCTCTCTCTCTCTCTTTTCTCCGACGAGCCTCTCTCTTCCTCCAATTTCCCCCTCTCCTTTCTCCCCCCCCCCTTAACTTCCTCCTCATGTGCTACCACTCGCACAACTCGAATTCAGTTAAGTATTCAACCTGCTTTCGTCCTTCTCCCTCGTTCCTCTTCTGCTATATATATATATATATATATATACCCACCTCGCTCTTTCCCTATCTGTCTTCTTCTACTTATCTTTTTTCCTCCCAATTCGTTCCGCTCCACTCCTTCCTCTCGCGCAGCGTCCGTGTGCAATTTTTTTATTTTTCCTCGTTTCTTCTCTGTTTATTTTTTTCGTCTGCAAGCCTTGCATACCTGACCGCCACGAGAGTGGCCGACGGGGCCCTACTCGACGAGAGGGAGCGAGAGTGAGAGGGATCGATGGGGGGACGTACGGGGACCGAGAGAGAGAGAGAGAGAGAGAGAGAGAGAGAGCGATGCTGTATGGGGGGGGGGGGGGGGGGGTAAAGAAAACGAGGAGCGATTCAGCCATACGGGCTCGTCGCAGTCGTCCCTCGCACGCAGTTGCACCGAATTCGATTCGGGCCCATTCGAATCCACCATTTTCTATCCATGAATAATCATTCGTATACTCCTTTCCACAACATAATCAAACTTTCCTCTCTCTCCTACACACTGCAGCATAAATTTCCAGAGAATCCACGTTTTTACCACCGCGCTGAAGTCTTCTTTCCCATACACCATTTGAAAATTTCATGGTTTATCGCTGTTTACGGGCCAGAACGGGCCCAGCCGACGCGTTGCGGTGGGTCCGAAAAAATCGAAAGACTCCCTGCAATTTACGAGCCCGGTATATTACATTAAACGAAGAAAAAAAAGCGGAATCCTGTCGCAACCGAACGAGTGAGATAGTAGCACCTACCGTCGTCTTCCTGATAACGAAACGCCAAAAACTGATAATCTCAGCCCAATTTACGATCTGCCCGATACGTTTCGTGAGTCCTCCAGGGTTATCGTCTTCTGACACTTGGCAAAATTATGGGCTCCGAGTTTCAATTCGACGATTTCACGCTAGATACAGCCTCGTTTCGGAAAGATCGACTCTTCTCGGAAATCGACCAATAAAAATTGCGCAATTTGGAAGTTTTGCGAAATTGCGGTAACTGTCGCGCACCGAGTCGACTTATAGAACGGTGCGTGACGCGAGGAAGATTTTATTCGTTCCTTTATCGCTGTGAAGGATCCGGGTGGCCCGTGAATGAATAAAAGGTACGAAAGGCGAAAGGGAAAGGGCAAAAGCGAGGAAGTTGCGAGGCGAACCAATCTGCGAGTATCAAAGGTAAAAATGACAACCATCCGACGAATTCAGGCGGCGTTTGCGCGAAACAAAGGGAAATAAAACTGTGCAGTGTAGCAGGCTGTGAGCGAAGAGCCGTTATCTCGCTCTTTTCATTTTTCTCCCCTAGCACTGACGTTCGTGGGACTGGAGCCCATCGTACCTTTGATTTTTCCCCTTTCTCACCCTTCTTCCTCCTCTCGTCCTTCTCGCTCCTCCACACGCACACTCCGCTATCCGTGCGCACCAACACACTCACCCACAGAATTCCAAGGGACTGCTCCTTCCTTCCCTCTCGTTCCGCAAGTGTGGATGAGACAAATCTCCGCGATGATTCATCGAAAATTCTCTCTATAAAATGCAATTTAATCATTGAAATGCTGATGCACACGCTCGCTCGGTCCTTTCTCTCTTCGCGTATATAGGAATTTATATAGTAGATCGAAGAGATTTCTTCATTTACTTCCTTTTCGCATATATATATATATATATATATATATATAGTGTAGAGTATATACATGTATATATAAAAGAGTTTTTCAAGCACTATTAACCACGGTAAATTATCGATGTAGTGGTGCTTAGCCGGGGCAAATGGCGGACATTCCGTTTAAGCAGAAGTCTGCAGGAGAGAGACGCGTGTGGGGGAAGGAAGAGGAGGAGGGGGAAGAAAAATATTAAAAACTGCAACTCCGTTAGAGAAGTATGGGCGGGATTATAATTCTAGATGCTATGTTTGCATATTTGACATTTACGACTGGAGTAATCCTACCGGGGCCCTTTCGCCGAGGTACTTTTTTCTTAGTGCTGTGTTCCACTCTCGCTTTGCTGCCCTCTCGAGTGCATATATATATATATATATATATATATATATACACGGTATAAAGGCGATCCTCCAGAAAAACAACGATGCCTCATAAAATCGAGAGTCTATGCAAATCTCTCGTCCACGAGCCAGGAATTAAGATATTCCCGTCGATCGTATCGCGAGATTCAACGACGCACTGCAGCCTACGTAATCCTGCAATTATACGCCTTTTGCTCAAATTCCACGTGAATTTCCTGCGTGCTACTTCTCGCAAATATAAATGTATGATAAATAATGGAAAATATTACAAATTCACATTTATTTGCAGACTCTGATAAGGTTCGTGCATGTAATAATTGCGTCACCAGTTATCGCGCCTCGGTACACCATTATAAGCTTTTACCGAACACCTTTGTATATGTGTGTGTGTGTGTGCACTTGTACGCGGAGAACGATCGGTACACGAGTCCTCTCTTTTTCATCCTTTTGCTTTGCGAGTGGATATCGATTCTATCGAGCGCTCGAGTGTTATGCATCCTGCCCTCCAAAGTACAAAGAGGTTCATTCAGAGGTACGGATTGTCGGGGAGAACTGTGAGAAGCCCTGTGCCTACACATCTGTCACTATCACTCTTGTAAATGGTAATAATACATAAAAGTCCTGTTATGTACCATCTTCTATTGCAATCTCGTCTATATATATATTCATTTCTAAATATCCTCTTTGTGTATTTTGATAAATAAACAATTTTTTGTAAAGAATTAACATTTGTGCAAATGAAAAATTATTGGAATTTTTGGGAATATTGTTTTGTATTTTAGGATGTTGCATCGTTGTAATGCAATGCGTCTATTCGACGCGAAAGAGATTACTCGGTGATCGGTAGAAAATTAGCGCGGAGGAGTAAATCGATACGCATCGCCGGAGGGATCTCGCCACGTAGAATTCCTGTCAAGCAAATCGCACGTGTTAACAATGTTTTGCAAACGATCGGCTAGCGAGATTACCATTAAATCGGCGGTTCCTCGATTATCGTTAATGTCGTCAAGATAATCCTTGTCTCGCTCTTCATCCACAAACGGTGCAAATGACAGTAAATTGCGACGTTGACAAGTTTCCACGTGGCGATGGAGAAAATCGTAATTCGAAATATCGACCAGTGCGAAGTTAGCAGCCCAAATTTTAAAATGGAAAAAAACTCAACAGTTCTAGCAGCACCCGGAAAAGTTCTACAGTTCCCTGCTGTTCGAGTTCTGCAGATTGAACTCGAAAAAAGTATAAAAAGATGATTTGGGGTGCCATTAAAACTGTTCAGTTTTTTTCCATTTTTAAAATTTGGCCTGCCAACTTCGCACTGGTGAAATATCGTCGCTACGAATACGCGACTCGATGAAAATATCTCGAGAGACGTCCGCTAATTTCAATATTCCCTGCTTTTACGTCCCGAAGATTAAATCTTAATCAATGGGATATATTCCCCCGAAGACATTAAGCTGGATGAAGGAGAATGACGACGACAATCGAGGTGTTGGTTTTTTCGACAAGGATCGTAAATCAAACGTGGACGTAATTAAGCAATTGGCGTAGACTGACGACGAGGTAGCCGTAGCATTAAGGCTGCCGAGGAGTGCAGTGTTCCCGGTATAAAACGCCGCGTGGAAGGGGTAAGGTAGCGGAAGGGTTAATGGCAGCTTTGCTAAGTCTAAGATATCTCTGCAATTTTCGCCTTTGCGTATGCTAATTTAATATACCTGTTTGCATCTGCTGCTACCTCTTCAAGATTTACATTCGCGAGCCGTCATACTTATTTTTCTTCTACCTCCGAGACCTCACGCAGGACTCTTCAGGGTCTATATATACCTATATATATCGTCCACGCGCTTGCTACAGGAAACAAATAACTTTCCTCCCCAATTTTTGACAAACTTGCAACGTTACAATTTACAAGAGAATCGCCGGTGACCGAATTTCCATCCAATTACCGATCCGAGGATAAATCAATTATTTATTAGCTCGTATACCGAACGATTTACGATTCGGAATTCTAATTCCGTCTTTTACGCTCGCATCGAGAATTTTATAACGAAATGTCTTAATTAAGCGCGGATCCGCTCATTATGCGACGCGTCAAACTTTGCAGCATCCACTGTGGTACCAACCTTGACTATCATTAATATGTAGATATGGGATGGCGTAAATATTTTACCGACGGACCGACTTCCGCGTGCTCGGAGTTATCCTTCGAGAACTGTAAGCTACGTCTTACGTATACGTATATATATATATATATATATATATATATACGTAACACGTTCTACGTGTGTGCGTACCGTCGCGATTCGGTCGTTGGATCGACGGATTTACACCAGTCGCTGACGAGAAACGACTTTTCGCAAAGTGACGATAGACTTAACCGCTAGGTACATATACTATATATAGCTATATGTCTTCGTATATATCATCCACATAGGTAAATTTCAAGCGTACGTGCACGTATATACGCGGGAACGTGCGAGAATACCCGGAGAGTGGCGCATTGGCGTAAAATACCAGTTCGACAATAAATGCGACGCCGTTTTATGGCCTCTTGACGCCTGTCCGACTGTACACGCATCCTCTCGGTCGTGGCGCGTTTCAAGACCATCCTTACCGTTAACCCTCCGCCAATAAAATTTTAAGAAGCAAACTTTTCTCGAATGCTTCCTCGAAAACCACAGACTTTGCCATTTGTATAATAGAACCAATTTCTCCCTAACTCGTCTTTCCCCTGATCTTTGTTCGTGTATAGGATAAATAAGAGAAAGGAAATTTATATATTGTGAATAAAATTGTATATGAATTTCGAAAGGCGTGGCTAGAAAGATTTTCTGTATTTAGAATTTGGATGATCAATCTTGGATGTGTACATGGAAGAATTCACTTAGGGGGAGCTGTATAACAGCAATCTCGAAACACATCACTTTTTCGGTTGAACGCTTTTGTACACTTGACCTAGAAAATTGGTCGGTAGATAGAATCGACAAACGGGTGTAAGAGATGAGAGAAATAAGGAACGAGGGGAAGGAGAGGGGAAGGAAGAAGTCGCTTGAGAGTAAAGAGAGAGAAGGATAGGGGGGGGGGGGGGGTTGTGTCTGAAGAGAAGCAAAAGGGGCACCAACATTGAATCGGCCGGTAATCGAGGAACCCGCCACCACTTGAACCAACCCTCTTGACCTCATGTTCCTTTCTTTCCTGTACTTTAAAGCCCGAACCACCTGTACCAGACGTTCTCAATGAAATACATTCCTAAATGCCATCCTCTCTCTCTCTCTCTCTCTCTCTCTCTCTCTCTCTCTCTCTCTGTTAAGTGGCCAATACTTTTTTCAATTCGCTCTCTCTTCTTTCTTCGCGAGATTAGAAATACGATATCCTAGTACTTGTATTTCATCGTTGAATGATCGGCGTCTATTATTAGCTTCAAGAATGTTACGGTACCTAATTCCAATTTTACCATTTTTTTTCCTATATACGCACCGTTTGAACATGTGCCTATTAAACATTGTAGAAATATTCGTGTCACTTTGTTGCTCGATAATAAACGATAAGTCTATTTTTAGCTCCAAGAATGATCCGGTACCTAATTCCAATTTTACCATTTTTTTCCTATATACGCACCGTTTGAACGTGTACCTATAAAACATTATAGTAATATTCGTGTCACTTTGTTGCTCGATAATAAACGAGAGGAGGCACGAATATGATTATTATCGCTGCAAGGAAATGTATCATCCACGTTCTACTTGCTGCGCGAGCTGTTGACTGATACAAGCCGCAGGCCTGCGATGTCTCGTCGCATCAATCGAAATTGGTCTTGCATTATTGATCACGCCAGTAACAAGGTCATTTACCCCCCTGTCGAGTCGGTAATTGGCGTCGAGTAAGCCAATGAGTATATAAGTACTCGCTGCAGCTTCGTTGGATGGTCAAAGGAATGCAAAGTGGGAAAAATCAGACCATCCAACCGTGACCACACACACGGATAAAACTATATAAATACGTGTGGATCGTACCAATTTTCCACTCGACAATTAACCGGAAGACAAAACCAACGCCACTAATCTCTGTATGTTTATTCCTTTTTCAAGAATCCTTCGTTTGACCGTAGTTTCCATTATTTATGCCAATGGGAACGAGTCGTAATACGACGGGTAAGAAATAAAAGCGAATTGTCCCATAGACGAAAGTCGAGTCGTGAAATTTTTCATTCCAATGAAAATAGCCTATTGTGTAAGATTTACAAAGGTAAAGAGCGTAGGTTCTTTAAATATTTCTATTACTTTCCTTGCAGGATTCCCATACGACGGCGGTGTACGTACCGAGGTAAGTTAGTGAAGCGAGGTAAAGGAGAAGGGTAACTCTATATATATATATATACAAAGCGAGAGAGAAGAAGACCGTAAAGCAGGAAACAGATCTAAGCACTTAGAGGTGGTCGTTGTTGCTAGGCGGGGGCATCAATGAAACAACAGAGTCACGTGCGATCCTGTGTCCCGGTGTACAAGGGATACGCGAGGTTCTCTCTGTGACATCGCTGGGAGTGCAGAGGAGAATCCGTGAGGGCTGAAACGGGCCGCGAGGAAGCAGAGAGAGAGAGAGAGAGAGAGAGAGAGAGAGAGAGAATGTGGTACATTCCAACGAGTCCTACCAATGACATCCGGCAAAAACAAGGAAATCGAAAGACGCCACGCCAACTCCGCACAATTTATGCCAGGATGCGTACGCATCGAGGCCCCACCATTCGTTTTCTACCGATTCCCTCGAATCTCCAGATGCACCGCCGAGATTCCGTCGCATTCTGCGCTCCACTCTCCGCTTCCACTTAAATGCACCCGCGGACTTGCCGCCGTGACTCGCCCCATGGATAATTAAACCGGAAACTGCAGCTCTCGCTCACCAAACTTTTGCTTGGAATGCGATCGCTGCTCTTTATTCCTCTCTCTCTCTCTCTCTCTCTCTTCGGAGAGAGAGAGAGAGAGAGAGGCACGCGCTATTTCAAAACTTACGTCAAACTTCTTTATTTACACCTATGCTTAAACCTCCTCACTTTCGTGTCTCGACGGAAGAATTTTCAAGTGTCAGGATTAAACTTCTTTCCATCCAATATATATGTGTGGATGTCGAGGGAAAACAGGAGGAAAACCCACGAGAAGTATGAAAAATCGCATTGAAAATTTGTACGAGTTTTAAGGAAAATTGTTTCTCCACGTTTTTTAGATGCTGAAGAGATTCCGCGAATGGAAATGGGACTAAGGTGATACACTCGCACGAGCTACGTATCGCAGTGTTATAATCATTTTCGAGTGGCGTCGATGCAATCCCTGCAGGTCCGCAGTAGAGTCGATGCGTTGCTCTTGGTAAACCGACTGGAACGTAATAAAATCTATTTTCGTCCGGCACGACAAATCCCTCCCGGGTTATTTCTGTACCTATCGACTGTCGTGGCGATAAAAGAGCAAATTGAGAGAATTAGCGAACCCGTCGTTCCGTACCCGGAGCCATGCACGAGCCTCCTATAAAGAATATAAAGTCCACGGTAGCTGCTGGTGAACGTTACGATTCGATCCGTTCGATCGTTCCTGCACTTCTGGGCCCCCGGAGTTGCCGAAGAGACAAAGGAGTGTCACTAACCTCGGACTTCCTGTCCCCAGATCTGCCCGGCAGAAATAGTTTTTCTTCTCCTCAATTTGCGTTAATTCGCCGGGCAGATACCGACACTTACGAACGTCTCTCGACTCGTGCGAGAGAGAGAGAGAGAGAGAGAGAGAGAGAGAGAGGAGAGGCCACCTGAAAGGCAGAACCTCGATTACCGCAGCCATGCCAGAAAATTCACGCGAAATAAAGTCACGAGTTATCTGCGGATTCGTTCCCTCCACTTTTCGCGCGAATAAGAAATTTTCCACAAAATTTTAGAAAGCTCGCATCACGCTCTGCAAAATGACAATTTTCCTCCGTTCCATCCACCCGTCCCAGTTAGGCCGCAAGAATATTACACAGTTTTCGCGAGCTTTCCACTTAATTTTCAATAGCACTCGAGCGTTAAGGAATTTTAACCGGACTTTCGAGTTGTTTCATCGCTTGTTTATATATAAGGGGATATCTCTCGAACGTTCCAGGCACAATGGAGCTTATACTTGGGGTATAAAGCGCAACTTCTGTGCTTCGAGAGGCGAGCTTCCTGCGGGCTGAAAGTTTGCGAGATAAGAGAGTGAGGGGGGGGGGGGGGGCACGCGAAAACGCGCTGGGGAGATAGAAACGGTATACACGCTTTTAGATAAATAAACAGAGAACAGCGGCGGACGGACATCGAATTTTATCGGTTCTCAGTTTAGAGAAAACCACGCGGCCCTTATTCCTCCTCCTTTCCTTTGTTTCCCATCAAATACAAGCGCTGTTCGACCCACCCTATCAATCCTCGTTTTCCTTTCCGTACGGAATCAACGAATCTTGCAGGATTTGTTTTCCCAAGAGCTCACGATCGACCCAGATCAAACAATCGATTCGCGTCCGGCTTTCTTATATAAATGGAATAAAGAAAAAAAGAGACTGGTCGATAAAAATTCTCGCGATGTTTACCAAAGCTCCTCAGGATTGTCGTTAGCGACGCAAAACATTGTAAAGTTTTATGATCCGCTCGGAGGCGCGAGAACGTTTCAAGATTTATTTAAGATCGGTTGATACACAGTTTTGGAGGTTATATATATATATATATATAAAACACTGAGAAAATTTCTTTTACGATTTATTTCCTGACAATGTTCCATTAATGCGTCGTTCCGAAAGAACTTGGCGCGACAAGTTTGAAAAATTTCAAGATAAGCAGCAGGTGCGAGTCGAGGACTAAAAGTGCGGCAGCGAACATTGTTGCGCAGAGTAAACATGCTTCATCTACTACTATACAGCTATATTTGTATGTACGCGTTCCGCTAGCGGAGGTTTATCGTTTGCCAAATTTGCGGAAAGCTCGCGCCTTCTCGTTGAACCGGTTCTTCGTGCTGGATCTTTCCGACTCTGCTGGTTGTGTCTCGTCTCGTCTCGTCAAACCACAACCACGGGATCCTTCTTCCGGCTTCTCGCTCGCTTCTCTTCTCATATTCCTCCCGCTGCAGTCTTCATTTTCTCGTAGTTTCCTTCGATCCGTTTCTCGCCATGAGAATAAACGCAAATGTTCGACGACAAGCACCAACGATGATGTATATATATATATATATACAGGGTGTATCAGGGATGATGTTTTTTTAATTTTAACCATTTATTCTTGAGGATAAACTAAGTGGAAGAGTCATATGTTATAACGTCTGTAAAAGCATCACATTGTTGAGATAAATCAATTTTAAGCAGATAAATCATGGCTTTGATTCGGTGGAAAAATTATTTTTCACACAAGTAATACATAGTTTGGTTGCGAAGTTGCGGCCTAAATCGAGAGCCTGAAGGATCCCTTTAAGAATAAATAGGCCTTTTTTCATTTTATGAAAGGATAAGCCACAAAATTAAGATTAATTTTTTGCTTTATGTCGTATTTGTCTGATACTTTTTGCATAGTTTCTGTCTAAGTAGACTTGCCAGTAAAACTAGCCAATTGCTAGTCTGGTTTCAACTTAAGAAAATCATTTTTATTAGCAAAGCAATCACCTTAACGCTATGTTATGAATGATAATTCTGTTAATTCGACTAATCATGACGTGTCTTAATTTTAAGCAGCGCTATCGTAATTCTAAGCTGTTTAAACATGCTTAATGTTGAATGACTTGCTGAATTTAGAATGCTGATCGCTGATTGGTTATAAAAAAGCAGATAACCAATCGGCAATCGCCATTTTAGATCCAAAATGGCTCCAGTTTTAAATTCATCCAGACCGGAAACGTTCATTAAGCAGCATACTCAGTAATCGCACCTGATTAGCGTAGTCCTAAAATCTGACCAATTAGATTCGATGACGTCACTTCTGGATGAGCACGTTGCTTGTCAAAAGTGACAGTTCAGTTTCGGAATCCGCACGTGGTGGTTGTCGGTGAATCGCGCGCGCCGGATTTTTTTTCGTCGTAATCACCGACAACCAATTAATTACTCGCGATTAAAAATAACTTTAATATATTTTATTTTAATCACACAAGTGCAGTTTCACGTTATTGTGATTCTTTAATTATAGCTCGCAGGAAATACTGAAATAATTGAACAAGTTTTTGTTATAAGAATGAAAAAAGTGAGTTAATATAAGAAATACATTGATTCATTTAACGAATAGTTTAGTACGTAATGAACTATTCGTTATTACATCGATGAATTTATTTGTTATATTAACGAAACTTAACCATTGTTATAATGAAAAATGATTCATTAATTGAGGATATTTTTTGCAGTGCGGGTTTAATTAAATGAATACAATAGTGAAATATGCATAGTGTGATTAAAATTAAAGTATTTACGTACGAAATAAAATGGAAAATAAAGACATAGTGCGTGGCGCGAGTGTGTGGTAGTGCATTGTTTTGGTGAATGCAGCGGCCAAGGGCAACAGCCTCAAGGACTCTCATAGCCTGTAAGTAGCATTATTTTTCTTTTCAAAATAGAAAATTAATTCCAAAATTCAATGAAAATATTCAATTTAATAACATAGAATTTGTTTGTTTTTTTTTGTGTTACAGTGGGCGACCTCACTTGGAGGTGTAAGTGCGCGAATCGAACGTCCGCGTCGCGTAGTGAATTTTTAAACCCGATTTTTCGCAGTACAGTTTGAAACTTTCGCGTCACGAGTGCAATTTTTAATCTTCCGCGTCGCGATTTATAATTTGTTTAAATATCCGCGTCGCGTATTTATTCTCTTTTAAAAAATGCGCGTCGCGTCGCGTCGTAATAATTTAAAAGTAAATTATCGCGAGTGCCGTTTTCTTCATCATCTCCTGCAGGCTGCAGCTCGATCATCGTTGGATTTTCGCCGGATGAGTGAGTCCCACGGGTAAAACTGTGGATTTTGTTTATTTAACCTAAGAATGACCGAGAGAAGTTACCGGTAGCTTCCAATCGGTCCTTCTTCGGTTAAAACCATTTTTTCATCTATCTTTTATCTTGTGTTTTCAGGGTTAGATTTCCGACATAGGTAGGCTCCACTAGCTTTGCGTTTTAGGTAGGCATTATAGCTTTCGGTGTTAGGCAGGTTTTCTTTTCAGGTTCTTGCATTATATTAAATTCTGCGTGCGTGTGTTTTTCTTTTTCAGGTTCTTCGTTGGATTGTTAAATTTTGCGTGCGTGTGTATTTTTTTTTTTTTTTCAGGTTTAGCTTTCCGATGTAGGTAGGCATTTTAGTTTTGCGTACTAGGTAGGCGTTATAGCTTTCGGTGATAGGTAGGTTTTCTTTTTCAGGTACCCATTTCCAAATTTCGTTACCCTTCCCCTCCCTTCCCGGGGGTAAGAGCAAACATGCTCAGGAACAGAGTTACGCGCAACGAGTTTTCTTCGTTTTTGCTTTTTTGTTTTTTAAATATACAAATTATTTGTATATTTAAAAAGAAAATACCAAAAAGGAAGAAACGTAGCCTCTGCTCTATTCAAGACCATTGCTATAGCCTTCGCGAGGTGCCCCTGATTTAGCAAAAAGCAATGGATCTAGAGGAGAGAAGGTACCTCGAAAAATTTACCTCTCTAGAAAAGTATTAGAATTTTTATAATTCTTTTAACAGAAATTATCAATTTAACAATAGTTTGATCTTGAACCATTTCAATATGTTGATAATTAATAATCAATGTAATTGTGTGTGTGCGTCTACAACAATAATACGAAACGATAGAGAAATACAACCTTCTTTTGTTTTTTAAAGGGAAACTGTCAACGAAAGTGACAGTAAAGTAATTTCTCCATCGAATCAAAGTCCTGATTTATCTGTTTAAAATTAATTTATCTCAGCAATGATGCTTTTGCCATTATATTATAATATACCACTTTTCTCCTTAATTTATCCTCAAGAATATATAATTAAAATCAAAAGCATCATTGCTAATAAACCCTGTATAAACACACGAAAAAGTTTCAAGCTTATTCCAAAGGTTGAGAAAAACCTTCACGCGTTCTTTCTCCTGTGAGAGGAGATTCGGACGACGCCATGATGCAAATGTTATCTCGGTGCGAGAGAGCTGGAAATAAATCTCTAGAATCCCCCCCCCCCCCCCCTTAACCTCCTCCTTTCCAACCAATCCTCCTTCGAAGCATCGAGCTTTCCAATTCATTTATTTCTCGGCCAGTGTATATATATATATATATACACAGTTAATATATTACACATCGACTTTGCACTTTTGTCAAGATAAAACATTGCGCGATATAATAAAAAAAAACCTTTCGGCGCAAACTTTCTTAAAGTCTCGACACGTGGAATAATTCTCAGGTCTCTAATCTTTTCGAGATTTACCGCGTTCGCTGCAGAAAAGTATTTTCCCAAGCAAACGTACGACCGGCTGCAACGTACTCGTTGCTTATCGCCTGAAATATCCAGCTAGGCTCCAAAGGTGCAAAAGTCAGGAGTGTCTAATTTCTCAGAATCTCGTCGGAAAGATTGACTCGCCAGGCAAGAAACAACTCGACCGGGAATTATCGCGGAACGGACAGCTGATAGGAGAGCAAAAGGTAGGAATGGAGTAAATCATTCTTATCCATTCCTTTCCTCGCGCACACCGTTCGACCAAGCCTACGTGCGAGCATTGAATTGTCAAATTGATATCCTTGCGATAAAACTGTCGGATAAGCGATGATAGCGTCGAGAAACTTATTCCAGGGGGAAAAAGTTGCTACATTTTTTACGATAAGAGAAACGCGTGTGAAAAAATCGAATTGAGGATAATGAGTTTATTAGCGCAAATGTGTGTGTGTGTGTGTGTGTAACTATATTTGTACAGTGAAATGAAAATTGCATGGATCGTCGGAAATAAAAGTGTGGAAAATTTATTTTTGCAACTCGTTGAAAAAACCAAACAATCGCCATTAGATAAATTATACAATCGTTAGTTCGTTCGAATCAATCGATTTTAGTGTAAATTATTTTTAACCTATCCTCAATATTTTTTTTATTATAATTTCTTACGTCACACGTTTGATTATTTTTGCAACGTTTCAAAGATACGAGAAAGTCTCGCGAGTGTTAAATTGCACGACTGTTGAATGATTATCCAGGGGAATAATAATGGTTCTGCTAATTTATATACGAAGCTCGGTATAAGGGAATAAGCGAACAGTGCCGAGTTCTTTATACGATCGGGCGTCATGACGGATCGGTCGGATAAGAATCGCCAAGAGAACGCTCTGGACACGCGCGTATGGAGCCTGGAAATTCCGGAGAACGCTATATATATATACATAAGAAGAGTAGAGTCAGCTGTTACTTGGAAAGAAAAAACGTGCTGCGGAAACGCAAAGTCTCGTTATGTTTTTTAATACCGATCCAAACACGAAACTCGACGCCTTTGCGCGAAACGTTAATGTGGACGATTAGAAGAAAATTGTAGATATATATGACTTGCTAATTTTTCAGTACATGCACTACATACATATAATACCCTTGATATCGACAAATTGTAATCGAGAAGCCTTAATTTTCATCGAACGCTCTTACTTCGCAATTAACGATAATGAAGGATCGATTAATTATCGCAATATACCGAGCGAGCGATGCTCGATCGAAGGAGCGCGTAAAGAAACGCGTGAGCGAGTATCGGTGCAGCATTGCAGAGGGTACGATGCAAAAACTCGCGAAATAGCCACTTTATCAATGCTACCATCAGCGGTATCACGGAGCTTTGGGTTAATAAGAGGACTGCTCTTTCCACAATGCTGAAAACCGGTTCCATCAGGGCAGACTTAAACTTCGGGCACGATTGAATTCCAGAGTTCAGGGATTTAATTGGCCACTCCTCAAGTGCAACAAACTTCCAACTTGGACTCGCGATCTTCTCACTCCGCATCGTTAGGAATGCACTTGATAATCCTCTGGCTGATTCAAACTTATCGGAACAATTGTCCGATCGATTAAAGCGAGGATCGATCGCTCGACCAATTACGAAATAAGTTATATATATATATATATATATATGATTTTACTGGAGCATTTAGTTGGCGAAGAAATAATAAGAGTAATTCGCGGAATGTTTTAAACGACGAAAGATCGAAGGATGCAAAGCGTCGGCTGACCGAATCCTGTGTGATGAGAGTGTTTGGGAAATCGCAGGTGCGACGAATGGGAGCGAAAAATTAAGGACGGAGCGGGGAGGGGGTGTAGGCTGGTTGGGCGTGGAAAATAATAATTGTTGTGCGTGTCGAGGTTGGAATGAACGACGGCTCGCATGATATTCACGGTTAGGATCCTTGCAAAAAATAACTTCTCCGCGATAAAGATCTCCTTGGGTGTAAGTTTTCTCAGCACGCGTTCTCGTCCAGGCTTCTTCGACAAAACGACCTTTCCTCGCGGACTCGAGCGAACTCTCCACGAAATGCGAGACGGTTTTGTGAAGAGAAAAAATCTTCAAAGATTCTCTTATCTATTAGCTATATATATGCAAGTAATGATGGAAGCGACATAGTTACAGGAAACAATTTCTTTGCTCTCTGCTGGTTCTTTTTTCCTTCGTTGGATTTGCACCGGTGTTTTGACGGAATCTCGTCGAGAATAAAAAGTCAATTGCAAAGCAATTATATACATTTATATATCGGGGAACTCGTGTATTCTTGAACCCATATGCACGTGACGTCACAGTGCAGTCGATTATTTCCAAATAAACGTATACAGATCAGTCTTATCCATACTCGCCAGTGAAAGGTGCGAAAAAAAAGACACGTTGAAAATCCTCGTAAATACAGCGACAAAACTGTAGAAGATTATTAATAGCGAGAAAAAAATCGCGAAGATAATGGAAAGGAGGAGGAAGGAATTAATAAAGCTAAGTGAAAAAACGGAGAAAAATATTCGACAAATTTTCCATGGCGCAGCCATACATTAATTCTCATTGTCGCGGAGAGAGGAATGTGTACCATCCGTATCACTTTGAAGCATCCCTCTCGCTTAAAGGGCTTGTGATGCTTTTCCCATCCTCGCGTCGCTCCCCCCTCCCCCAACCCCTCTCGTTTCGACTGCCACTGCGACATTCCCGTCGTTCCCGGTTAATCTCGTTAAATCCTGTTAATTCCGCTGCGGGAGAACCCCTCGGGAATGTTCCGGTATGCCCTTTACACTCGTTAAACGCTGAATCGCGAAATGAACAGGCACCTCTCCGCTCCTGCACACTGTTGAACATTTTATTTTCCTCCGAACCTTCGGGATTCGATTCGAACTACGCCACCTGACGAGGGGAAGATGTCTGACGAACTGCGCGAGGACGAAGAAAAGAAAGGTCGCGATTAAAAAGTGGAATTATCGATCGCCGATAACCGATGGATTTAATTAGCATAAATTCCCTGGCGGAAGCGAGCGAATCGTACGAGAGCAACGCTAAATTAATTTGCAATGGGAGGTCAGATCGAACCTCTGTACACTTTCCAATGGACGGAATTGCTCGAGTTTTCAGACTACGAGACGCGCCGAGTAACGCAAAGCTATTGTATCGCAAATAATTAGTATCCGGAGCACAATTGGTCCTATTATGAAGTTGGTAGTTGATGGAACGATAGGAGAGAGAGAGAGAGAGAGAGAGAGAGAGATCATTCGATATACCTGGCTTAATTAACTCGAGTTTCAAAACGTATAATCCTGCCGGACCGGACAGCGAGGTACGAATCGACTAAGACGGACGTTGGAGGGTTTTAGGAGGGGGGATGTCACAACGACAAAGAGAAATACATGCAAAGTATATATATATATAAGTGTAAGAGCGAGAAGTCCAAAGGGAAAAAGCGTCGGGTGTTGCGAGGTCGGAAGGCGATACGAGGGAGAGGATTGTGCGTGTTGGATCGTTGGGGGGGGGGGGGGGGGGTCACGGTCTGCCAGCGATCAGTCAAAACAAAAGGGCAGGACCTCTCGCAGCGACTAGCCAACATATACATATATATATATATATATACACGTGCAGGAACGGCAGCCAAAACTAAAGAACGCAAACGCAACGCGTTGCGGAAGAACCGAGCATCGAACGGAGTCTAAGCTTCGAGAGCGACGCACAACACACGCACACAGCCACGGCTCTGGTAATAGCGTAGCGTAGCCTCGTCGGGGGACTCGCGCGCACGCGCGTGTGCCAGCGTAGCCAGACCATGAGCGTGAGTGCATGGCTACCTCGTGTGTGCTCGAACAAGCGATCTAATTACACTGTGGGTAGCCCCGGCTCTCTATAACCCCCGTAACCCCGCCACGTAGCAACCGACCGACCACGGTCGTTGCTCCTGTAATCGCTGAGACGAATTATACTGAATTCTCGATGCCAAACACTACCATTTCTGTGTATATATATACAGCGATCACTCGATAGCTTTCGATAAATAATTATTCGAATATTGCGACTACCCCCCCCCCCCCCCCACTACTTGGAAATGAATTTTTTTATGGCTTTTAGAGTTAAATGTACGTCGACTCTTATTTCACATTGGCGTAGCAATAGCTTGGTTAGTGCAAGATTACGTTGTATCGATTATGGAAGGTTTTTATTTTGGGTGAAAAATGAGGATTGGTATTCGCACGTGGAGCTTCCCGAAATTGCAGTGACCTTTGAAGTGAATAATGGCGTGGGTTTTGGCAAAATTAATATTCCACGTTATGCAAATGTAAATGTAACGTTAAATTTGTGAATTTTAGTAGTTTTTGTGGAAACTGTTGCATATTCATTCTTGTGTAATACAGGGGGATCCTGTTGTAACGTACGATGTACGTGTACAGTGTGATAGTTTGTGTGGGTCGTGTTGGCATACGCTGGATGTATGAATTTGATGGTGAAAATGGTGAACAGTGGAATAAACTATATAAAAATAGTACAAGTTATATATTACACAGCTGAGTATATAAATTCATCCAATTTATTCGCTTGGCAATCGAATTCTGCACTACGATTTGGACTGTCCGCCTATTGATTCGGATGATGTAAACTGTTTACCTTTGTAGTGTGCGTGACTAATGGGAAGAACGATACGGTGGCGTAAGTTGAAACCTTCGATAGTAAAACTATGGTATAAATATTCTGAAACAAAGCACGATATTCTTTCAGCGATCGATGATGCAACAGCGAAAATTCGACGTTCTAAAAATTATTAACTGTTATATATGCAGAACTTTGTGCCGGGGCTGCCAGGAAATTTTTGTAACGAGAGAGACCCTCGTGGTAAGTTTATTTACGAATGTGGATGTAGCGAAGACCGGAAATAATTGCAAACCAAACCGAACTCGATTCGAGGCATTTGGGATCCTCTTTACGAGCCAAGGCTAGGATCAAATTACTTGTCTGGGCTTTCTCGCCAAGTTGACGGTATTGTTTGGTCAATTAAATGATTTTAAACGCCGTGCCAGATAAGATTCGTGCGTGGCAAAATAAACAACATTGTTGCTAGACTCGACCGTAGCTCTGCGCGCGTGTTCAGATTTTACGATTTATGTTAAATATCATTTTAATCCTGGTAATACAGTGCTCTCGAAGCGTTTACGCTTCTCGACGATTAATTAACATAAATTTAAATTGGATAATAAAATAAAGTAAGTAATTTAGTTGCTGAAGAGGAAAATTACATATAAATCGAAAGGAAAAAAGATGAAAATTTCCTCGACGATGATCGGCTGGAGAAAAACTTGATACGAGCAACGTGTATTTTTCGATGTATGTACGGTGATGATTCCTAATTATCTCACGCACGCACTGACATAGTTAGCACGCGTCTCCTCTGTTACTCGACAAACACGCGCCCATCCGGTGCAAAATACGTCTTGCGCATACCGATCAGCTTCTTTTGTGAACATTCGAACAATGTGGCTGGTTTATTTTTGTCATACATGGTAATAATTACTTTTGATTGAGTTGGTAGGGGACGCACTTAGCAAGGCGTACGATTCGAGCAAGCGTGAAAAGTGGAACACGCACTGGTATATAATAAAGGAGCTCGGTCCAGAAGAAGAATGCTCAATTACCTTAATTCGATCCTGTATCAATCGAGAGATTAATTGCGTCGTTTGTGATAGACTCGTTTGGCTCTGTTGTATATACACTAATTCTTCCTGTAAAAGACGTGGTCTCTTTTTCTTCGGCAATGGAACCAATCAATAGTTATTCATTGATCCGCGTCGACTATACAATTTAGAAACAAGAAAAGCTTCGAAAACTCCAGTAGGAAGAACGTGGAAATAACGGAGAAATTTGGGCATTTTACGAAAGGTAGAAAATTCAGTTATGCAATAATAAAGCTGAAAAGTTTTTTATAGCCAAGTAAATTGAGTGTTGACGAATTTTACAACGACCGAACAGCGAGATTTACCGACAGGAAACATAAAAAGCAGTGAAAACACTCCAGACGAAGATACTCGTATATATGTACACCGCACTAGCACGATTTTCCAGAATGACGACGCTCGTAAAACGGAGCTTATACCCTTTAAAACTACCGGGACCATTGTAGCTGGCCAATGGCCGACGGAATAAAAGAAAAACCTTCCAATTTCCCTCCATTTGACAAACAAGCATTCTCGACCAATTTAATTAAGATTTTAATTAAGCTGGATGATCGGTTTTCTCCCGATACCGTAGGATTATCCATGGATTGTTGTGCGGGATAAAAGTTTAATAGGGATCGCATCGTGCGAATTGGGATCGACGATATATAAGAGCGTAGAGGTGCGAGGTAAGAGAAAAGTGCCACGTGCTCCGGTTCTCATGCAGGCATCCTTCGGGCTGGCGCATGCCGAAGAGAGAAAGTGAGATGGCCGATGGAGTAGCTGAGGAGGCCGTTGGAAAGAGTCGAGGAAAATAGCGAGGGGACCGAGAATGCCAAAACAAACTGTGCTTTAAGCCCTGGGAAAAGAATTTAAACATCTCCACCCAACACTAATATTTTACTCTTTCCATTTGAAAACTCTACCATAAATCAACACGGTATGAAATTTGAAGATTCGAGACTGGATAAATATTGTCCTTTTACGATCTTAAATTATTTCGGTCGATACTTTGTTCGCAGACTCTTACTGATTTTTGGTTCGCGTCTTTCGGGTTCCTGGTAGATTTCTATGTATATATGTTATATAGACCAGTGTGTAGGGGCTCGTGCAAGGAAGAAAAAATTCGCGATGAAAGACGAGGAAATCTTAAATCATTGCAACGTGCTCTCGGTTAACCGCTCCACTTCTGACAAGAGGCCAAGGAACAATGTGCACGTGCGCCTGAGGGTACCAGCGGACAAAGGAGGAGTCGTCTCGGAGGGTGCTAGGCGAGAGTCCGATAAGCGACGAGGGAACGTTAATGAGCGTTTCTTAATGAACTCGTAAAGGAGCAAGCGTCATCCCCTTGGACAAACTTTGCCAAATTCTCGAGAAAACGTATCGCTTCGTATCCGATTTTCCATACCAAAATACTTTGGCAAACTCCTGCGAGAAAATTGTTCTCGACGGTTCGCTTCTTCCTGGTGGAGAACTTTACCCCCCCCCCCCTCCCTCCCCCCTCAAAGAAGTCATTTAAAAACTCGAGAAGCAACGAGTATATCGAAAACATCACGGTTGGTCGACTCTTCGTATCATCCGTCAAATCGACTTTGAGCAAAAGTGGCGAGAAAAAAACGAGCTTCATCGGAGCCTTGAAAGTTTCGCGACGCGTTGCTAATTTAACGAAACATCGGTGAGAATGGCCACGCAAAGGCGAAACTTGTCGCTGCGCACGGTCGAGATGCTTCGATGGGCCTGAAATCGCATTCGAAGCTTTGCAGGTACACGGTTTCTTCATTTCGCTTGATTCCACTTGCGAATTTGGAGAATTCGCCACTCGTTCGCCCGAGTCTCGTAAAAACGTCGATCTGTCTCGTTGATTCGAGTAAAAAGTCCACGCTTGAAACTCGATTGTGCAACTCGCGTGAATTTACGTATAAAATTGCAGTTTAATAATGTGACCGAAAGCCATGTGAATTTCCATGGTGAAAGATTTGCGAGTTTGTGGAACAAAGTTTGATAATTCGCACTGCATAAATTGTCGAATATTCCGGATTAAAATGCTTTTGTTTTTAAATGAGAAAATTTCTTTGTGAGAAAATGGAAAGTAGGAGTTAAAAAAGAAAATATTTGAGGGAAGAAAAATGATTACGGTCGAGTGTTTGTTCAAGGTGGGTTATTAACGCTCAACCAATACATATATATATATATATATATATATATATATATATATATAGAGAGAGAGAGAGAGAGAGAGCTGGCGATTAATCCGAGCTGCTCATCGATTTTGTCGCGATATAAATCGCCCGAGTACCGTCGACACTCGACGCATTCAATTACTTTCTCATTCGGAATTCATTATCGAGATCTCGGCGGTTCTCCCGGTGGCGGGCAGCCAAAATGCTGCACAGCGTTGCGTTCGCTCGAATCGCAAAAACCCGGGATACACCAGGAGAAGAACAGCACCGTTACGAAGATCCTGACGTTAATTGCTGGGATGATGAATGAAAAGCTCGTTCGATTAATCGCATCGAGATATTCCAACGCACCGAGCGGATCCCTGAGAAAAATTTGCTCGCGTGTCCTGCCTCGATTAAACTCGTCCATATCGTCTCTCTCTCTCTCTCTCTCTCTCTCTCTCTTGCTCCCCCCCCCCCTCTCCTTAGTAACAGAGCACCACATCGAATCTCGATAAATTCTGCTCGTTGTTGCTCGAACCCTCTCGACGCCACTCCGTTGTCCTTCCCAATGTCAAAGGTCGAAAATCAAGAAAAATTCTTCGCTCCGGTGCGTTTGACTTTTGAATCATCCCCTAATCGATTCGCTCATTCATCCACGACGTCAACTCGCGATTTCCTTCTCCCTCTCCATAAATGCAACACCGTTTTGTAAATAAATTCGTTAAAAATCCACGACGCAGTTTCGGACGTACCAACGAATGAATAACTCATCGATCGATGAAAATTCTGTTAAAATCACAAACTTGGCTAATTATCGTGGCGAAAGGGCAATTTTTCATGAGAAAAATTTGTTATAGGGGGGAGGGGATGAAACAAATGGATTCCATTGTTACGCGTGAGAAAATTTCTGACGAAAAGCAGGTACGCGGGGGAGAATCGATATCCTTGAGGGAAGAGATAAAATCGCGAGGGGTCAAAGTTCAGGACTTTGGGAGCTCGGCCAGTCCAAGTCTTATCTGCTACATTATCTATCGCGGCGTGTATATACATATATATATATATATAGGTGAATGTGCCCGTGTATGTAAATATGTAGGGGCGATGGTGCAGTTTTCTTAAGGTAGTCAGTCGCGGAGAAAGGATATGGGAAAAAGAGGGAGAGGGTGGAGTAAAGTGGGACGTGTGATAGAGGGGGAAGGAAAGATAGGTGGGGGGAGGGGGGGGGGGTAAAGCGAGGCTAATTGATTTCTCGCATTAACGGCCAGCGAAACGCGCGTGTGAGAATATATTCGCCCGGCGAAGCGTTCGCGTGGAATCGTATCCTGCTGTGCGACCGGATAAGCAAGGCCAAGTATTCGCGCTGTCAGCTAACAAACGTGTGTTATATATTATACATATATATACGTACGCACGCACACACGAGGAGCCTCCGCAGTAACTTATAGCAATATCAACGAGATAAATGTAAGATTTACCTTGGAGCACAAATTGTATGATTCAACACGACACGCTCGATGTAATGACTGTAAGAGCGTCGAGAACAATCGGTAGCAGTAGCTTTTTCGTATTTATAGCCAAAGTGACGTCATCGGCTCCTCGGATCATTCTTTCGAAACCTGTTTGCGAAAAGATCGATCGATGCGCGATTTAGGCGTGTGTACCTTTGCACTTGCACATCGATATAAAGCAAAAGGTATGAAAAATGATTTCTTGACCAATTTTCCCATTGATAAACTCTAGACCAAAATATATCAAGAAAGTTATACACGTTCTTGAAATATTCATGGATGAATTCCATTGAAGAAAATACGTTGTTGGTGCGAGTGTCGCGATTAAGCATGTGTGACAGAGAGCTATATAGGTGATACGTGTGCACGGTGAATTTTTTTCAAGCGGATAATGAGGCCGTGGGTCCGAGTCATTAGTGCATGGTACGTTGCGAATGCTGTGTGGCTCAAACGGTTAAATTGATGTCACGAATCACGGGGAACAGGGCGCTTTGTTCCAGAGAGAGAGAGAGAGAGAGAGAGAGAGAGAGAGTATAGCGAGCATACATATACACACACGAGAGACGCGCCGTTGGGCCTCGAAATCGAAACTATAGGCGGGACCGGGACAAGACCGACCAGCTGAGAGACGACGTAGGTGTGTTAAATGAAAGGGACGGAGGAAGAGGAGCGTTCGAAGCATGGGAGAGGAATGTGGTCAATGCATAAACTATACCACCGTGCATTCCTTGGGCCAAGGGTGCCTATACTTCGCGAAATCGCCTCTGCCTCTCTATATATACCTTGCGATGTATATATATATATATATACAGCTATAAGACACGCGTGCGACCAACCTCTTCGAAAAACCGGCCCTACACATATCCCACTGTATTATATCTATAGTATATTAACACCTCCATTAAAGCCTATTATATACATACTATACATCCCCGCATATATCTCATCGAACGATACGAATATTGTAACCAAGCCGCAGCTTAGTGTCCTCCGAGCCTGCTAATGCTCCGGTATCTTTAACAATCGCTGCAAATTATTACATATGGCCCTCTCGAGCCCCCTAATAAAATATATCACCACTTTTTCGCACACCAGTCCCGAGAACGCGATAAATAATCTTAAGGCTATAGAAAATCTCGCGAAACCGAATTAAAGCTTCGCGTGGAGGAAGATTCGCAACGCGGACTGGATGAGAATGTGGCTCGGCGAGGGATCAGTTGAGTGTTTCGGTATATATATATATATATATATATGTATAGCTTCAGTGGTCCTCTGAATTAAGAGGAGATACACTTTAACGAGACTTGCAATTAATAGATCGAGATCGTTTCGCGGAAATAAACTTGATACGCTGACTCGTTTTACGCGAGAATCTCATCGCGTAATTATATATATATATATATATAGTGTGTCGCTTGGTCCGACGAGAACCACTCGCAAATGGTTCCTGCATTCCTGCGATAATTACCGCGCATTCGTGAGGCGTTCGGCCCAACTTCAAGGACGCGCCGGCTGGAAGAGTAAAAGAATCGAGATTGCGGCGCGGTGAAGGAGTAATTTAAGATTTTTCGTTGGAGTCTAACGCGACGAGTGGAGAACGTTCCGTGTACGTATATAAATGATGGATGGAAGAGCGGGGTCGATTAAAACGTAAAGGGATATCGAAGGATGGACCCCGTTCATTGACTGAGAGTCACGGTTGGGTCTGTGTGGGAGGGGGAGGGGGGGGGGGGATTTTGGTCCGAAGCTCATAGAGCGTACGCGCGGAACGGTGTGGCAGCTACACGCACACACTCGCACAATTCCGGACGCGTACAGTTAAATGTGGGAGCGCCTTAGGTCAGACATAATAGTGTGTTGGGCTGCAGGTTAAACTGGCGGCGGTGAGCAGGCAGGTTGGTTCGGCAAAGGAATGCCGCGGGAGTAAAAGAGAGCAAAGGGTCTGGCCTGGACTCTGACTGGCCCAGCTACCCCCCCCCCCCCCCACTCCCTCCTCTTCCATTCTGTTCTCTATCGTCCTCTTTCCCTTTGTTCTCCACGGTTTACTCTCTCTCTCTCCCTTTCTCAAAGCTTATCGTCCAAAGTTTGCCCTTCACCCTCCCGCACTCGGAATGCACGTATCTCGCACCCTCTCCCTTCCTCACTGCTGCTCCCTTTAAGCTTTCGTATTACCCAGAGTCGTGTGTGTGCTGTGCCAAGACAAGTTCATTGGACGGCGTCACCCTTATGGCTTTGGACAACGCGCGTTCTCCAGCAGCCATCTTCTTGTAATGCGGAGGACCATGGGGGTGCTCGTGATACGTTCTGTGGAATAGGTTGAAAGGGATGTAGCAGGGGAGGGGGTAGAGACGGACGGATTTTTAAAAGGTATTAGTCATTTGAGACTGCGTCTATATGTACTATGCATGTATATATTCCTTTTCCTCTTCACCCCCCCCCCCCCCCCAAGCACTCTTACTTACCTTCCTCCCTGTATTATTTGCATTAGAATCCTGATTAATTCCTGCCCGAGGCAGCTCCGAATGTTTCCCTTCTCACGGCTGACTCTCCTTTCAGACCAGTCCTCTCGCTCCTTTCACTCCACCATGGCTGCAGACTGCCTCCTTCTTCTTCCTTCCTCTTCTGCTTCGTCCCTAATCCCCCCTTCTCTTTTTCATTCTTTCTCACTCCTTCCGAGGATCCACTGGAAAATATGGCCAAACGCGACCCCCTGCGACTGACTCACATTGGAAACGCGATCTCGATGACTCACTCTCCCCTCTCCTATATCATCTCGTCTCCTAACGTATATATATGTACTATATATATATATATATATATATATATTATACACGCTTCGCAGTCCTATTCCATCCGACTGAGGATTATTCGAATTCTTTCGCCAACATTACCCACCCGGAAGCAACCAACTAATTTCGTAATTAAGCGTTTCGGTAAATTACATTACAGTTTATCTCCCTCCAGGGCTTCTTCCAATTGTTAGCAGCTGAGGGAACTCGCGAATAATTCCTCGCAACGAGATAACCAGACGTCTCTGCTTATCTCGATATTTTATATCAGAGCTGATTCACCATGGAAGAGCGTCGATAGATTTTCTTCAAGGATTGTCTTTCCACGATGCGGTCTCAAAAAAAAGGAAATATAGCAGAAAAATTTATTCGACAACATGACAAACGGTGGAAAAGGACAAACGTCAATAATATATAGAAATTATTACTCAGATATACAGGGTGTATCGTTAAATAAAGATCTTCCACGTTAATCTCAACAAAATAGAAAATGTATTTTTGCAGAAAAAATCCGCCGCAAAGGTGAAGAATGTTGAAAAACGACAAACGACAATAATGAGTAGAAATTATTACTCAGGTGCATATATATAGCATAATAAATCTATATACCCCAGTCTATTACCAGTCTCCGATAGACTGGTGCACAAAACACGTGGAAGAACTTAATCCCAGCGCGTAATTCCCGAGGCATTCCTCTGACAAGCATTTTTCCCGAGTTACACGACGGGATGACTTTTGATTTCTGCTCGAGACGGCGTTCAGCCTCCACCACCGCTCGTCACAGTACACGCAATGTACGCCACATGTCGGATCAGGACAGGATTTGCGCGACTTTGAATGAAACGCGAATATAAATCCACTCGGAGTCCGTGCTAATCAAATTACTCGCATCTCTGGCTGCATTAATTTTAATTGACTACGAGAGCGTAGTTAACGCGAGCAAATTGCGTCGCTGAAGGTTTTCGGGAACTTTTGATTAGCTTGGGAAACGCCAGGGTATTGTCGTAATTTTATTCGTCGCTTCGAAAATTGGTGGGAGAGAATTAAAATGCTTTAATCTCTCTCTTTAGGGAGGGGGGGGGGGGCGTTCTCCATAACGCGATGAGCTCGAGTCGTAGGATATTGGCATCGAGTGACTCTACCATGGAAGGACGAGACTATACAGGGACAGGGTTTGGCTGGCGAACGAGCAAACTAGTTTTCAAAGTTGTACCTGCACGCTGCAGTTAAGCGATTGTTAAAACTTGCGACAAAACGTGGCAGGAGCTCGAGCATTGCTTCGGTCCAAGACGAAGCGTCGTGTGTTTTCCTCGCGAACGAATCGATACACGCGAGCTTGGACGTAAGAGGAATGGACGAGTGTTCTCGTTCCTTGGACAAAACTGCGGTGGAACGAGTTAGTTGGTCCAGGGGAAAATCAAATATCTCCGCGACACACGACGACAATCGACGTTTCGCCTCTGTTGTGTCCCATCGACTTTCTCTATTATTATCTCGACTAGGTATATATATATGTGTGTACGAACACACTCGAGTGACACGCTACACAATGTAATAATTGCGAACGCCACGTGCGTCGAATTGCGGAGGGGTCGCTGGAAAAAGTCAGAAACGTTCGCTGAAAATTCCTGATTTATATATTTAGAGGAGAATGTAATTTGTTAAGTTTCGCGACACGATTTTCTCTCTTTGTTTTGAAATTGAGATTAATAAGTCAACTGTGTCTATTTAATTTTTCATAGAAAATTAAAGAAGGATCGATGATTCAACTCTCGCTTCGTTTAAAAAATAGTAGCTGTGTGGATTGTGTTGTTACTTAATCACACAAATTGGCCTCATTGGACAATACTTAGAACAGACCATTAACACGCTTTCTACCGTCACCAGTAAAAGATATTTATTACTGAATTATACAAGATACCAATTAGTGTAAAGAAAACTATACGTATTGGAAAGCGATTAACGACGCTTTGAAAAGATATTATAATTGATAGGTTTACAGGTTCTGTGGGAATAACTGAGCGACGTATATAGGATAAGGTTGGACGAGCGAAACCTCAGGAAATTAATCAAACCTATACGAAGAGTCACAACGTGGGCGGTACACCGAAAAACGTACGAAATAAAACAGCGGCAGTGGGGCTCGGGTCAATGCTGAACGCCTGGACGCGCGCATTGTCGATTTCATATCCAAGCGTCGTTCATGCAAATTTGTCCAAGAAGTATGGCGAGGAAAAAATACACTTAAAAGATGAGGTATTGTCTGTATACTGCTGCACGTACAATAGGGAGCTGCAATATTCTTCAGTATCGAATATATAATTTCGCAATCGATATATACAAATAATAACATTTGGAACCCTCGGAATTTTTGTCAAGGCAAAGAAAAAAATGTGATGTGGCCAAAGATGGTCGTTCGTGCAAATCTGTCCAAGAGCTATTACGAAGAAAAAATGAAAAATGCACCGAAACAATCAGGTATTATCTATATATACTGTTCCACGTACAATAGGGAGCTGTAATATTCATCAGTGTCGAATACATAATTTCGCAATCAATATATACAAATAATAACATTTGGAATCTCCAGAATTTCTGTCGAGGCAAAGAAGAAAATGTGATGTGGGAAAGATGCATGGTCGTTCCAGGTGAAAGTTAATTTTCAGTCTCGTTGGCTTCTCACGATTACCGGTGATTTATGAAATGCATATATATATATATACAGCAGGTGTCGAGGACCACTTCCGTTCTCCACAGGATTTCCCCGATTTCCCATGAAACGAGAAAAGTGAAGAAAATTTGTAGAGCGTTCGAGGGACTCGACGAAGGAGAAGAAGCCACGTCACACCAGGAGTTCCTTCTCCAGTCCAGTGTCCAAAGATGATTAGCCCTTAATTAGCTCTCGAGTTGCCGCTCGCTGACGGTCCTCCGAAAAGGGGCACAACTTTAATACCAAGGGCATTTCAGAGGTTACGAGTAATTAGAGCTTCCACGGTGGGCCTCCGCGGCGAGTTAAAAGCGAACTCACCTCGTCTCGAACATAAATTTTCTCCCTCAAATATTTGAGTCCCGCCACGAAAAGGCTGTGGTTTTTTCTCTCCTCACCCCCCCCCCCTACCTCGTCCCCGTCGCTTCTTCATTTATCTCTCTCCATCGCTGTGCTACACCTCGCTCGCTCCCTCTTTTAATTTATATTATCCTTCAGCCCGCGCGCTACTCCGATACACGTTTCTACCGAAAAATTTGGTCCCCAACTCCACGAGTTTCTTTCATACATACCTATATATATATATATATATATATATACTACGATTCCAAGGTACTCTCGCTCTCGTTAAAAAACGGCCGTAAAGTTATCAAAGAGAGAAACGCTGCTGGCTTTAGCAAACTCGAATAAATTACGCAACACGGTTCGCATATGCACTCGGCCAACGTGTGTGTGTGTGTGTGTGTGTGTATACACGCGAGCTTGCAGAAGCGACGACGCTGAAAGGACACCGCTTGCCGAGCGGATCCGTGTCGCTGGATAAGAAAGCAGCGACGCGATTTCTGCGATATCTGCCGACGTCGAGCAAATAACCTTCGAAGCCTCGTCAATCAACGATTCAACGTGAAATTATGTTGCGAGGAAACACTTTGTGCAAAATTGGTTGCAAAAGTCGTGCAAATTATTTTTTCGTTAATGCGATTGTGTAATGAGCGATGATACAAAATTTGTCCTTGTGGTGTGGAATTAATTCGATCGGTGTGATTTCATATATACGTGTGTGTCTGTGTCTGTGTACAAAGGCAAAGCTCGGGCAGCGATAGTGTTACACACAGAAGGCGTTTTCGGTATAGGGTATCGTCTCAGTGGGGTATATATACGCAGTGTGGTGGTTGCACGGCGCGAGGGGAGCGCGTGGTTTTAATTGAGAACGATCGGAACGTCGGACGAACGCAGTAAACCGGGGGGGAGGTATGTGCGCGACGGCTGGAAGAAATCCGCCGGAAATTCCGGAAGCACGCGAAAGCCGGATCCCCCCCCCCCCCCCACCGCGCGACTGTCCACCTCTCGCCCCAACAGAAAACATTGGCGCGTTGGATTAAATTAGTCCGATCGGCGCGTGACTGGAATAAAGGGAAAAGGAAAAATTGAAAAAGGACAGAGAGTGGTGCATTGGCTGGAAAATGAAATCGAAACCGATAATGCGAGGAGGTGGTATCGAAGCTAATAAAGTTTGGAACGGAGTGCGAGGCGACTGTGTGGGTAAAAGAGAATTTTTTATATAACGTATGTAAATTATTTTTTAACTTAGTAAATTATATAGTTTTAAGTTCCACAATCACAGTATTAATTTTTCCAATTGAATGTTTCCACCCATTAACGTGCTTAATTAATCTTCTTTGTTAGAAGATTGAAATTGGTAAAGATTAATTTTATTACTATTTGACAGCAATTACTTAAATTACTACAAAAACCATCCTTACTAACATAGATTTATGCTTAATCTCTAATTCTAATAATTCAACTTGTAGTTTTTCTTTTCGACATTGGATTTCTAAAAGTTTTTTTTTCTAATTCCCCTTTTTCACAAAAATATTTTTGCATTAATTCTGTTAATTCTAGTTTACTTTGGTCTAATGTTTTTATAGTATCAACTTTCGTTTTTTTCCCAATCGAAGAAACATAAATATTTTTTGAAGTATGCAAAGATAAGTTCCTCTCAATGGAATTATTTAAGGGTGTACCTAATGGTGATTTTAATTGCTTAGGATCCCATGTACTCCATGATTTTATATGATCATTGTCTACTAACTACTGAAAACAATAAATAAAAATGAAAGGATTTATAACATCTTGACAATGAATTATAGTTGTTACATTTTTATTACGTTGTAGCTGTATATTAACCTCAAAAACAGGATCATCCAATTCAACTGAATTTGAATGATTATTTTCGTCATCTTCGATTAAACTTCTTATATTATTCTGACTTATAATGGCATCTTTATCATATGCATTTGAAAGTCCTTCTATAGACAGGCCAATTATCTCATGTACTTTGTCATAAATATCATTTGGTTTTACATCGTGAGTTCCACCACCTAACAGATTTTAAGTTACATATATAACATTGTCTCTAATTTATAATTAAGTGTTATAATTTATATATTCACAAAAATACCTGTTAAGTATGTCTCCCTTTTTAATTTTGCAAAGTGTTTTTTCGCAGAAGCTTTTAAATTATTCCATAGCCTTTTTAAAATATCTACAGTTTTCTTACTGGAATAATACAAACTATTGAATTCTTTACTAACTTCGTCCCAGGCATTTGACTTCTCTCTTAAACTTACACCATCTGTTTTCTTTGATTCAATTACTGATGCGTATTTTTTTATTATTTGAATAAATGCAATTTTTTCGTCATAGGAAAAATTTTCATTTCTTTTCCAGTTAGACATCTTTGCAAAACTAATATATTCTCAAAAATTGTCTCAACCTTATCAAATATCTATGCAATTATAGGGATGAAATGTGGGAAATTAATTAATATGCATATACCCTCCTTTGTGATATTTTAATTATCCCCTCTGAAACTACCTGAAATTATCGAGAGTTACAATTTAAATATTACAACTTTCAAGTTGAAATTATTCCAAACTTCTGCATGGGTTCCCATAAAGCAACAAATGTCTTAAAGATATCTTTTAGGTGTCTTTTAGTCAATTGGATGACTAAAAGATGTCTATAAGATAACTTTTAGTCAAGTGTATTGTATGGGTTGGTACCACTACTTAATTATACTTAACTTTAATAGAGCTTGGTGGGACTCGGCCTTAGCACACGAATCAATTTGGCACAGAACGCTCAAGGTATAATTTATCTTTTTTTTTTTTAATTTATAATATTTAATAAATTATTTATAATTTTATTTTAGATGGCAGAAAATGTTCAAAGCGTTAGGATAAATGAAATTCTTGAGGAAATAATCTACTCGATGGAAGACATATATAAATTATATACAGATAAAATATTGTTAAAAGTAAAATTTATGTTTTTTATAAAAATGTGTGGCATGTTTTATCTGTTGCCACCAGAAGAAATAAGAAAATACCGTCAACAAGTTGAAGTATCACACATAATTGAAAATCTAGCTGAAAGAAAACTATATTCTTATTTAGAAGAATATCCAATGTTTGCCGGGTAAGTCAATTATTTTAATTTTCTTTATTTTAACTGTATATATATATCCCACAAAAAGCAAGCTTCCCTTGTAAAAAAAGGACGGCAAGTACATAAGTCGTATCTAGCATGATTAATATATAGTAATATAAAATATTTTAATTAAAAAAAATAGTGAAATCCAAATGTTAGGCAAGTCTAAATTTTTACCATGGAAAACATTGAAATTTTGAAAAAAAGTAAATAGTAATACAAAAATTACTTTCCGGGCCCGTAATATTCATGTGTAAGTCGCTATCTTACAATATAAGCGTTGCTTCTTGTAAGTTAAAAATGTGACTATTTAATACGATTGCATACTACGGGCCTGGCAAGTAATTTTTGTATTACTATTTACTTTTTTCCAAATGTCAATTTTCGCCATGGAAAAAATTTATACTTGCCTAACATTTGGATTTCACTATTTTTTTTAATTTAAATATTTTATATTACTATATATTAATCATACTAGATACGACTTATGTACTTGCCGTCCTTTCTTTACAGGCAAAGCTTGTTTTTTGTGGTTTCACAAAGTACTACAGAGTATACTAAACATCCTGTATTGTAAAATATAATGTTATACTTATCTAATAATTGTCGACTTTTTATGTGATTATTATTCGAATTTATTTTTCATTTTAAAAATTAAACACATTCACTAACATAACAAAGAACATTCTCACTGCATTAAATATACATAACCTTACATTACTATTGACAAGATTGACAGTTAGGCTGTGTTCGGAAACACCACTCGGGTGCACTCGAGTGATTTTAGCAATGTCGTTCGGAAATCAGAAAATTTTTCTCGAGTCACACCTTGAAGTGAAATTTTTCTACCTTGAAATTTCAGGGTGAATCGGGTGATTTTAATTTACGTTGTCCATTTGTATTGCTAATATAATACACGTGTGTATATTAGTGATGCTGATACAAAAATGAATTCTTGCCCGCCTCCAAATGTCTTAATTTCTTTACCCTACTTCAGAGACTAGTTCGGAAAACGATTCTTACCTAATCTCACTCAGAGTAAACCCGACCCCCGTCCCCCACCACCAATTACTCGAATGTACCCGGGTTTACCCGCATAAAGAATTTCCGAACACAGCCTTAACAAGTCGCGGGATTAGTTATATCGATTACATCGATTTATTTACCAGTTCAAAACTATTGTTTCGTCGTTGAGTATAGTTCGTTGGAAGCGATGTGAAAATGACGTCACTTTCCTTAGCGGCCAACTTCAGCCCGAGACATACATTCTGGCTGGAGAAGAAGATGACGGAAAGAAATGAAATTTTTCGTTATATATACAGGGTGTTTCACGTAAGGCGCCCCAGCTCAAAATGAGGACTCAGAGCGCATGGTGGGGGCAGATGCATCTAATTGGTCGCGGAGGGAGAGAGAAGGAATAATGTGGAGAAGGAATAATGTGGAGAAGGATAGAGCTATCCTTTACCAGACGATACGCCTGGCGTATCGCTGCCCCTCCCTTCCCCGCTCACACCAGTCATCTTTGGTCAACTCTTGTCCTCTTTCTCTTACTCTCTCTCTCTCTCTCTCCAACCGCGGCCAATTAGATGCATCTGCCCCCACCATGCGCTCTAAGTCCTCTTTTCGAGCTGGGGCGCCTTATAGCTAACAGAGTATGAGATCTCTCGATTGCGTGGATCGATTTTGATGTTCATGGGCTCAAATGAAAGCTTGTTCCAAATCATTTCAAAAAAAGCTCTACTTAAATCATGGCAATGTATCATTCACGGAGAAAAATCAATTTAAAAATTGAGACGGCCAAACTTAGTGTATAAGATACAGTAGTGCCTCGACGGCGGTATAGACATGTCTATACCTACTTTTATGTACTAGCCGTCGAGACACTACCGTGTCCCTTGATAATGATAATAATAAATAACGAGCGGGCAACAAAGGTACGAACGCGGAGGAAACGCACGGTGGTGCGCTACATAGTGATAGATGAAAACCTTAGTTATTCCAAGCGCAAAAACCTACGGCGTACCTTTGGAAAGGCGAAAAGGTGCACTTAGCTGATTGGAAGCTTCGAGATATCACGCGATGCACGCTCGAATCGCAATTTCCTACGGAAATTATAGTTTAACAAAGGTAATAATTATTTACAGCAAATCGCCTTTCATAAGCGAGCAACATTGAGTATTTTATCAAAACGGTTTCCATCGGTGAAAACCAGAAGCCTCTCGCCGTTTCCCGAATATCTCCACGCCAAAGTGTTTTCCCAACGATTTCTCTATTTATCCTCCCGCATATTTTCCAAACACAAGATAAATTCGCACTTTTGCTTGGGACCGGAAAACTGCTCTCGTAACCGAGTTCGGTGAGTTACGAGGTGAATAATTCGTGTGTGTGTGTGTGTGTGTGTGTGTGTGTGTGTGTATATGAATTGCATTGCGAAGACAAAATTAAGAGGGGGGGGGGGGGATAAAGCGACAATGAGAGAGTGGTGGGAGTTGCGAACGAAGCTTCGTAGCAACAAAGTATCAGCCGGTAGAAACGCTATATATATATATATATATATATATACATAAGAAAAAAAAAAGAAAGATTTGAGGGAGCGACGTAGCACGGCATGACTCATTAACAAGGCAGAATTCCAAGTCGGTGGTTCTTGACATCGGCTGCGCGTTCTTTCAGAAAAGCAAATTTAAATATGGAGGTCGAGATTGAAAGCACGATGAAAACGCCTGGCTGCTACCGGTGCGGCGAGCGATAAGACAAGGATATTCGTCTCTTGAATTTTCAAATGGTTGACGGATGAATAGGACATATAAATTATCGTTATTTTTAAGAGATGCAGATAAGCATTTCCCATAGGTCTGCACGCAAGCCCGATAGATGCCCGTCCATTAATCTTCCGAGAAATCTATTCGATCGATACCTTATTCTCGAATCCTTTTAAGGTATTTTCCTGCATTCGCTCGGCGTCCTTGGATAATTAATCGTACAACCGTGAGACCTACCACCCAATTTCGAATAACAGCTCGAAAATAACGTTTAATCGGTGAAAGCCTTTGTAGAACCTAGCGACAATGTTGCTGAATCTAACGTTTCCTTCGATCGAGAATTTTCTCGAATGTGTGTGTATATAGTACGCAGTTTCACTATATTCGTACCAGTTACTCGAGAGCACGCAAATCACTTTTAATTAGGCGCGCCGATGGTTATTGCCACGCATCGAGAGCCACAAAGTGTCATTGGCGAATTAGTAATTATCGAGTGTTTTAACTCGGTGGCACAGGAGGGGGGTTATTACCAAGTTGCGTAATAAATATAACGAGCTCTTTCTCCGTTTCCATTCACACGCACAAACTGAACGAGACAAATATCAACGAGAAACGGTCGACTCGCACCTATCTCCAGCATAATTTAAGCGCCTATTCAAAACGGTTGAATTACATTAATCGTGCAACGTCGGAGGAAGTTCATTCATTAGTCTCGTTGTTATTTCGAAGTGCAGCAACAGTGACGGCGGGACTACAGCGAACGAACAAAAACCACGCCGTTCGCTACTTCCGCATAGTTTTTTGACGCAATCAGACAAATTCCGCGATATCGACAAGGGCGTATCGTGCAAGGTGCATTTTTGCACAGCGCCAAGAGAGGAGTCGGAGGAGCATAAATAATGTTGACGTTTGGTTAAACGAGAAGCGGTAATAATTCATTGGTGTACGGTAAAACGCAGCGGGGACGCAGGAGGGACCAAGATGGAGAACCTTGCGGGTCGGAGAACAATGGCGGAAATTGTCGCACGAATTTAGAGAGAGAGGGGGGATGGGATTTGCATAAGTAAGAGCCAGCCGGGGCATCCAGCAGCAGCATTGTTGAGGAGATCGACCAGAAAATGTCCTGGAAGAAAGAGCTTATACAAAAGCGAGAGGCGAGCCAAGACTGCGGGTCGAACAATAAGCTTCGCCTTGTTCCGCGCGAAATAACGGACGAGAGACCACCTAATTATCGCAACTTCCTCCCCAAGGTCATCGCGATGATCGACGCGTTATCCCGGCTCCGCCAACTTTTCATCTTATCTCCTCTAAAAAGCTCATCCTAACGGCCTCGTTGCACACGACCGTAAAACCGTCCTCCGACGCTGCGGGATAAACCGGAAGTAGCAAACTTGGACCGTTATACTTATAAAATTTTTTATGTCCTCGCTGTGTAACAATTACGGCCACCGGGAGATAACAATGGTATCCGTTTTATTCTTCAGCCGTAACGAAACACCGATCAAAAGTTTTCGCATTATTTTCCAATGTACTCTCTCCGCCCTACGATTATTTGCCCTTCCCACTTGGCGCAACAATAAAGCGCTTCGACCGAGCTCCCCATAGACGAGAAAATGGCGCGACTAATTCTATTTATTTACGATACAAAACGTCGATATTTTTCGCGGGGCTTTTACTCCGTAAGCCGAAATTTCGCTGCCTCGTTGAAACTTTTCGAACAACGCCAACATATTTTAACAAGATCGTGCCACCGACTACCGTGTGGAGAATGTCAGCCATAATGGGGACGAAAAGAGGATTTTGGCCAGCATTAAAATGTAAATAAGGCTTTGGGGATGTAAAAATAGTTTTAACATTGTTCGGCTCGGTCAGAGGGTTTGGCCTCGGATGCGAATGTGGCTTTGGTTCCAATATTTTCAAATATCAGATTAGTCCCTCTGGTTCTGAAAAACTCTCTAGTACAGTTGGGTTTATCTTTGTAGCTTTTTTTTTTGTTATTATTGTCGTTCGAGTGGCCGAGACACAGAGCCAAGCAAGGGTACAAGTGGTGGAGCAAAGGTCCTTGGTCTTTGTGTCATAATAACACAGCGCTGAGAGAATGTAGTGCAGAGCGCACGAGCCAAGGATAAATAGTTTCAACATTGTGCAGTTCGGTCAAAGAGTTTCAGCCTCGGGATGCAAATGGTTTTAGTTCCAATATTTTCAAATATCAAATTAACCCCTGGTTCTCCGAAAAGCTCTAGTAGAACTGAGTTTATCTTTCTTCTGTTATTGTTGTCGTTCGAGTATCCGAGACAGAGCAAGCAGGGGTACGAGCGTCGAAGCAAAGGTTCCTGGTATTTGCGTCATAACAACAACAAAGCGCTGAGGGCACATAGTGCAGAACGCGAGGCAAGGATCTTCTTAGAGGCAGGGACAAAAGTTGTTGCAGAATCGCGCCCGAGTCGGATGAGCGTTCTAATTACACGTGGAATTCGAGACGCTTTAATTAGATCTCGCTGGATGTGGATGATTGCAGCCGCGGGAGAGCAGCTTTCGCGTTTGTCACTTGGAAAATCACGCTCGAGCCTCTAATCATTAGCCGACTGTTTGCGTCTTTGTAGCCACTCGCTCATTCGCCAAGCGAAATAAAACATTTCAGAGGACTCCTGGCGACGTTTAGCTGCGTGACCTACCATTACCTCGCGCAGGCACACGTATATAATATGTAGCTATAGGAATCGCGTCTGGCGAGGCGTGTTTATCCATCGAAGCATCGCTCTCAGTGACATTCGCGCTAACCGAGCATTGTTCGACGCAATGTTTACCATATTTTCCCGCGATGTGCTTGGAGTAAATTTGTCTCTGAACGACCGGTCGATCGATAAAGCCAGTTATTTCATCGACGATTCTCAACATCGAACAAAACAGTAAACATTGTTGCGAGATAAAGGTCATTGACTCGGTACGAGGTTTCGTAAAAGAATAACTATAACATTGTGTAACGGTCTAGATGCTCGCGGCTCTTATCGAATCTGTCGCTGTAAGAAAGCGGTATATATACCGATGTTCTATATTATTTTTCTCGATAAGCGACGAGTGTCTGCGAAACGTACCTTTCGATAAAGACTAGTTTTATTGGAGATACGTCTCGGTGGCGAGTGGAAAAAAATTGACCACATTGTGAAAGGTGAAATATTTTCTCGTAGGGGACCCATCGGCGATTAAATATCGCAAGTCTAAAGTTTGCTAATAGCGTCTGTATCACTCGGCTACGTGCATGGTACACGGTGCGCGTTCCGCTAGACTCTATCATTATCTCGGATCACCCATATTATCAACCGGAATACCTGCATTTCCAAGAATAACACGTATCCAGGCTCACCGGGACAAATAGTGCAGAGGTAAAGCTATGTTTGTACAAGTCGCTGTACTTGCGCAATCATTGGCTGCAACCGCGGTCGTTATTATCACTCGAGACAATTCTTATCATTGCGCAATCACGAGCTTCTACGAACGTTCTTATCTCTGACGTAGTTATATACACAGGTAATCCAGCTCTACTTACAGAATTTTCTACGGCCGTCTCTTTCCGACAAAACACTTTGTGGATAACTCGATACTCACCTGAAAAAGAAAACAACGTAATTGAATAAAAGGCATAAGGGCACGGTGGATGAGAAAAATTAGGGAAATTCTATTGTTCGATTTAGGAAAAATTATCAAACTCTTTGATTATCCATCATTGCACGGAACACGGTTCTCTAAGAGTGTATACATAATTCTTTAGCCAGAATATAATAAACAGTTGCGTCACCGAGCATTGTTCGCGTTTTTCCAAACCGAATTTTCTCACGCATCGACAAATTTTTCTCGTGGACTCGCGACCAAGTGAGTCAGCGTGACGTTTGACGAGCCTCGTGCGAGTTTAACTCGATGCATCGAGGGAAGGAAGGAAGTAAGGTGGGCGGGTGGGGGGGGGGGGGGGAAGAATGGAGCGAAACGAAAGGAGGTAGGGTGGAACAAGAGAGGGGGGTGGGGGCAGTCAGCAACGCTCAGCTTCGCTACAGCTTATAGTTACAGCGAGAATAATGGCTTCTCGCGGTTCCAAAGGCACTTCCGGTCGTAGGTGGCCGGTGGGCAGTGCGAAAAGGGAGGAGAGGAGAGAAAATGTGAGAGAGAGAGAGAAAGCTCGCTGACCTTCTGCCAGACCTCCTCGATTCGAGGCATCGCGAACGCGCGAGCCACCAAGAATTCGCCACGGTATAGTATAAGGCTATATATATATATATATAGTCATAGCAGATGAAGAAGAAGAACACAGCGGTGCGTGCTGCGTTACACCGAGCATCATCCCGCGTGCTAAGCGAGATCGCAGCGCTATATATATATATATATATATATATATATACACAGGGGGAAACGAGAGGCAGATCGCAAGTGGGGCCCACCTTCGGGAAGAGGCCCCGAGAGGCGGCCCTATAAATTACCGGCTAATATCTCATAATTACCGAGCGAGCCAGACTCGAAGAATGCCACGGCTAGGACTCAGCATGCAGGTATGTCCCAACAGCTCCTTCGCCCGAGATACTTCTCCCGCATGATCCTGCACCCTTTCCAAACCTCCGACCAAACCCAATCCTCCTCCTCCTCCCGTTTCTCTCATTCGCCGATTCCCCGAGAATATCGCAAAAAGATCCTCGAATTCCTCGGATACCTCGATCGATATCCTTTTTTTCCCTCTTCTCACACTAATTCAATATTTAATTAAACTTCACTGCGGATCTCTAATAAGAGCGATAAATAATACACCAGCCTGCGTGCATATTTTCCTTCCAAGTGCCTCTTCGCTCTCACGCCAATTTCGAGTTTAACGAGACGATCGAAAATTTTCCCCGGTGATTCTCGTCGATTTCCAAGTTTTCGCCTCGGTTCTTTTATTTCCATAGCTCGAAATTAGATTTTCGGGAAGGTTTATTCGGAGAGTTGAGTGGAATTGAAAGAAAATTGCCATATGTACACTGCGTATATGGTTCAAAGGGAAACAGTATATTCTCACTTGGCTTTCTACGAACGTTTTACGCATAAGAGTGGTGGGTGGGGGGGGGGGGGGGGGGGTACACTTTTATATAACATCCTGCAGAGCCAACGCGAAGCAGGCTCTCGTCGTTCGAGTTTAATCCAGGATGAGAATCGGAGAGCGGCGGCGTGATAACGGGAGCGTATAAAGGCGCTGGCGGATTAATTTAACGTAATACGCGTTACGCGCTCAAGTAGCCCTCAAAAGTTTACTTTTCCCGGGAGAGGAGTCGGATAAAATGCTCGGCGCGTTTCCCGCTGGATGAGACTGATTCCTCGGGATCTCCTTGCTTCTCCAGGAAGCAACAAGCGAACTTTGCCAACTTCTCTCTCGTGTTCAGCTGCACAGTCAACGACGAACGAGCGGATCCACGCCGTGTCGTGCTGCGAGGGCGCATTGGAGAACCGACTACTCGACCAACGAGCGAGTAATATCGCCTCGCTGCACGCTCGCTCGCGACCAACTTCTTCGCTCAATAATACCGAGATAAGATTCAAAGAAACATCGCTCTCGAGCCACTACGAAACACGATTCTATACGAATAATATTTCTCCTTTTCCAGTCTATCTGCAAACCGAGAACCTGTTGTGTCTAAAACGTTAAACCCTCGTCGAGGATTCCCCATTTCCATCGCAAATACCATCGATCCGTATTAATGGAAAACGAGAAGCCACTATTATTCGATGTCGCAGCTGATAAAATATTGAACCGGAGCAAACGATGCGTGTATAGTGTTTCTCTGTGTATGTTTTTGTACCGGAACAGGCTATAATCCGATAAATGTGAAATAATTACATCGTTATTTGAGAGGGGATCTGGATATAATTGAATGAAGAAATATATTAGCGAAGGATGTGCACGGGGGAGGCAAAAAGTCGAAGGTATCTCGAATCGAGGTGGTTTTCCGAAGGCCTCCAAGATCAAGGGTGGCCTCGCTCGAATACGGAACGGATGGTTTTTATCGATTTTTAGCGCGCTTTTTGTCCCAACCGTCGATTCCCCGAGAGAGGTGGACGTCCGGACGGTGGTGGGCCAGGGGGAGGGACGATCTTGCGCGATTTCGATGATTCGAGGTGGTTGGACGATGGAAAAAACTGGCGCAGTGCTCCGCAGGGTTGAGTCACGTGACTCTTCGAGGATGGTTCCACCTGGTTCCTGGCTGAAGGAATATTGGTCCGAGGGGTGTGGGTGCAGGCAGGAATATTATTGTCTTTGACACACGTGTTTACCGATACTGTGAAACGTATAAGAATGTCAACGTGCACGCATAAGAGAGCTTACAATGGTACCCAACTTTAATCCACCTTAATCCTCGCACCACAAAACTTCCTCTCGATCGAACGCTTAAAAACCCAAACGTCCCCCCTCCTTGCATTCCTTATCAAACGTTTGATTCAGTTTTAGGCGAGTTTTTAGCACCCTGTCCCATCGCTCGATTAATTTCCTCGAAATTGCCCATCCGGACCCTCGGACACATACCAATAATATATATATATATATATATATATATATGTACGTCGAACGGTACAAGCCCTCCGGAACGAGTCGAAAAGTTTTTAAGGACGAGGAGAAAAAAGTACTTAATAAAATAATTGCCAGAAGTCAATATAAGTCTGAAATTGGTCGACATTGCTCTTACGCGTAGAGCCATAAAGCGAAATACCTTATTTAGTTGAGTGGTATGTGTGTTTTGCCCCGTGTAGCGCGTAACGTACGAAGTGAAGAAGGCACGGGGATAAAAACGAGTTGCAATGCCGATCACGACGATCGAGACACGATCCACCGTACAACTCTATCCTTAAGGTTTAATCGAGCGGGGGAATCGATTCTTTGAACGAGCAATTGCTGCAGTATATGTCCTGGATTTTAACCTTCCCGATTTAATCCTGCCTCGCTTTGGACGCGAGAGCTTTTCGAGAAAAAAGGAATAAACTCCGTGTGCTAGGGGGAAACACGGAAAATGCTTTATAAACCATCTTGGAACAAACTTTGAAACGGAAGCGAAATCTATACGGAACGAATGCAGCGATAAAACGCAAAATAACGTATTTAAGGAACAGCCCGCGGGATATTTGCATCAGGAGAGATTTCCCGTAATGAAAAGCCGTGTTTAGCGACGGTTGAAAGCCGCACCAAACGATATATATATATATATATATATATATTCGTCTAGCTCGCGATCCTGTTTATTTAAACCGTGGGGGTGAAAAAACACTTTGGGTCAACCTTGGCTGCATCGGTGATTCAACTCTAAGCGCGAACAAACTTGTCTTTCGATGCTGCGCGTTTTCGAGTTGAACTATTTCCACCCCGGTATACACGAATAAGCTTGGAGCACTCGAGCACGTCGCGGGGTGACTCCCCGCTCGCTTTGTAAACAGAAACAGCCACACACCGTGCGCACTCTTGACTCTTTCTATTCTTGGCGAATGAAAAAATTCCTGCGAGGAGCGAGAGGGCGAAAATTCGAGGAATAAGCTTCAATTTTATTGATACGAAAACTCTCGATATGATAGATTGGGATTAGAACGAATTTTTTTGGAAGTTTCAGACAAGAAAGGAGAGGAAAGTCTTTCGCTAAAAGAGTTATTTGCTCGGACTGTACACCTCAAATTTTTTAGGATCGAGTATCCAGTCGCGTTATACGGGCCAGAGTCGCATTTTTACTTATACTCGACGTGTGTGCATAGCTACTCGAAAAGGATGCATACGTGCGGGCAACGTAAACTTTTCACCAGTGTTTGCCCAACAGCGACGATACACAACCACGCTTAAAAAAGAGTATACAGACGAGACTTGAAAGGCTCGAAATTTCGTGAAAATTCTTTGGAGAAAGTGCAAGTGTTTCTCTCTCGATTCTTCAGGAGTAATCACACCTGTATATATATATAAATATATATACACGAGTTAATTTTGTAATTACGTAATATCGATGCACAAAGAGAAAATTTTTGCTCGAAATTTTCTGGTTTGTAATAAGCGATGCTAGCTGTATATATATATATATATATGTATACAGAGGTTGTTTTCCATCAAGCTGCAAGACGGTAGGACCCAGCGTGCGCAACGTTTGAGTGCAAAGGGGTGCTGCGTGCATATCCCAAGAAAGTAAAGTCCGCTAAAGTGTTTACCTACCGCCGACATCAAACAGAATGCGGTCGCGCCACAGATAATGAACCGCCTCGAATAGGAAAGAAAACTTGTGCTCTCTCCTCTTCCCTTCTCCTCTCTTCCCTTCCCCTTCAGACGGCTTAGGACCCCACGAGACGCGACTAGACGACGGCGCGGCGCGTACGGCCAATCCGCACCTGCCTGCTTTCCCCTTCTCACCCCCATCACCCAACGTAAAAACACTCCTCGAAAAGCATCGACGCCCAAAACTTTGCTCGATTTAATCTGCATCCAACTCTCTTTGGTCATTACTACAATGTTTATGCGGTCTATTTGGTTATAACGTTACGAACCGAGTTTCCAAGAGTTACAAAAGCGAATTATGCGTTTCTCGAGCAGCCTTGAAAGTTTCAAAATGCTGATTTAAAAGGTTGGAGTTTTTTTTTACCTTTCGAGCGACCCTTTAAAATTTGACCTAGTGTCATTTAACCACTTTGTGCAATATATCATTAATAGAAAGTATATATAGTTTTGGGTGTAATACAGTTTTTTCAGAATTTTTGCAAAGAAATCATGCAGCACCCGTTGCAGAATTCAAGGACAAAGACGAGGAGGAGAAGGAGCAAGGATTAACATACAAATCAAACGTCCAGATGTTCCTCGGTCTCATGTTACTTTGGCTAACAAGCGTGCGCCGAACTCGAACGTAATGATTTTCCGTTTGATTTGCAAATGAGGCAACAAGGGTCAGGGGTGACAGGAGACCGTGTGTGTATGCCGGTGCGACTGTGTGCGCGCGGCAGAAGAAGAGGAGCGCGTGGAAGGGGAGCAGTTGCGTAGGACAAAGTGGGATTGTATTTGACGCGTGTCACGCGCATATGTCAGCCCGAACCACGCCGGGTCGTCGCTCGTTCGCTCTCTTTCCTCCCGTAAAATTAACAATTTCGTCGATTCGTCGAGCTTTCGATCGAGTTCGTTGACCCCTGTCATCGATCGATCCTCGCGAGCCCCGTAATCAAATCTTGCGTTCCTCCGACACAATTTCGTGTATAACAATAGCGTTATAATTGCCAAGAATCGTACCACCACCCACGTGCGATTTCAGCCTCTCGTTACACACACAAACGCGATAAGGAAGAAACACGGACGGGAGCTCCCTATGGGAATTTCTCGAAATGTCACGGGGAGAGGGATTAAAGGCTGGCATGATTTATAACAGATTTATATTTAGCGATCTCGCGTTTACCAGCCAATAGCTCATTCTGCCATAATAAAAGTCGACGCGGAACTTGAGAAAGCCACGATAAACGCGGAATAATACGTAGTTATAAATAAGCGCAGAAATAACAAGCTGGCGTACGGCAGGAAAGTTTACAGCGTTCAAATAAACGTCAGGCCAGACGTTTCTACGGCAGGCGAGAAAGGAACGCGCGCTGCTGGCTGCGGGCTCCCTGCGTGCCCTGCTGTTAGATAAGGGAGGGGGGGAGGGGGAGGCTGCTGAAAAAACAGACCACCCTTCGATCCCGCCGATATTTACGGACCTCGATGCATCGATGTATCCCCCTCCCCCCTACAAAGTTGACACGCGACCATCAAACTCTTCCTCGATACTCTCATCATGGCCACCGAAACTCCGCACGACCACCTTTAACGAGCCTCCGAATCTTTCTTCCCGTTCTTAACGATGCAACGACAATAATCGTCGAGTCGAACAATAGAATTCTATACCTCAGCCTGCATCAAAATTCTCTCTTAAAACCTGTCGAATTTAACGCAAGATCGTAACAAAGTTTCGATCGTTAATTGTTTGTTTATTTAATGCGTGTACCATCCTCTTGGATAGGGTTAAGGGGGGGGGGGGGGGACCTTCCCAGACCACGATAGTACCGAGAAAAAATTTGCACGAAGCGCTATGGGACTCTGCTCTTCCCATGCGAGCACACACGATACCTCAATTTCGCAGAGGACGAGGATACCAGGTCGAAAAACGATGCGGAGCAGTCGACGAATAAAATCCATGGGAACCGAAACCATGAAAGTTACCGTAACGCGCGATATAACCGTAAAACACCACGTAGGCGAGCGAGTCTCGCACAAGTGAGCGTAATTTTCAATTAAATTCCACTCGAGCACCGAGTCGCTGGAGCAAATAAATAAGAATGGCGGGGTTGTAAATAATATCAGCAGTGGCAAATCCATTAACGGTTCCGCTATTAGAAGCTCGAGGCTTAATTGGAAGATACAATTTGCCGCACGTCGTGCGACGGAAGAAAAAATCTGCGAGATAAATGGAGGATAAAAAGCGACGGTGCGCAACCAGAGGGTTTCAGCCGCGAAGAATGTTGAAAAATGTATAATAAGCGTGCGGTTTATGTAGAAAACTAACGAAGAGCGTTTACGATTCGCTGGCTGGTGCACGTGTGTACGAGGATCCACTTGTAGGGTCCAAGTGACATGCTAATGAGATTTCATTAATATCGTCCAAGAAGAAGGCCTTCGCGCGCGGCCACGGAGGCTATTAGCTTTTACCAGTATATGTATATATATACGAGTCTCGAGAGCCGATAATTGCGTGTGCGCGAGAGTGCGAGTCGGGCAAGTCCGCCGTGACCACAGAATGCGAGTCGAGTCGAGTCCTACCGAAGGAAACCGGATATTCCTGAGGTCTCCGAGGAGTTTCGCCTCGCTTCCGTTTGCCGGTCCCCTCCCCCTCCACACGCCCTCTTCTTGCATTGTCACCCTTGGGAATCTCAAAATTCCTTCCTCAACGCGAGCTTTGCCACCCCCCACCCTCAACTTCAACCCTCGCAAATTCCCACTTTACCAATCAACGCTTATACATTTCTAAGAAATCCCATTGATCTTTCAAGCAAAAAAATACATGTACCTTGCTCGGATAAAGAGTCTCGTATAGTATCGATTCCGAAATAAGCGTCAACGACCACTTTGGTGGTCGTTGACAGCACTCACTCGTGCATCGAAGAGCGAGAGAGAGAGAGAGAGAGAGAGGTTTTGGTCCTCGCTATACGCGCGGCTGCAAGAACCAAAGAGAGAAGCACTCTGGGAGACGAGTGTCGAGGGGCCTCTCGAATTTGGGTCTCTCGTGTAAAAAGTGGAGTCTTTCTCAAAGACTCGCACAGTTTGGCGCCCATTGTGCGGGAATGCTCCCAGTGATTTTGCGACGCTTTTCCCTGACAGCTGTTCATCGCCGCAATAATGTAGACGTTTTTCTTAAGACGCCCCCTGTGTCCATTTCACCATTGGGAGAGACATCGCACAGCCGACGGTAATCCGGTAATTGTACACCGACGACGAACGGCTGCTTCCTCGGCGAGCTATCGAAATTGAGTCCCAACGTCCATAGGAAAGACTGAATTTTCCCTGTGGTTTGGCGCGCGCTCGAGCGTGCCACCAACGATCGTTTAAACATGCACCCGTTTAAAGGGTAAGGATTCTCTGGTCCAAGGACTTGCAGGGCCACTCGGCTCAATTTTTCCGGGTCCTCCGGGATTTCCATTCGTCGCGAGATTTCTATAAAGTGTCTTCAAGGTGTATCGTCTCTGTGTGTATATATATATATATATATATATAGCTTTGAATCTCGAGATCCCTCCCTGGCCCCCTCCCACCACCTTATCAAGCACACTCTTAACGCGATTGCTTCGATCTTCTCTTATCTGCTTACGAACAATCGATCCACCTCATCCCTGAAGAACCAATACGCTTAAACCAATTGCTCCCATTTAAACCCCCGGTGCAACCTTCTCTCTCTCTCTCTCTCTCTCTCTCTCTCTCTCTCTCTCTCTCTCTCTCTCTCTCTCTCTCTCTCTCTCTCTCTCTCTCTCTCTCTCTCTCCTCGATCCTCGACCTCGAGCAATTCTAATAATAAGGTTTGTATATATATATATATAACCTGTACTTTGGAATCTTCGCGTTTCTCGTTCGATCCGGACCGTGCGTCTTTTAATTTTAAGTAATGGTATTTGGAAATCAGCAACAAAGTGAGCCACGCGTGGAGAGGGAACAAGTCGATGGGGATAAAGGGGTCGTTCCCAGGGATAATAGACGAAAGCAGTATATATTTTACGTTAAGTCGTAATAAGTCTTAATACCGTTTTCCCGAGTTCTGGCTTGCAAAAGTGGCGAAGCGGGATTTCAAGGAGAGAGAGAGAGAGAGAGAGAGAGAGAGAGTCCCTTGGGCTTATTCGCGCAAATAAAAAATAATGTTAGACTATAGCGGCTCATCAAGCTGCCAGTCCGAGTGTACGAGGGGCACGGTAAATTTTCCCGAAGCATCCCCCCCCCCCCTCCTCCCTCCCCCTCCCAATTTCAACAGTACCTCGCGTTCCTGCAAGACGGACCTCGCCAATGTCGTAAAAGTTAAAATTACGTTAGCCGTGCACGTACGTACCACGTATATGCCCCGAAGGAAAGATGTTCCTGCAGCATGTAAATATTCGAGGCGTCTTACGGCCCTCCGAGATCCCTCGAAACGCTCGGGAATTCGACGCTTCCTGCCCGTGCAGCTGCTAAATCAATAATGAAGATTCGAAACTTCGCAGGAAGCTTGAAAAATTCACCGTTGCATCGGTGAAAATAGATTGCGCGTTTATCTTCTCGACGACGCGAATCCCTACGCCCCCGGAAATTCGTTCGAACCTGAGGATGCTCCAGAGATTAGCGGTTGACGGAAAAAATACCAGACGCGATGAGTGTTAATGTCTCATGGCACGCGACGGATACTAACTTGACAGATACTGGATATGTATGTAAAATAAGACACTTTTTTGTTAAAACTGTATTTTAACCGGATGATACGTTTTTAATTTCGTATTCTTCTTTTGACCTACTCTGCATGGTACTTATTTTCTGCAAAGTTCGATGATCATTGATACTTGACGGATAATAAAAAAAGTGGAATACACGTGTGTGTTTGGATTCATAAGCGAATCCTTCGGCTCTTGGCACGTTTCGCGTACGAGGTATTTGAATAATGGAAAATGCAGCGGACATTGATCGGTCGATACGTTGGAAATATGTATAACTATATATATACAAAGCAACGAAAAATGTGCTTCGGCTTTTAATCGAGCGCCGACAGCAAAGATCGAGGCTTTTTTGTCATCGAAGCAGTTTCTCGAAAACGGTTGGAACGATTTACGAGTGTCGCTGATTGGCTCTCCCCGTTTATACGCGTCTAAAGTCAAAAGAAATTGAAGCAGAGGTCGTTGACCTATTTTTTCCTCGGAACGAAATTCAATATTCCATTCGATCGTCCAGCGAACGTGCATTTGGAAATAAGCGAAATCAGAGTGAAATATATCAATAATAATAGACTCGGTTAGAGGCTAAGCTTAAAATTCGCTGGAGATCCTATGGGGAAACGAGAGAATATTCTCCGAAGTCGTGAAAATCGTGAAAAATGCGAAAGGACGGTTCTGCCGGAGAGTGCGCATATGTCGGGACAGTTTCGCGTGACGAAACTGCCGTAGGAGGAATTCGAGTGTATCGGAGAATATTTCTTCCTCGGAAAGGAAGACGATATTCGGCTTGGCACGGCAAATCCGCAAAAACCACGACATCCATTCACGGCAAATCCTGGGACATCGAATAAACAAGTCGTTAAAGCGCCGCGCGCTCGCTCTCTCGACTTTATGAGCAGGAAATAAGGTTGTAAAATTTTGTGACACGAGCATACGTGGGAACGCACGAGCGTAAAATGTCTACTGCTCTCTTTTGGCCAATGAAAAACGAGGGCCTGTCGCGATATCGCCAAAGGCATTGGGATTTCGTTAATTATGTCCTGTGGTTCGCTGTCGTCGTGTTTTCCCTCTGAGACGAAAGGCCACCGAGCTTTTATTGTGTATATATGTGTTTGCATATATGCTTCACGCAGTTTATAATTATCCCGCAAACATGGTCCATGAAGTTGTAAATTAACGCATTGGTACTCGTAACATATTCGCGTCGATCGAGCTACGTGCACGTTTCAAAGTACTAAAATTTCATGATTCTATAGAATATTCTATGAATAATGTTGCAATCACTAACACAAGCCTCGATCTATCACTCGTGATGACTTTTAGTTTCTTCATCAGTCGAATTTCACACCAGGAGCCTTGACAAATTAACGACTGGGGTAATTGATAATAAAAAATATATTGCTTGCAAGTGATCACGTGTCAAGGGAGATGGTTGTTTAGATTTTTGTGGGTTTCGCTACTAAAAGCGAAGAGAATCGTGACGTGGGTTACAAGGTGTGGCAACGTGTGAACACTTTGGCAAAGGGGATCGAGCGAAGTATGTACACACACACACGCACGCTTATATTCTCGATAAGCTTAAACTATGGTAATTGATAATAGAAAAATTATTGCTTCAAAGTGATTACATCTTGATAAGTGATATAGAAACACACACACTGTTTAGATTTTTGTGGATTTCGCTACTGCGAGTAAAGAGAATAATCGTGAGGAGGGTGACAATGTAGCAACGTGGGAGTACTTTGACAGAGGAAATTCAGCAAAGTATATACACACACTTATATTCTCGATAAGCTTAAACTATGGTAATTGATAATAAAAAAATTATTGCTACGAATGTGGTTAAAGAGTAAGAGGAGCTTTTGGGATTTTCGTGGTTTTGCGTTCGGAGGTGAAGAAAATCGTGACAAGGGTGACAAGGTAGTAACATATATGGGAGGAGCACCTCGGCAAAGGGAAGCGAGCGAAGCGTCGCGTTGCCAGCGAAGCGTAGTGCACACGCTTCAGAAAGCTTTTAATCAACGCCCAGGCTGAGCGAGCCATGCCAAGCTTTCTCCCTCTCACCCCCACCTCTCAGCCTCTAACCCCCTGAATGCAAAACGTGTGCCACTCGGTGCGTTCCCCATTATACGGCCCTGTCCTTTACCACCACCAACACTCAGGTGCGCGAACCGTAGCCGGACAGGTTCTCTCTCGCAGATTAAATTCTCGTAGACTGGATGGTTCCAGCTATTATTTGCGGTAAACGCAAATGCAAATTCTGACGAATATAAACCCTCCCGAGCAAGGCTTGTTTGCTCCCGAAGACGTACGCTCGGCAGGCTTAATGAGATTTTCTCTAATGGCCAATATTCTGTGGTGCACGCTACAGCGCGTTATATGTACGAACGGAGAACGAACAAGAAGAGCGACGGTTTAAAATTAACAGTCGAGCGGATGAGCAAGAACAGTTTTAAATCTGGATAAGTGGCGATATGCTGAAGAGGAGGACAGCAGCAGCCAGATGGCAGCGGTTCTCTTTTTCTTTTAAAGCATCGAGATCCGAACGGAAATTCTTACCTGCTTCCACACGCTTCCGGTGAACCGCGAAGAAGAGGACCCGTATCGCTCTTTTCCACAGAAAAATTCAAACAACTTACCAAAAGAGAGTTATTCCTCTCGGATCCAAGTGCTGCACTCGAGTAGCTCGAGCCTTTTCAGACGTTCGTAGACCTCGTTTACACGTTTGAGAGTGCCGCGATATCTTCACCGGAAGTGCTACACGAGAGAGGCCCTGCACACCACTGCCGTCATCCTCCCGGGGCCAACTCTCTTTCCCCAAAGGTTTAACCAAATCCTTTAACCTCCGACAAATTGCTTCCGTCCTATGCCTCGAAAGATACAATACGAAACTAATACCATCATCAATCTCATAGCTGAGGGAAATTCGTTCGCTTCGTTGGCTCCGAATAATATAAAGACATCGGAATTTCGTGTTTTCAACGGGAGAAGAAACCCGAGGGTAGCTTATGGAGGGATTTGCTGAAAATATCTCCGGAGCAATTTGCCGTAAAAGGAGCTCGCGCGTCGCATCGAGTCATGAATCCTTCAGGGGTGGTTGGATAGACGATGAGACTGCGTCCTTCGTCGCGCTGTCCCGGATGATGTGGGACCAGTACTTCGCACGTTCCTCCTTCCGAGTACAATTAGGTGTAACGCGTTATCCGAGAACGAGTCCCAACGTGCTAGAGATGATCTTCCGGAGGTATATATATATATATATATATATAGATGTAGCCTCGAGAGTGTTGCTGATGGTGCAGGGTGCCGATGTTGAGAAAGAAAGGACTGTGCCTGCGGCCTGGACCCTTTAACCCAGAACGAGCAATTTGTTGGATCACTAGAGAAGAGAGGTGCTCGCTAATCCTCCTCGACCCGAATCGGTCAACGCTCATCTATATATATATATATAAATATATATAGTATATTACAGTATACCTGCTGCCTGGTTGGCCTCGCAAAATAGAGCCAGCAGCCTCGGGAGGACTCGGCCCCCTTCCGACAGCTCCAGACACTACTTTGAAGCTTGGAGAACCATGCCCGAGTCTAATTTTCAACGAGAACCCGACTCGGCCTAACGTAAACCCTGGATAGCGCCTAAACCAAACTTAATTAAGCCTGTCTTCGGGAAGTATAACCTTTCCAACGGCAGGCACGCGACTGTATGTGTATATATATATATATATGTACACGTGGAAAGAAAGACAAACGTTATAATCGTTTTCTCGTTGTTTGAATCATTCATTTTTCGCTGTGTTTTTTAGTAAAAATGTTGACGTTTATATTTAACGAATTATGTTAGTTTGGAGGGTTTGTTTTTCGAGTGTTAATAAATATTTAGTGATTTTAGTTTTGTTTGTTATATTAATCGTGCGACGTGGGAAGTTTGTGCATTGTTTCGAAAGGGGTGGAAACAACCCTTGTGTCTGAAGGGAACGCAATGCGCGTAGCAAAGCTAGGTGAAAAAATTGTATCGCCAACTCCAGGGGTGGCTGTCGGCGGGAGCCACCCCGTGGAGAAGCGTGAGGAAGGGCTAGTCTCTCTCTCTCTCTCTCTCTCTCTCTCTCTCTCTCTCTCTCTCTCTCTCTCTCTCTCTCTCTCTCTCTCTACTCGACTACTGTAAGCATCCCTCTGCAGACCTGAAACACTCTGGTCCAGTATCAGGTAACAGGAGGGGCTCATGGTGGTACACACAGTGCCAAAATTCTCCCCATGACGTCTCCCAACAAATTTCACGTAATGAGTTTCCTTGTAAACTTCGCTCGACGTTGGAAAACTTTTTAAATCTCAATGATCGCCACTTTTAAACAACCATTTTTAAACAGAATTACCAATTTAATCCTCATCGCGACTCAGAAATACTTTTATGTGACACCTCTAAAAAAACTTAGAGTGACAATTCTCGAGTGAAATTTTACGAACGGCCTTGCACGTTTTCAAATTTCAATGGAAACCATTTTTAAACGACCAGTTTTACAGAAAATTAATAATTTAATCTCCATCGAATCAACAATTCTCCATAACCTCCCCAAAAAGACTTCGTTCAATGAACATTTCTCATAATTTCTTTCCACACTCTGCCATGTTTCAAATTTTAATCAAACGCCACTTTTGCACGACCAGTTTTAAACAGAGTTCATATTTCACTCATGATTATTCCTCTGCTCATTGTGCGCGATACGCTTTAGCTGCTGAAATGCTACTTATACTCCCAGAGACGTTAGACTCTCTGCGAGTGTCGGGTACGAAAGGGCTTTGTGTCCTAAACCCGACCTAAACTCCGCAAGTTTAGACGGAATCAAGTAGCATGAACCGTCGTGTACCGTGCGCGAGTAGCGTGTTAGCAAACTATTACAGGGTGCTTTCTATTTGGGCTAAAAATCAACACGACGTGACGCGACAAGTGTTACAATACGTGCCACGGAAATGGTATACATTAGCGTGTTTATACCGCGTTAAATTTTCGGTTCGATGCAATGTAAAAACGCTGCCTACTGGAGAAATTTGGAAATTTTCTTTCGAGGCTATTGGCCGGATTATAAAAGTGCCCTGACCTTTGCCAACGTGTCGAATCAACTTCTGCGGAGGATTGTACACGGAGGACAAAAGAACGCCTGGCGGCAGAGTGGCAGAAACAAGCGTATTACGTGCGTGCACTCGCTTAAATAGCACCGGATGCAAGTGAATCGGAGATGTCGCTTGGGAACATTTTATGCTCGGGCAGATTCGCATATGCGCAAAGTCGGAGGGAATTTTTCTTTTCCGAGCGAATTTAATTTCCCTCGTAAAAGCACGTTTTCGTCACTTTTATTTTATTCGTCTGATAAAAAAGGGCTGAAAAATAACAATAAGAATTATACGCGAGGCAGCTTAGAGTCTTTTGTACCGTAAACTGTCTTTTATTCGCACACAGTCACACACACACACACACACACACACACACACACACATATATATATATGTATGTATTAAAGCGTGGATTGTTTTATTTTCCAGCAGAACGTCTCCATTTCCCAAGATGCATCGGAGCAAATAATCAACCACTGGAATTATTCCATCCTCGACGAGTATATTATCCTCTCTTCATCCTGCACTCGTTCACTCGCGAGAATTTTAATTGAATAATTTGCAAACGACGTCATCTTTCGCCAATCGTCGTTTAAACGTTCCATAAATATTCCTCCGGATTACTCGGAATAGGAAAAAGTCTCGCACCCACTCCCCCCTGCTGCGGATGCAACAGCTTGCACAGGGAGGGGGGAAGGGGGGTTACTTCCTTCCTCCTTCCTGTTTCTATAACTCACTTCAACTCGCAACCAAGATTTACTTACGTACTTCCAAGAATATTCTTCTTATTTCAGACTTTTATCTTCCATATTTCCATTACACCTCACTGAAACCTTGTCCTGTCGCGCTATATTTTATGTACATAAACGATCAACTTATCGCGCTCTATTCCGAGATAAAAATAACTTATTGCTAAACTTTTTTTGCCTTTGTAATCCTGCGGCGTGCAAAGCTTCGGCGAGCCAAATGTGCGGAACTAATTTTGGTTCGTTGCGAAAAATCAGGAAGCGGAATAGAAAAAAGGGGAGTATACATATATATATATATATATATAAAGGTAGGGATTATTTTGATACATAAATTGAGATAGATATCATTTTGAAAGCGACGACGAATGCTGAAAACTAGTCACACACACAAACACACACACGCGCGCCGGATAAGAAATGCTCGCTTCTTTCTCATTTTCTTTCCCACTCTCACCAGCGAGACGCGAATATGCTGTCCTGGTAAAAATAGTACGTCCCATCAATCACATGGTCGGGAAACCCTGCGCAAAGTCTGTCATATTTATATACACCGAGATAAATAGATAAGTATGAGAGTGGCTTGTGCCTGCGCATTCAGCAACGCATATATATATATATATATATATATATATACACGTTCCAATGAATTAGGCATAGCTACATTAATCGTCGTTAATTATTTGCAGCCGCCACGTGCCTCTTCCCATACGGGGCACGCGTGTACGAGAGGCGTCGAGAAATTTCTCATCGATCCTCGTGCAACCGCGGCAAAGGAAAAGGGGAAAAAATTGCAAAACGATTCTCCATTTACATAACAAAGGTGCACGACTAAAGCGAAAGTTGAGATTTAAAATTTACGAAGCTCTCTCGAGTAATTGTCGAACTTACGTATAGTAGACGAGCGAATCTCGTTAGCAGTCTCATCATGAAGCCCCAGCTTCTCATAACGGTAATGGAGTTATCTGCAGGAATCTGCTTGTCACTTTAGGGATGGATACTATATTTTAACGAATTCTCTCTTACACTTTGACCATTTTCACGCTGGATAAATGCACTCGTCGAGGGAGAAAGTGGAAATTTTACGAGGAAAGCTCGAGTGGGAAACACTGTACCCATTCGCGTAGAACTCTCTCTCTCTCTCTCTCTCTCTCTCTCTGAAAATCGGATCAGACACTCTTCTCTCGCAAGGTCCAGCCCGTGTTACGAGGATGACCAAAAGCGAGAATTTTGCGATGCCACTGAATCTTTTAACCCCCCTTACCCCCCCCCCCCCCTCTATACTATACGATACAAAAAGTGGACCCACACTGTCGATCCAGGTCAAAGGTGAGCGTTGCCCGAGTAATTACCACCTTCGAAGCCACTAATCTCTTCTGCAACAGGTGAATGATGAACTGGAAGAATGATGCATCCGCGCGCTTCTTCTTCGGCATGTTCTTCAGGAACATTGTCCGTCGCGCGCAATCGTACATCATCGGACCCGTCAAACCCCCCCGGGACGACGGGTTCTTGTCCTTTCGAATTACGCCTCCAGCGATTACGTGCTCCACATATATATACCACACGACACAAATACCGAAGCGGAAGATCCAGCGCGCAGCACCTTTGAACTCCGTCTCCAAATTATATTCGATCGTCGTAAGAAAGGAGCCGTAATAACGGTTCTCGAGCCGGATCCGAAGTTACATGTAAATTTTCAATGATTCCAGTAATTACGTTTCAAAGTGATTTGCTCTCGCTTGAAACTGCAGCGTGGTAGGATATTCGTGTGTCGAGTATATCCTACACTGTCGGGAATTGCGTGGAGAGGAACAAGGGAGGGGGAAGTTCTCGAGGGGTAGTTTGGTAAGAAGGGGTGGTCGATGCGTCAATATTGCGGGCTGCCACGAGCATATCCCAACTGGGTTCGCGGATCGCGTGGCTTACCAGAGCGAGCATGGTCCCGCGGCCCGCAAGGTCAGCTGGTTTCCAGAGTAGCTCTTCGTGTACTCCCTCTCCTTCTCTCTCTCTCTCTCTCTCACTCACTCATGCGTTCAAGCTAGTTATTTAAAAGTTATAACTTATAAGAGAGACCATTAAGTCTGCGTTGGCCGAACCGTTTGCTACCACGGCCAGTCCACCACAGGGTACATACAACATCCCCGTGAAAAGGTTTCCTCAGCATTCCTTTATATATATATATATATATATACACACGGTCCTCCACCGGTGACGACGCGTTCTAGCCTGTTCACCGGCGCGGACCCAACAGCCAAGTGTCACAACCGTGAACCTTATCTTCGCCTCTCACGAATTCCTCTTATTAACCTTTCAGGCTCCCCCTACCCCGCACCGAGACGTTGGACCGATCCATCTTGAAGAAAGACGAGGTATACGACTCGCGCCACCCGATCGGATACTTCGCGCAACTGTACACAGTCATTCGTCAAACTTCCCGAGAGAGCTTCGTCTTATATGCGTCAATGTAGGAATTTCTCGCAAAAAATCTCGTAAAAATACAGTTTGGCTGTCGATTGAAATTTGCGAAAGGGCTTCATTAAAAATCGATTATAGAGAGGTAGCTGGTTTTTTCGAATGGACCCGAGAGCAGCCAGTGCTCGGCCGCCCGAAGGATACAGGAACGAACGTGTTTCGGCCTGCTGCGACTCGCAAGGAGATACTGCACACGTGTGTGTGTGTGTGTGTGTATGTACGAAACAGAATTCTTCCGTCGCTGCATTATTCTTCTCAATGAAAAATAGATGCCTGTCCCGTTCCGCTCCGCTATTTGAATACTCGATGTATCGCGCAGAGTTTACTCCTCTTTTCGAGCTCGAGGCACTGGAAGGATAACAAAAGTGATGGTCCATATTTCGATCGTGGGTATATCGATGGATGAATAGATTATTCACACTTTTTTTGGTTGGAAATGGAATTTTAAAAATGTATAGGTAGCGAAGAATATTAACATTATATAGTTGGAACGTGTATATCCAGTGCTGTCCTTCACTTTGTTGCAACGTCACACTTTTTTCGGGTCACTGATATCGGTCTTGCCGAATTAAGCACGTTGTTTGTGATACGTTGGGCCATTAATAGCTTTGACAAGCCAATAGACCACTCGATTAACGTCAGAGGAACGCTTTACCGAAATGTCGCGTTTTATTATTGGTTAGCTGCAATTATTAAGCTTCGAATTTTTCCACATTTGGAAATCCGTCGTAGCAGCACGAATGTTGTCCAATAGAATCGTCGACGAGTTCTATAATGCACGTGTGATACTACACTGTAGCATGTGTTACGAATATCGGTGACACGCGAAAGTCATTAGCGATCGGTTATTGTTGGTAAAATTGAAAGAGACGGTGTTATCGTTGAAAAAAATGAATCTGACTGAATGGAATATTTGCAACAAAGTAACGAAGAATTGGATTGGCGAAGCGTGCAGTGATTAAAAATTGATCAAGACATTGAGAGGATCGACGCAAATGAAATTTATAAAAGTGGATGACAGCCTTTGGAATTTGAACGGTGCTCCAGTCTTGAATTATGAAACGACAGTACGAGAGGTTGTGAATATTTTAATGAGAGGAAAGAGAGATTGAAGGATCGAGCTACATTTGGGAAATGCAACGGCTATATGGCGGCTTTTAACGTATAAACGAGACGAGAAAAAAAGTACAGCGAAGCAGGCCAACTTCTATTGTGGGAAAAGCCTTTCTAGATCCCACCAAAAGGGTCGTACTGGCACGAAAAAACTTGGAAATCGACTCTGTAATTCCCTCTACCTCGCTATATATAGAATATACTCGGCAAAAAAATCAAATAAAATAATAATAAGAAAAATCTTGTCAATATTTCATCAAACGTATACAAAAGGAGCGATATTGCAGGATCTCTTAATAAAACATTGTTCGGAACGAATTGAGAGAATTTCCAAGCGTGCTCGAAAGAAATCTATTGTGTGCTGCGGCGCAGGGAAAAGAATGACGACGAGGAGGGAATCCAGGAAAAGCAGATATATAAGCGTGTCTCACAGAACTACCTGATCGAAACTGTCTCGAGCAAGAATCGTTACAAAGACCGTGCATGATCTTATTTGCCGAGTCACCCTCCGCGAGACAGAGAGATAGCATTCGGGGAAAAAGCAAAAATGACATTCACACCTTTTTAAAACCATGTAAATTCCTGTTTTTCACGTATTCCTGTACACAAAACTCTCGAGCATTGTCCTTTATCTTCCTTTCAGCTCTCCGAAGGAGCATAATGCCTCGGAGCATCCGGTCAAGTGAAATGAATGAGTAATGAATATTTGAAAGCCAGTGGGAGGTCCTGCCCTTCGGTGCCCGATACAACAAAGGAAGGAAAAACAAGTGGAACGGTGAGGAAATTATGCTTCCTTCGACAATCATCATTTTATACGTCTTAATGAACAACGATAATCGCTGCTTCGAAAGTTCATTTTCTCTTTGTCAGGTTCACTCCACTGTGGGACTCTGTAAAATATGAGGAAAAAAAATCCTCTCTCTTGGGACTCGTTCGGACAGAGCGAGATGGTTGAAGTAGTTTGCGTAAACCAAAGGCACTATCTATATATAGGTATATAAGCTGAGCAAAGGCGTTACCTACAGGTTGGCCGGTCGATCATTGCTTGCTTCTTGCCTCGGTGAAACGGACCTTCTAGGAAATAAGTTTCAAGTAGCCAAGACTTTTTTCGATCAGTTCCTTTCTGTTGACCTCCGGATGCTTCCGTCGCTCGCAATAACGACATGTCAAACATCCTTTTTACGATCGCGTTAACGCGCCTGTATCGCCTTTAACGCACCGTTAACAAACGTCGTATCGTCCAAGTCACTCCAACCCCCCCCCCCCCTCCCCCCTCGATTTCATTCGATACGACCATGCACTCTTCATTGACCGAGATTGCCCTTAACAATCTCCATGCCACGAACTTGTCGGCGAAGGGCGCGTCAACTCGAGCTAAACACACACACACACACACACACACACAGGAGCTCGATTCGAACCAATCAGCCCTTCGAAACTCGACGCATCCCGTAACATCCTCCATCGAAATTTAAACAAATCGATAGAAAAGTTCATTCGTGTCAAATGCGAAGCGTGATAAGTTTACCAGGCCACGGGTACTTTTTACAATCGTCGAAGCATTATCAGTGCTGCACGACGAGATAGATAAGATCCTCGCGATAAGAGATTAAAAATCAGGTAAACTCACGAGTGGAAGCTTCAACATTTTTGTACATCTCGAATCTTGAGTAATTATTGTAGCTGCGTTATCTACCAGGAGTCGACGACTCATCGATAGTGACAAGAATTGATATACAAACGTGTTTACTACAAAAAAGTGTATCTATATATATATATATGCTTTCCTGTTAAGCGGTAGCTTGTTTAAAAGCGAGATCGTTGTATTGTGTATACATATACATATATATATTTCTACGAGCTCTCTCCTCCATAAATTGAACAATTTAAAAATCCACGCGGCTAATCGTATCATTACAAACGCAGCAGTATCGCGAAAATATCTTTCGCGGATAATTAAATCGATATTCGCATCGAGTGCAACAAAAGCTTGATAAAATTTCGTCCGATGAAACCCTTTCATACTTCGCGCAACGACTCTTCAATCCCAACGCAAGAAACGCATAACTCATGCGAGTACAGTCGTAAATTTCACGCAGGACACGCGCGTCACGGTCCTTGCAAATCAACTGGCCGATATTTAACGAAATAAATCCTTGCTATCGACGAGTTATTCGAATTTATAGCCGCGCGTCCTCCGAGCGAAGCGCCGATTGCTCGTTTATTAGCTCAGATAATTATTTGCAGGATCTTTGCACTCTCCTCGCATGGTCCGTCGGGCCACGATTCGAGTTCCAGTTTCTCAAGGCGAACATACACACACGCTCCTCCGTGCTGGATATTCCGCTTGACATCTAGCAGAAACGTTCCACACAGATACTCGAGAGGGAGAGGAACACCCAGAGATGGTTTGTGCCTGACGACCGCGAATAAGAATAATCGTTATCCGTCCTACGTAATTTCGGGATTCAGGGACGAGTCCCTCGCTATAGAGTGGAACGCAAAAACTGTTATAGAAAGAAATGTTCACGATCGAGACACGTGTTATTATCGGATGGCGAGTGTCGAGACGCGAAACGTATTTTCGGTGCTATAATGAAAAGGTTTGAGGGCGGCGATTGCGTGTGAGAAACGCGCAGGAGGGGGGATAAAGGGTGTGGAGAGTAACTTTTGGGATCTAGCAATTTGGAAATCGCTCGAGTCTCTTGAGGTCGCCGCGGTGGTCCCGTGGCTCGATCCGTCGCATCGCCCTCGATCGGTTGATGCGTTGAACGTGGAAGATGACAGTTGGGGGAGGGTCAAACCAAAACGCAGCTGGAAGAAACTCGGTTGGCAAGTGCGCGTTTCACGAGACTCTCGTACGATTTACGACGAGCCCCGGTAATTCGTCATGACTCATTGAGACAACAGGCGGACAGATGCCGCAGGAACCATTCATTATCGACGAGAAAAACGAAATCTCGATGCAAATCTTCGGGGGTTGGAAAAAAAACCTTCTAGACGTCCGTCGTCGCGCGGCGGCGGCTTTAAATCCACAGAAACATGTGGGCGCCCGAGAGGGGGAGACAGCCAGGATGAATTTCGGGCCGAGCGCTAATTAAGCCGAGACGCAGAAATTAGAAAGGTTTATACCAGCGGTGCGCGCGCGCGCGCGAGTTCGTTGTAGCGCCGCTGAACTTGAACTTGACTCTGGAGCCGGACGAACGGCTCTCGAGCCTCTAGCTGCCTCGATTTTTGCTTATTTTCAGTCGCGCGTGGTTGTGTTCCTGCAGTCTTCAGGAATAAACGACGCAACTTGTGCAAAACTAAGTTTAAAGAATTTTCTGCAACGATCGCTTCGAGAAACGTATCGACGATACAGAACCTGAAGAGAACTCACTGGCTCGGTCAATGGTTCCACCGGAAGAGCGAATCGAGTTTAAACCGATTTTCGATCGACCCGAGTAACGACCCCGCTCTTCTTCAGCTACGCTTACCGGTGGCAATGGACTCTGCGATTTTTGCTCGCATCGAAGGTAATTCGTCGCACGGGATTAGAGTAATGGAACGTTGATGAAAACTCACATGAAAGGGGATCCTTGGGTATTTCGCTGGCAGGGAAGCCCTGTGATATGAAATACGGTTTGACAGGCTCGCACTTTAAGCTGGCGGACCGCACGTTCATCGCCGATGCTCCGGTCGCCAGCACGACGATGCACAAGAGAGATAATAATGGACCATTCATCGTGACGGTTCTTTTCTTTCGGAACACTCACGTAAGGAAACACACGCGCGAGAGGAGCCGCGAGTCCTGAGGCCGGTGTCTGCACATCCGCGATAATTCACTCGCGCGCAATTGTACACTGCGGCACAATTTTATTCTCGTATTTCCTCCTGAGGGAACCGCAGCACTATACCGGCACTTTTTTCAACGTCGTTTGCGAGGAAATCGCGAAGACGAATTGTGTGACGGATTGGGACAGGGACAGAGAGACAGATAGAGAGAGAGAGAGGGGGAGAGAGGGAGAGAGAGAAATAGTGAGAAAGAGAGGAAAAGGAACTTTGCGTAGAACGGCGCGTTACCTCCTCTCACGGTCTCTCGAGACGCACTGAGCCTCACTAACTGACTGACTGAAGTAGTGTGCTGAGCTCTGAACTGAGCCGAGCTTCAGTCGTCCCGTCTCGTGGAGAAAATGTGCGCCACTGTCACCGCACATGCGCCGATGCACGAGCTATCCCTACACCCTGGCCCTGGCCCTGCCCCTACCTTTGCGATCTCGACCATCCCGTTCCCCATTATCTCTTTTTTGAATTAAATTCCCAGTCGCGCTCAAATCCTTCGTCATGCGCAATAAACCTTCGCAAACATTGTCCAATTATCAATTATTAACTTATTACGCTCGATAATTCCCTCTTTAAATCTAATCGCTTCAAAGCTACTCTAAATACTATTCTTAAACGTGTAAAGATTGGCTTGGAATAATGATTCATTTACAATTATAATTTCTAAGGCAATTTATTTTTTTTTAACGATAAAAATACATTTTTTCATTTTTAGTGTACTAGGTTTACACTCTTTGCGTGGACGGATGCGTTTCAGTCAATAATTAACTTCTTTAGAATACCTTAAATTCTATATATATATATATGGTAAATATATTTAAAATTTTGACTTTAAGACGTAGTGCTTGTATAAAAATTAAAAATCTCATCGATTCTATTAACAATGATATAGAACATTATGCTCAAATACATATAATACTGGACAGATGTTACAGTAGTACTGTTTATTTTGAGAATGTAAAAGACAATATATAAAATTGGAAAAAAGTGAAAAAATAAAGACACAGCGTCGTTGTATAAAATAAAGCTAAGTTCGGTGGTATTGTACGCTACCGCTATTCTATTATCAATGTAATGATAAACATTGGTGAGATCAAAGTTACATGTATATCAGTGCATTTATGTTGTACGGTTTGAAAATATTACATGTATGTAATTGTACTGTGACACAATGGGCAAGCATTGATATTAACAACATCGCGCTCATTCGCCACGTGATGCCTGCAAACTGTACAGACCCAAGCATTGTGGAGGTCCATCAGTGGTTTGCCAGAAACGATACAAGCTGGAAATCTAACTGCACAATTGGGGCAGGCCAAGCAACAATCTGGCACTAAAGTTTCGCAACTTACGCATTCAGCCTTATCGTCTCTCGTGTCTTTCGGATCGTGTTTTGTAAAAATTTTCAAAGCCAGCTCCTCGTACTCCTCCCTTTTGGATTCAGAAATGGTCGGTAATGCTTCCAGCTTGATGAAAGCTTTGGAGCAAGTAGCAAACGCGTGATTCATGCAGCTCGACAAAGCCAATAAACAGTAGATGTCTTCAAACTCTAAAATATCCTCGTAATCTCGAAGCCGCAAGGAAGTCTTCATGGCCGCGTCAAAATTACCTTGGTATATTTGCTTGTGAGTGAGCAAAAGGAAGTGATAAGCTTCGGCACCACGCCAAGCGTTTTCGATAATTCGAGCATCCTCGCTGCTCTCTGTCAAGCCCATTACGACATTACTCCGACCACCTTTGACAGCTGATGGTGTAGCGTTGATATGATCCTCTATCAGCAAAGCCGCCAAGACATAAATTTTCTTAACTCGCAGGGGATTGCTTCGATTCTTCGATTGTTCTTCGGCAAGCTGAAGAAGCAATTTAGCAGCTTGTAAATTGTAATTAGCCTTCTTATATAATTCGATAGCTTGAAGTCTTTTGCCATTGGACAACAAATGATTGGCATACTTGTTCAACAATTCGCCAATCTGCGCCATCTTATAAGTCTTCGCCAGATCTACAGCCTGGTCCCAATAATTGAGCCTAACGCAAGTATCGACGGCTTGCTTGATGTCCCCGTATTTTATGTAAGCCGATACAGACTGAGAGCACATACCTACGGATGCCAGCATCCTCGCGACTGTTTTTAAAACGGGACTCTTATCCGGTAACTGCTCCACGGTCGCCGCCAACTGATGATAGTCCTCCAGCTTGTAATAGCACTCTATGAGCTTCTCTAAGTTTCTACCCTTTTCATAATATTCCCTTGCACTCTCCCAATTCTGTCTTTCGGCGAAATAATCACCAATCTTATTAAAAGCATGCTCCATTTGTTTATCGGAGCCACCTATACCCATTTTCATCAATTGCACAACACGAAAATAATCCCCCAATTTCTGTCGCAGTGCTATCGCCAGGTCTCTTCGGTCCATATCCAAATATAATTTTTCCGCTTCGTCATAGTCACCTAAAAAAGCCGCTATTTCTGCTTTCTTCAAATAATCATTGTGTACATTGTGCAATCGCTTTATGAATTGTATACCTAAGTAATCGGTACAGCGCACCATGGCATTTTCAGCCATCTCCAGATCCAGCTTTTTCAAAGCTGACTCGGCCAATAAACGCCACAATCTTGGATGTGGATTATCCTGAATAAAACTATTAGCTTCCTTCAGACCTACTTTGGCAAGCAACTCTTTGGTGTCTCTCAGAGATTTGACTTGCAAATCTACAATGAGCTCGCCCTTAGTATCATCGGGTTTTTGCATAAGTTCGTCCAAGAGAACGCAACGTATCTCTAAATCTTGAAAGGAACATATATATCCTGTGCACGATATTGGCTCCTCGGGATCCAAGCCTCGTAATACATACATTCTTGTTTTCTCCATAATTGCCAATAAGCTCGGATTATCCTGTGCCCAGCACATTGCCCAAACGTCCTTTCTTTCAAACTTACCAATCTGCTCTTCATCGAAATCCGAATTTCGTCGTGCATCTAAATCTAACATCGTCAAAATACCAGTTGTATCCAAAATAGAAGCTCTGCTTGAGTTACAATTAATTGCAATTTTCGAGAGTTTGCAGGATGTAGTATACCGATTGGTAAGCGTTATTTGCGGTAAGGTGTACCGCTGAATCATTCCGGATTCTCTACCGATCAGTAAAATCTTTTCAGTGGCAGCTAAACAACAAATTGGATCGGACGTTGGTTTCGTATTGATCGGCGCTTCGAACGATCTATCTTTATCCAGATCTTGAATAACTTCGTTTACTCCGGTCGGAGTTTCGTCGATATGATAAATTTTATCTTTTCGTACCCTGTTAGAGTGCAGCATTGAATTTCGAGGTGTTCGAAAATTCCATAATAAAAAGTTATTTTTTGATGCGGCAACAACAATATTGTTAGTCATGGTTACCCATAACGGTTCCAAATCTAAAAATTTGCTATCTATTGCGGTTGCTATTGTATTGCATATTAATAAGGCAAATTGTTCCTTTACTTTAGGATCATTTTTCACTGCTAAAACACAATGATCTCCGTAAGATGCTGTAGATATCAAGGCTCTTAAATTTTTTGTACAACACGTGTTATTACTCGTATTCCAAAATAGCACACAAATGCCATCTTTGCTAATCCTTTCATTCATAAATACTACTGTGTTACTGAAATAAGTCCATTTGTAATCTTGACGAATATTAGCAAAATAAATTTGTGAGTCAACTGATAATGCTACTCTTAAAGATCCACCTTCCCAGGAGCAGCATGTTATCTCCCTACCTGGTACTTTTAAATTTCTCACGTACTCGCCAAACGGTGTATAAAATTGTATAACATTGGTATCTTTGGTCTCTCCATTAGTTAGTAATGGCATCATTCCGGTTACTGCGAGTAGAGAACCGTAGCTATTCCAACTGCACCAAGTGGCAGTTATTCCTGTCTCAACAATAATTGGATTATCATCATTAGTATCTCTCATAAGCTGTATTCGTCCATTTTGATAACAAACTGCAAGAGTAGGACAATCTACGGCGATGTAGCCATTTTTTCCATTATACCAATGCAAGGCAACTATAGTCTGTGGTTGAGCAGAGCTCAATATTACGATAGGTAGCTTAGTCAGGAATACACCTAGATTGTCATATAAATGTACTTCCCCATTTTTTAAACTAAACACTAAAAGTTTACCATCTGGAGACCATTGAACTCCAGATAAAGATACATTTTTCAACTCTTTACTCCATATACGGTTACCACTGAGAGACCCAACAATAATGGCACCATCCTTGTAAACTATACATATCTTTTGACCATCCATACTCCACGATATACCTTTCACCTCGCATTTATGTTGATTATTTATCATCTCTTCGTGCCATGATCCTTTATAAAACATCCAAACCATTATGACGCCATTTTGATCGCTTGAAGTTAATTTTTGATGCTCTTCGTTCCATGTTACCACTTGAACGTGTCCATTATGTCCCTCTAAAGTCTGATTCATACTGAGATTGCCTGTTACCGGCATGCCTCTTGATTTACCACTGTTGCTCGGTCCCCCAGGGCCCGAATCCACACGGAGTACTTTAAGCAATCCATCCTCTCCTCCAACGGCAATATAACCATCTTTTTGGTTCCATGCAATACAATTGAGTCGAAAATTATTTGGTATGCCAATCTTTTTACTCAAATAAACAAACATTTCATATGTTTATTGATATTAAAAATTAATTCTTCTTATTCCACAACAATGACACTGATTCAGATCCTGCAAATAAGCATAACTAAACGTTAATTACGAAGAAATACAAATGCTACTGTAAAGCTTAAAAGTAAACTGTATCCATAGGACTTTTAATTTAACTCGCCCTGGAGCGTGAATTGAAAAATACATGTCTCTGTAAGTGGAAACACACAATATCAATTTGTTTGGATTATAATCTTTTCGATTTAAATAGAAAAGATTTGTGAAAAAGGCCTAACAAAAATTACTATTTGTTATAGCTACGCTGCTAAATTAATATTTGCGTCCACGCTCTGGGTCGAGGTACCGTAAGCACCCTGCATGATTAATAACTTTTTTCAAAACAACAAGTGTTCGGAAATAAGCTATAACATAAAATACAGCTGTCTCACAATCATATTTTAACATTACGTTAAGCTCAAGTTTTATTTTCCAACTTACTGACATTTGACACTTTCGCGCCACCTTACTTATTGCTGCAGATGATAAACATAAACATTTAACTATTGCAGTTATACATTTAGTTAAAGTATTTATTAATACAATATTTTTATAAAATTAGTACAATAGGTTTAATTGGTATAATAAATGACTGATATGTGTTTTCTTTTCGTTCAGTTGATATCAGCGTTGTCAACTTCGCCATTTTTAATTTAGTGGCGTTGAGTAGAGAAGTAGGGAGCAGCACAGTAGGGAGTGAGGGACGGAGGCTACGTTCGTTTATGTACTGCCAGTACCGAAAACCTATATTTTACGTGACATACATTGTAGAGTCTTAGTACAAGCACTACAAGCAGCTAATAAACGAACGCAGCCGGAGAGTGCGCCGGAACGAGACGGCCACGTGCCCCGCGGCCCCCCCGAGAGTCAAGCCTGAAGCCAGTCCCGGACCGCTCACCACGACACATCTCCGATCCCCAATAATATTTATTGCTCAGTCTTTTACGGGTAATAACGAATTAGAAAAAAATAACTTTTTCGAACGATTTGAAAATCCTAGATAAATTTAAAAATCCCCCCTAACGTTCCCGTAAAGTTAACAAAAGAGGTCAGTGTCCGGGGTAAAGAGGACGGATGGCAACCCTAGTTGAAGAGCTAGAACAATTAGATAGCGGTATGGGCAGTACCGATGTTCGATCACCAGACGCAAAATCTCTTTTGCCCGACGAAGAAGATGATGAAGAGGTATTTAAAGCAGTTTTATTTTACTCATAACTCTTGAAACCTCTCTTAATTTTGTCTAAAGTAGCTTCTTTTAGATATGTGTGTGTGTGTGCAATACATCTAATTTAATTAATGGTACTATTTGTTTTTTATATCTTATGCTCGACGAACAAAATTTTAAGTAACACCAGCTTCTGGACCTCGTTCATTTTATATAAGTTTTTACGTTTTTCAAAAGAAACTGATAATAATGGATACATCATTTTTAGGATGAAAGTTTATCAGAAAGGCTCGTAGGCCTTACTGAAATGTTCCCTGAAGAAGTGCGTAATTTTGGATATAATGTTGGTTCATGTTTGTATACGTGTGTTAAAGGTTAGTAGCATCTCTTATGAGGTTATTGAAAAACAAAGTACTTGTAAAATTATAAATTGTACCCTTTATCTTCAGGACTATATTCATTTTCGTGTTCAGCTACATGGTTATTCTTCAGCTCCTCAGCAATTTTGTTTGCACCAATAGTTTTTGAGGTGGAGCGTGCACAAATGCAAGAAGTACAACGCACGCAACAAAAACAAGTCTTATTAGGTCCAAATTCTGCTATGCCCACTGTCGGAGGACCTGGTGGTCTTCATATGGCACCTCCTGTTCAGCGATAAATCAGCATCCTTAGTACCAATCAGATAATTTTGTTGATTATAGTTTTAAGCTAATTCTCAGCATTGCAATATCAACCACTAAATTTGTATAGCTTATTAATTCAAACACATTAGACAAATATACAAAATTTAATGTTAATTCACTGACTAACATTTCAAACACATTCAATATCGATTATAGAAGAAATTTTCTAACATTTCTTATTTTGATATTATATTTTCACAGTAACACTTTTCAGTTACGAGTCGTCATCTACAGTAAGCATTTTCAGTACTTTGTATTCCTGTATAAAGTTAAATATAAACTTTCTTATTGTTATGAACGGTGAAAATTTTCCAGTAGTTAAATGTTTCACCGGTTTACCACCCTGAAGTAAATATCAACGCATTGTTATTAGATTTATTATATCATTGTGTTGTATGATCTTAAATAAAAATTAGTTATTAAAATTTTATCAACATTGATTGACATGAGAAAATCATTTAAACGAATCCATTGATTATCAGATCAAATTTAACTTTTTTTATTTAAAAGTAATAATATACACCGTATGTTCATTACATAGACAATAGCAGTCTAGACTATTATGAAACTTAAGTTATTAAGTATGGAAATATAATATTCATTGAGAGATGTGTTCAACGTTCAGTTATTACAAAAATAACAGAAAAAAAATTTAAACTTCTTTGGCTAAGAGTTCATAAACTCTTATTGTTATTATTCTTAGCATATAAATAACTTTTGGAATAAGTGCAATAGGAGATTATAGAAAGTGCATCTATACAATATATTATATTAACAATTGCTATAACTCCTATTCCATGATGGATCATTTATGGCTTACCTTTACAGATTTTTGAAAATTAATTACGTCTATACTCTAATAAAAATACATAAAATACTCAATTTAAATGCATTATACAATACCTTAGGAAATTAACAATTTATCAATATATGAAATTACTATGCTCTTTTAATATTTAAAAATGATTCAAAACAAATTTTATAGAATTTTTTAAATGTTTTTTAACATTATTAATTGAAATTTAATATACTGGCTACTTGAGAGATTAAGACTTCTGTAAGAGCTAAAAAATCTTCAGACATCTGGAGTGTTTTTTTTTTTTTTTTAAAGCAATTACACGTGGTTAGTCCTTGTAAAAAATAGTTTACTTACTGAATAAAGTGACAGATCAAAAGATGAACTCTTGAAGTTTCTAAGCTCCTACAGATGTCCTAATTGAGGAAATTTCCTGGGTATATCCATTTTAAACTTTACCATTTTATCAAGCTTTGAAAAATCTAACAACTCTAACTACAAACTGTTTGCAAATTGGACATTCTGACATTTGCTTTCCACAGATAATACAGCAAGCCATATGACCACATTCCAGAATAACACATTCAATTGGAGCATCCCAACAAATTTTACATAAGTCTGCTTCATCCAGTTCAGCGATACCTTTTTAAATATAACAAATTATATTAATTGTTTATTTCATTTAATCAAATATTAGATTACATATACATAACCATATATAATGTTTACCTTCACGTGTTCGCTTGTACTCTTCCCATAATCTAGAAGCTCTTCCCAGTAATTCACATCTTTCAACACAGCCTTTAAAATCTACTCGATTTGTACTTAGCAAATCTTTCAATTGTTTAACACTTAAATAATCTAAATCGGAAACATCTTTTATGTCAGAAAGTTTTACTAAGCCAATCCACTGTTTGAGCAAAAGATAATGAATTCTTTTAGAAAATATTGCATTAATATAAATATGAAATAAAATTTTAATTCTTACCACAGGAATTTCAGTACACACTTTTGATTGCTGTGAAGTATTTGAACAGGAAACTTCTTCCTGTTCCGTCACAATTGGTTCTGGATCATTATTTGGACTATTGCAATCACTACCTATTATTTCTTCTATTTCAATATTATTAGACTCCTCTACAGGTCTATTAGAATCTTCTTCGGTATCTGATTGCAATTCTATATTTGGAGCACCCTCATTAGCACCGTTGCTTGTGGTATTAGATGCAGGATTAGAAGCTGAGTCTGATATGATGTGGTCGCTGCTCTGATTATTATTCATAGTTGTAGGTTCAGCATGATCCAGAGGCGTAGCATTAGCTGAGCTTGGCTGTGGCTCATGCCGACTTAATCTTTCTGATATGTGTTCTGGGCTTCTATCCCGCTGGGAATGATTACCACCGCTATTTGCATATTCCATCAGAAGAGTTACTAATTCTTCTTTTTCTAAAATGTTATAACAATTAGTACTTTTACTTGTGTATATCATTATTTAATTAATAGGTACAGGCTACATAAGAAACTATAATTTGTTATATTGAATTCATTTATTATAAAAAATATCATAGATTATACATACCAACGCAACCTCTAATTGAAACTTTCTTAGCTATAAGATATTGACGTAAATCTCTAGTACGTAACTGTGCTACTTGACTTCGAATTAAAGGCCTTCTTGAAAGCATACTACAGTTGTCACAACAAAACATTTTCTCAGCACGTTTGATTAAACACTCAGAGCAAAAGTATCTTAGGCAATCTATACACTGCTTCTGAAAATTACAGCAAAATCATTTTAGAAGTGATGCAATTCGTATTTTCATTCGACTGTCAATGCTGGATAAAATTATTCTTACTTTGCGTTTAAACCAATATAATTTTGTGGTGCATGCTTCACAAGCCATGTCGATGTTATTAATAAATGTAGGATAAATAAATATTGATAAAATGTAAAAATGGATTCTTTTCCATATAATTATTACATGTTCATTCCTCTGTCATATAATTTTGTTCGTCAATATATTTATTAGCGTTAATTACGTTGCCACTTGGATATTAATAAATAGTACATTCATATATATATACATATATATATATATCTATATTTTTAATAATTCTTTTTAAAACTCACTAATAAAATTAAAACTTCATATCGTACCAGTTAGGTTTTAAGTTTATCAAATAAACCAATCATTAAATTTCAATTTAACTGGATCAAACTGAAGGGCCGGCTGGTATAAGGTTTGGGTTTGACTTTGATGTCTGCGACCCGTCAGGTCAAATCTCAAGTTTGTTCAGGTCTACTGAGAGTTTACTGTCTAACTCTAATGAGAATCGTTTAAGAAAAGTAATAATTTTTAAAGAAGGAAGGAAAGAAATAAATAATAATTTGTTCTTTTTATATCTAAATCCTGCAACACAGGGCATAAAAAGTACTGAAAAGGAACAAACTTAATAATGCGATCGAGAAAGAGAGAGGAAAACACACCACAGCAAAGAGAAAATAAGAGAACTGTGCACTGTGCAGTGACCAATCATGCTGGCTTGCTTGTTGTTAGAACTATTGGGAGTTTGGGACCAATCCAATGAGAGACTTTTATACTTAGTTCACAGCTAAACCGTCATTGGTCTTCACAAATGGAACTAGCAAGCTATACGATTCCCCAACATAAGGTCTGTTCCAGTCTGTTCTTTTTCGCTGTATTGCTGCACTAGCGGAATCACCAGGCTTAACTAACCTAAAATAATTATTAACGGACTTGTTTTTAGTGGACTGATTAGAGAAAAGACTGGAAATTTATCATTGAACTGATATACAAATGAGAAACTTTAATTATGTTTAGCAAAAAATGTAGCAAATTTGTAATAAAAAGTAGATTTATGTCAATACAAAATTATAATTTATTCAGTAACCTAAAGTATGTACGATATTTAAAAAAATATGTAGTACAAACTTACAAAAATAATCTTATGTAATTATTACATCCTTTTCCTATATAGTGAAGCATTATACATTTCAGTCGGTTTTTGAAACGGCATATGAAATGCCTGATTTTTCACGCGTCATTAATATTTATATCGCATTTGGACTTTGGCCCCATATTTAGATAATATACCGATTTTTCGTTATCACAGCTAACAGTTTGGCTGGGAATGGAACGATCATTCTTCTAATACAGAAAAAAGTAAAGCGCTTAATTTCTAATTAGACTATTGGTAAGATGAACTTTTCAATAGGTCAATTAAAGAATGTAAATTGTATCCGTTTGATACAGTGTATTAAATCTCAAGCAAAAAATGTATCTCAGTATTATAAAATAGACGAGCATATTTTCAACTTAACCGATGATCAAAAAGAGGTTAGCTTTTGTATATTATTTACATTTTGAGAATATTACATGACACGTTGGACCATTTCCTGTTTCTAGTATAATCTCATTATTTCCGGTATTATCGATCTTTGAAATCGATATCTCGAAAATCGTACTTTCAAATATAAAGGATTACATTCTTATTTTTCACTTTCAGTTGAAATCTTTGGCTTTTAATTTTGCGCAAAAAGAATTAGCACCCAAAGCAGCTGAAATAGACCGGACAAATACATTTGACAATTTAAGGGTTCGTATACTATAAAATGATCGTTAAAAATAGTTGTACATAAGTAAGTAGTAAATTGATTTAAGTTTGTTTTATTTCACAATAGTCATTTTGGAAAGATCTCGGCAAACTAGGCTTTCTCGGTATAACGGTAAAGCCGGAATACGGTGGCACTGATGGTACTTATTTCGATCATGTTTTAATTATGGAAGAATTGAGTAGAGCGTCAGCAGCAATTGCACTTAGTTACGGCGCGCATTCAAACCTATGCGTCAATCAGATCCACCGAAATGGTACGGAGGAGCAAAAACACAAATATTTGCCAAAGGTACGATTAATTTGTGTAAATCTACGTGCATTTGTGTGCGTGTATATATTGACTTTGGTAATTACACCAATTAATATGAAATATCAGCTTTGCAGCGGGGAGCATATTGGAGCTTTAGCAATGTCGGAGCCTGGGTCTGGATCGGATGTTGTGTCCATGAGATTAAAAGCTGAAAAGAAGGGTGATTACTACGTGCTAAATGGTAACAAATTTTGGATAACAAATGGACCCGATGCTGACACTTTTGTGGTTTATGCAAAGACCAATCCGAATGCGGATAAACCGCAACACGGTATTACTGCATTTATCATAGAAAAAGGAATGGAAGGTTTTAGCACAGCTCAAAAATTGGATAAGCTAGGTATGAGGGGATCCAATACGTGCGAGCTGTTATTTGAAGATTGCAAAATTCCTGGTAATTGTTTATATTACAATTATAATCGCAAAATGCCTTAATTTTTGGTTTGATTGTCATTTTTAATTGTAGCTAGTAATATATTGGGTGAGATCAATAAAGGTATATACGTTCTGTTCAGTGGATTGGATCTTGAACGTCTGGTATTATCGGCTGGTCCATTAGGGTAAGGCGCGAACCTTTATTTCAATGAAGATTTATTCAAACTTGAACGTAAAATATGCCTTTCTTCTAGTTTATTGCAAGCCTGCTGCGACGTGGCATTTGAGTATGCGCACACAAGGAAGCAATTTGGGAAAGAGATTGCACAATTTCAATTTATCCAAGTTAGTTATACAATTGGTGATAAAACAATTCGCGGATTAATGAAGAGATAATTGATCGAGATGATTTATTTTTAGGGCAAGATTGCGGATATGTATACTTCGTTAAGCACGAGCAGAACTTACTTATACTCCGTTGCAAAAGCTTGCGATGCAGGACACGTGAACCGAAAAGATTGTGCCGCTGTTATACTTTATATCGCTGAAAATGCAACCAAGGCTGCTTTGGATGCTATCCAAATACTCGGTAAATCAAAGCTTAATTCTCCTTGATAAATTTCCCTTTTCTTATATCATCCTATTTTTCTTTGCAAGGCGGGAATGGATATATAAACGATTATCCCACTGGAAGATTATTAAGAGATGCAAAGCTGTACGAGATTGGAGCTGGTACGAGCGAAGTTCGTAGACTCGTAATAGGCAGGGCCATCAGCGAAGAATATATAAATTAAGTTTAAGCACGAACCTTGTACAAAAACCATGTATAATATGTATTGTAAAATATTGTATTTATACAAAAAACTATAATTTCATATAGACTATTATTTTTATAAAATATTTTTAACGTATGAAAAAAAAAAACTGACTACCTTAATGAATAATAGTTTAAAACACCGAATGATTCATGGAATTATATTCGAAGCTTATAGCTTTCAATTGAAAGCAACAGACAGTAGCACAATAAGATCAATTATTTTTGGTCATCCCGTTCGAGCTCTTAAAACTCGTCGATCCAATCTTAGCAATCGGTAATGTATATATTGTATGATTGGCATACCGATGATATTGGGTCATTAACGCTGCCAAGCTGCATATCGAGTAGAATAATGCGTCTGGCTCTTTTTTCTAATAGGAAAAAGACATAAATCGAGTTAAATGAGTCACTAGAACGGAAGAGGAACCGTAGCCACGATTGATTAACCTTTCGCGCTATAGGTTGCTAATTTAAGTCGAACAAATCTATCGGTGACTCTTGCTTTGTCACTTCCTCTCTTTTCCTTTTCTTTATTCCTCTTTCCCTTCTGATCTAGTCTCGTCAATCGCAGTTCGACCAAAGTAATTAAAACGAGCGCGCGCCTAGGGTAGAAACGCTCACCAACTGACGTTCAGCGGCGTACAACTTTGCTTCGTCTCTCTCTTTTCTCTATCGTTGCTCAATAATATAGTCAATTTGAGGTATAAGATGGCCCTTAAGTTCTCCATAGGCAATTACTATGTAACCTACGTGAGTACCGAGTATCCAGAAATTGCACCCTCGTTTCTCGATCAAATGCATTTAACGATATACGTACGCTGAGCAGAGCATCTCTCCGAGCACGTTTTATTCGGTATCATGAATCTGTACATCATTATATTCTCATTTTTTCTTTTATATATATATATATATATATATATAATATATCATACACAAATTGATATTTCCAAGAAAAATTCATTGGCAAAGATCATTCTTCCCAAAGTATCTCGATTTGGTCATCAATAACAACATAAATTCTGATTCTGACTCGAGTCAATCGAGTTGAAGAGAATTATTTCCAAAGAAGAATAAAATAAGGGGATGAAGTACGCTTTTGTTTAATAACAGTGTTGGTAGTAGATTCTTGGAATTTGGTGTTGATTTATGAGTTCGTATACCGCAAAGCGATGGAACAGGGTCTCTTTTCCGGAAGACGTTGTCCTGCACGGAGGTTGAGGAACGGTGCGCAGCGGCTCCGCACGAGATAAGAAAACGAAGCCGCGAGGAAGAAATGCCAGGGGAACGAGTTCAGCTGTTCGGGTCGAGCCAGAACAATACAAGCGGTATGCCAATTGGAAATGAGGCCAGAGCAACGGAGACGGCCGCTTAGTTGGGCAACGAGGGAGCCCGCGGGCTTTAAGCCTGTCAAAGTCAAAGCGGCGCCGAAGCTTCCAAAGTCGTCAGAGCCACAGAAGCCTACGGTTGCGAACGCGCGTTTCTCAGTAGTAGGAAGCGTAGTGAGAAGAAGCGTGCAACGTGTAACTAACGCGATATCGGCTGGATCAGAAATTCGCGTACGCTTTATCCATATATATATATATATATATATATAACCACCACCCATTAATCGGAATAAATTTGCACGAAAGGAAGCAAGTTTAGGTTTTCCTGGTTTCTGCTCGGATCTTCGAAGAAAGTGTTATATATAAACACTCCCATAGTTCCCAACTCGTAGAGGCATAGAGTCCTTCGAGCAACGCAAGAGAGGGACGCGCGTAGCATGACGAGAAGACACACCCTGATCCTGAAGCTGAAGAGGCCCAGCGGACAACCTTGGGGCATTCGCATAGCCGGGGGTGCCGATTTGGGCACACCGATCGTCGTCACTCGCGTGAGTGAGACATTTCCCAACCTTTCTCCATCACTCACGATCATCCAGAACCATGTAACTTTATAAATGCACTTTTGGTACCATCTGCACGGTGCAAAGTGATACAAGCGTTATATATACGATAACTATATTATTTCTTTATCGACACACAGCTTATTAATTTTGTTTCATTTCATGTTCAATTATATCGTTCGTCGCATTGCGAATCGCTTTCTCAACCAATTCTCTTGCAAAATATCTTTTAGGATTTTCCATCTCTCGTCCCGTCTCAATCATTCATTATTTTTCCTGGCACCGTTATCAGTCTCCCGACCAATGGCAATAAACATTACTGATCCCGTGCCAAATACTTTTATCTTCTCGTAAAATCGGTACACGTTGTTTCATAAGGAGAATGGCATATTGCATCAATTCTGAAAGCAACAAGTGGATATAATTCGGTCGATTTAGTCGAATCGTTATTTGCTCTGGCATAATTCGTCAAATTTAAACCGTTTGCTCGTATACGCAAAAAGTGACATTTTTTTTTACAAAAGTGTATCGCAATGTTAAATATCAAAGCTTATCGATGGATCCTTCGGTGTGTTTCAGTCGGAAAACGAGCAACTGCAGAAGGGTGACGTGATCAAGAAGATCGACGACTACGATGCGCGAGATTTGAGACACATAGACGCTCAGAATCTGCTGCAAACTTCAGAGACGATCAAACTGGTGGTGGAAAGGTCTGCGACGTCAGGAGCATTGTCCCCACACGTCGACATTACGTCATCTCCGATTTTCCACCCGTTCCTTGGTCTCAGGGCTGCGACCACTAGTCTGTCAGGAAGCAAAATATACCTCATATTTTCTCTAATCTCTCTATATAAATAACAATCTCAAATCTGCAAGAATTCAAGCTTCTCCGAGCAGCACTGCGGCCACGGCAAACAACAAATCAATCAACTTTCACCTTTCATAATAATTCCAACCCTCTAACGCACGATTCGCAAATAATGCTATTCGCCTATTAAAAAGCGACTCCTTTAGGCATTTACAGCGATATTTCGCATTAATAATTTACTGGTTACAAGCTATAATAACTATATATATATATATATATATATATATATATATAGGACTCGCTGCATTAAGAGCTATTCATAAAATGAATCTTATAACTGTTTACTACAAAACAATTCTTTCTGCACAGACCAAAGCAGCCAAAAGCTCCTCAACAATTGCCAAAGAGTCCAATACCACCTTCACCATCGGTTACTCCATCCCTGGACGATTACAGATCGGACTCTTCGCCAAGCTTGTACGTGCCGCACGAACACCGAGATGAAGTTCGCGAGGAGAAAATTTATTTATCGCAGGTACCTCGAATAGAATCGCTAATAAGATCCATGATAAACGCGACGCTTCGAAGCAAATACGACTCTCGGTTTGCCACACTTTCCTACTAACCACTCAACGGTCATTTGTCCACGCTCGCTGTCCGTTTAATTCGTTGCACGAATCCTCCACACTCCTGCGCGATTTATCATCGGACTACTTCCGGATATCCTCCTTCCTCTCTCTTTTGCAACCAAACGAATAAAATTCGACTATTATCATTTTCGAGGAATATATACAATTCGAAACATAACGATGCGACAAAGTTGCATGGGCGAGTGAACGAGTTTAGAGCGAAATAAAACTAAATATTGTTATTGTTAAGTTTATTTAAAAAAAAAGTTAATCAGAAAGCTAGTATAAAAAATACTGTATTATTAATAGTAAAAATAATTATAACTACAAAGCCAAGTGCACTGGCGCGTATTGCGATCGGGCATGATCGAGAAAGCTGATTTTTGAGTCATAATTTGCGCCGTCAGGTTGCATCTGGTCGGTTGGCGCGATACGGATTGATTCGTTCGCGTGGAATATCTCGTAAAACGGATAGGTAGAAGCGAAACGTTCTTTTCTCCCGGTAAAACCCTATTTTTGGATCTTTTACGAGAAAACAATCTATAAAAAAAAGCGATTTCAAGAAACACACGTTTGAGAGGTGTCTTCATTATCAAGGAGAGAAATATTCATGAATCAGAAGAGTTTGACTTTATTTTTTTTACTCGTGCAGCGTTTGTAGCTGGATCGAAATATCGTGTTTTCGTTGAAAATAAAAAAGTGGAGTCGTTGTTCTCATTAGGTGGGGGGGGGGGGGGAGTAGCAGCGGGTAGGAAATTTTGTTTACGATAATAATCGAGCAGATTATTTTTTTAGCGCACATATGCGCTTCAGGGGTGAAGGGTGAATATCGGAAAGCACAACGTACGGAGGTGTAATCGATAAATCGCGAGAGATCTAGGGAGGACCACCCACGGTGCGGAAACGACAATGCGTCTGCTGCTGGCTTCGCGAAAAGTATGAAAAGTGCTATACGTTTATTCGCGGGACGTTCCAAGTGTGAATATATATTTTTGTTGGCCCGCCACGATGCCGGAAAGTTCGCCTACAGGCAGTTGCCATGCTATAAATATCACTTTTGCATCGAAACCACCGCTCCGATCCAATACCACTCAACGCCATTTTCATCTCGCTGGAATCATGACTCTTCAACAACTTTCGTTTCACAATATTGCTAAATATAAATCCTTCCAATGACTCTATCATATTTTGCGAGAGCAGAATCGCTTAATCGATCCACTCTGTTTTTTTTGCACTGGAAACAATGTATATATATTAATCTTATATAGAAGATACGTTCCAGCAAGAAATGGAGAATCCACACGTACATGCCTCATCCATTGCAACATCCCGTACCACTAACGCACCGTCGAAGAAGCAATAATATCCAAGGAGACTTTACAGCCTCTCATAACCCAAAAACAAATTAAAAAATCCCTTGCAAATGGCTGCACTGGGGTCATTGAACTTTTACCCCCCACCCTCCTCTTCGGTAAACCATGTACACAACCGAACAGTGATCACTGATACCGGAAGAGTGTGGTAGGTACCGATAGAAATAGCATTGGAAACGTTGTATTGGCACAATTTGCCAAACGATTCAACGCCCAACCCTATTAACCCTGTTAACTTACCCGAGCCGAAGGATGAGGAGAAAATGGAAGAAGAGAGCGATATATCATTGAGATACGAACACGCGTTCGCCAAGCGGAAATAGATTGAAATTTGGAGTGCAGTGGTGAATCGCGTGGGTCGTACGAAAATGATGAAAATGACATTGCGACGATGAGTCGGGGGGATGATTATACTGTGGGAAAGAAGGCATATGCGCGCGTGTGTGTGTGTGTGTGTGTGTGACTGTGCGAGAGAGAGAGAGAGAGAGAGAAAGAGAATCGGGTAGTTGGAGAGGAGAGAGGAAAAACGAGCGAGTGGCGTGTTAGAAAACGGCAGAGTTTGAGAGTTTAGTGCCGCCCGCGCATCACAAGTCGCAACACAGCGCGTTAGCGAATATTCCGAGTGGAGACTGAGGCACACACGGTATAGGAGAAAAGGCCACTTTCGCTTCGTTCTTTGGCCTAGCATAACGCCAGAGCCAAACCATTTCATTGGAGAATCTCGAAGACGCGATAAAAAGAGTTGTGAGAAATGCCGGCCTACACCTACCGCTACACCATCGAGAGACAGCCGAAAGAGGAAGAGGCTGCCGCCTACTGGGTACGAATCCAAATTTTCATACTACTGTCTTATCTCTGCGAAGATAACGAATTTCACTGTTTTGACGGCTGGCGGATTGCACGCTGTCACTGTAAAGTGCCGTGTTCGCGGTTTATCGGACCCACCTTGACACTTGACGTACCTTCGCTGTATATGTATAATTAATCCTCAAAGTACTCACACCTCTGGCATCAATTAAAATCACTCTGTTATATTTATCAGCGTCAAGATTTTTAAATTAATAAATTATTAGGATAAAATTGATTTGCGTAATACTCGCTGTAAGGGGAGACAGGGGCGAAAGGACAATCCGTCTTAATCAGAATAGAATGCTTCTTGGCGATATGACAAAATTTTGCGGGAAAAAAAGAGAAGTGGCGTAGAGCTGAAATAAAACGGAGATATATCGATCGAGGCTTTATTCTTAAACGCAAAAATTCGAGAAATCGCGTGGTAATGTCTTTTATCACTCGTCCGGTTCCCCGAATGAGTTTCGCGAGTCGAAGATTTTCATATATTTATCCAGCGAGCAACCTTGACACCTTAATCGAAATTAGGAGCGAGTGTGGAGTTGGGAGAGGTTTGCTCGATCGTGCGAGAAGAAAACACGAGGATTAATGATGGAAGCTAATAGAGACGAGGATCGAGGGGCGTTTGAACCGGGGATGAAAAGAAAAGTTGTCAGAACGCGTTGTAATAAAACATGTACGAGTCTTTACCCTAGCGTTCATTGGTAAGTTATTCTATTTTCGTGAACGGGATCTGGGTTACTCAAACACGCAAGGGACACGACACACACACATACACCCTCGTCGCTCCAAACGTATTTCGACAGAGGCCGATCGTTTGGTCAGCTATAAAAAAATATTTCTGTCAACCAAACGCAATTTCTTCCAGGGGAAAATTCCGTTTTAATCAGCCGTTGATATATAGGGTGATCCTCGCGTATCGAATTTCCCAATTCATTTTACTTCGGGTGGTCATTATATTTTTCTCGGTACGCGTTCGCACAGGGAGCACCACCATTCAACAATATTATTCCAATAATTATCGCGCGCGTACCAGCGCATTGGTCTCGAATTTTCACGATGACTTTAGTGGCCAGCAATAAACAATCTCGGAGAACAGGTGCTACGATGTTTCTGAATTTAGTTTGCCGATGTTTCGTAATATCTGCTAAACGTCAGCGTCATTTCTTATAATTGTCGTTTGGTAAATACGGAGAACAATCGCGGGGGAGGTTATTTTCGAAACGGAGAATATTTGATTTTTTTTTTCTAGTCGATTGAATGAAATCGGTACTTGAAATTGAATGCGTATGGGAGAGGCACCGAATGGGCTGATTTCGAGACGTTCGAGGAGACGAGGTATTAATAAAAATTTGAATGACGTCTTAAATGTTTGGTTTTGCGAGTGCCGTGACCTTGCTCGCGTGCACCAGACGTTCCCGCTCCATTAGAAGCTGTATACACCTTTTTTCTTTTCCTTTGAACCGAAGAGGAGCGAGGGAAGAGCGTAAGAAAAAGAAAAAAGAATTGGAAACTTAACATTTGTCCGAAGATAGCAAAGTTAACGCGACAAGGTACGCGTTATTTTTGCCAGCTGGGACCTTCGTCTATTTCGGGATTGTCGCCTATATACGCACCCTGCAACGTAATGTTCCTGACCCATTTATAATGAAATTCTCATAATCGAAATTTCCCCAGCAGCGTGAAATCACCAGCGTGCGTCGTGCGGAATGACATAATGTTATGAAATGTGATCCGTTTGCACATGCAGCTGCGTGACATTGAAATTCACCCCGCGGATTCTGACGCTTTCGCGTCTAGCGGAATTTATATTTCAAACATTTTGGCAGCTTTCGACTTTCTTACAACACTTACCTGTAATAGGTAAATAAACAAGGAATTTTCCACCAATTCCTTCTCGACCTTAAAACCTAAAATTATTAGCCATTTCCCCAAAGGCTTATTTCGCAGCTAAATATTATTTTCTCCAACGAGCTAAAATATTCCTTTTCGTTGGCTCGAGTGACACAGCTGATTGGAGCAGGTCTAATAATTTTCGTGCGTAGAAACAAAGTACGACTGACACAACGAAATGGCTTTGCCAAGCCCTCTCTTTGTAATACAGGAGATACACTTGTATTTTGTTCGAATTATGTGGCGTACAACACGATTTTCTCATTGTAAAACAGTGACGCCAGCCAAATATTCTAAATTGCGCGTTATGGTAAACAAGACCCACGCAGAGTTTCTTGATACTTCCGGTTGGCCGAACGATGCCAAAAATATCGAATGCGGGTAATTATTGAATGGTCGATCCAGAAAAATGTCACACTGTCCGACCATATAAGTTTATTATAAATAATTAGTTCACGATGCTGCTATAGTTTATTTGGAAAAAAGTCAAACAGCTTTCACGATTGGTTATCCGCGAATATTGAATTTCACCACTGCAGTTATATGCTTGTTACCGATTTATTTTAGAAGCTATAGCCTGTAGGTGATCCTGGCTCTTCAAAATTAATTAGCGGCCTTAATTAGCGAACACTTCTATATTAAAGCTTATATTAAAGCACACTTAATAATAATTGACATATTTTTGGCAAATAGGCAACTGCTATTCGGCTATTTACGTTTAGTCAATTAAGCTCCTTCGAGGAGCAAAATAGATGGTAAGAAAATAGATAATATTATTAACGTAGGAAATAATTTTCTCCAGCCATACCGAACGACTCCTCTGGTCTTGCCTGGTGCCAAGGTCAAGAAGGATGCGCCCCTTGGAGAGTGTTATCTGCGTCACCATCCCAATCCGATGATAAGGGCTGCTCCCCACCACTATGATCCGATTCATCCCGAAGTTGCAATGAAACAAAAGGTACGTTTTCGACAGGTTCAGTCCCAAATGAACAAACGTTAAATTATCAGCTGAAATTCCTTTGATATTCTTATGAAAACTTATCTGATCGATCGTTTCATTGAAAACCCGAACAGGTGGCGGAAACTGTAGTTCAACGTGTTTTAGGACCTAATGAAATTCCGAAGGTTTGATGCGTTCAATGTTTCAGCTTATACGCTTTAAGAATAGCTATGCCATTGCAGCCAATTATATTAATGAGTTTTCTTTTTCATCCCAGTGTTCGTAACTCACTCACCAATTATTTACAGAATGAACAGAGTTTGAAGCTGATATTTAGCAACGTACCAACTTTACACCTGCTTATAAGGAACGAACTTGACACGTTCTCAATTGTTCACTATTTTAAACATTCGTCCTTTATTTAGTTTAAAGGATACTATAATTAATTTGTTTTTCTTAATTAAGAAGAGTGGGTCTGACCTATAACATTATTTCATTGCATCGGAAGAAATGTGATGTTACGAAAATGAATTTTGACAGGTTGTTCACAAGCAGTTCAATTCTCCGATCGGTCTCTACTCTGAACAGAATATCGCCGATACCATCAAATGTCAAGCATCAGCTGTACCGTAAGCAATTAAGACATTTAAATTAATTAATTTGGAGAATAACTTATAAAAGTAGCCCTTAACCACTCTCATAGTTGATATGCATTGAAGCTTGCTTTGGCTCTGGTCACGTTACTTGATGTAGCTTAATTAATAACATACGTAGACTTAATACAGTAGTAATAATTTAATTTGCTCTGAACGTGCTATCATCAGAAAGATACCACAAAATTTCTTCGATCGAATCAGACCAAAATACTTTTGTTGATTTGACGAAAATCATTTTAAAAAACTCAGTTTCTATCGCTATTTCAATGAAAATCTGTCTTTTTAAAAGTTACGAGCAAGAAATTGTCATATTGCTTTAATGAGTCAGGTAGATTTCAGAATAGAAAGAACATATTCGCTTCTATCGCTTTGATACAATTAAACAACCGAATTCTTATCAATCTTTAGAGATCATGATTGGACGACAGGACATATTACCGGGGAATTCATGTTTTTTGAAAACTCTTGGCCGGATTTGGGAAAAACGCGGTCATTTCATTTCCTTAATACGGCTTTACGATTTTTTTTGGCGTAATGCATCACTGACATGGAGTTTGTTTATTTTACAGAATTTTCATAGACTTTTCCTTCCTGAAACAGAAACAAGAAATACAGGAGCAAGCAAGAATGTTAAAAGAGCAGGCACAGGCCGCTTCGTCGAAGAACGTGTGGCCACAGTTCAATAAGCCGAATAATTAAGAATTTCTTCATGACGTTCTTCCTTCGCTTACCTCCACTCTTAAAACGTTTGACGAAATTTTACTTCGATTTGTTTGTTATCTTACATTAGAGCCACATTAGTAGACAATAATCCATGTAATACGTACAAAACTTTTAGGAATCACGTTCTTCGGAGAACCTCCCTAGGGGGAAAATTATAAAAAAAAAAAAGAAAACTCTAAAAACAATGGATATAAATCTTGTTAAATAACAATATTGCATGCTATATAGAATAGTCAATAACTATGATGAAAAGAGTAGAGAGACTTACCGCATTACTAACCAGCCACACCGACATTTAGCAATAACATTTGCGTGTATAAGTGCTTGTGTATACCTCGGACATTTGATCATTTTTAATCGCTGTTCGCAATAATTATGCTCGCGTTTCATTTTTTCGGAGACCAGCGCCAAACAATCAATTTAACAAAATAGTCAAACAAATACGAACGTGCAAAGTTCGGTATAAATGAAAAAAAAAAGAAACAGTTTTCTGATCAAATGAGATGAGAAAAAATATAGTAGCTTGCATTACAGGCTACAGGTTTTTACGGCGTTTACCGAAAAAAAGAAATGTAGCATAATGATGAAGAGTATTAAGCTGTGCATAGATATAGATGGAGTAGAGATAGACGCGCTACCACTCTTTTTGATCGAGCTTGAGCGCTGGTAGTTTGCACGTGCGATTAACAATATTAGATAACAAAAGAAGGCACGGAAAATCGCTCTTGAACAATGAATGGCTCTCTCGGCAATGTAACAAAGGGCTGCTGCTAACCGATCCGAAAGCAACGAAGCAAGGATAATTTAAGAGTCCGTCTCTGCACATGCGAAATTCCACGTGCAGCTTGAGGAAGCCAGTGAAGTACGACCCGAGCAAAAGCGAGGCTTACAAGGCCCTCCAAGAAGAGGCAATGGGTGATTATGTTCAGGAGGTCAGTCAGCCAGTCCGTACCGGTGTCTTCTCCCCACATAAAGTCAATCAGAACAGGGTGAGTTCACCAATTCCTTATGGTAATCTGATTTTTCTCTAGCGAGTTGTACTTCGATTCAATATACTCCTCGCGTTTTACAGGTAAATCGTCCACGTCCGAAAAGCCCTGCTGTGGCCTACGTAAGTACAGAATTCAGTGTATTTAGTTGATACAGCACTCTCTTTTCTATCCACCCTACGATATAAATATATATATTATATATATGTAATTTTTTGTTGTGTAAAAAGCATGAGATAAAAGTGATACGCTCTGTAAGACATTCTACGATTACATAATTATTTTAGATGGGACGTTAATATCTTTGCACTGTAAGCATGTTAATTTAATGGTTCTTTATCTCTTTCATTAAGGGTGGATATAGACGCCCCTTCCCTCTCCCTTTCGTTAAGGATCACACCAACAACATCTAAAACTTTTTCTGTCAGCTTGTACGTGTTACTTGCATCTCCTAAGCTTTTTTATCTACTTCTTTCTATGTTTTGGTAATATCATTACTTTAATTTCTTCTTGTATAAGTAACAAAAATTATTCTAAAATGTTGAAAACAACCCGTTTCTCTATTTCTGTTTCTGTGAAAATTTACAAAGGACAAAATTAATCTTTTAAATGTTTTTTCCGGAATGCCGAAGCTAAAATTGGTTAAAATGAAATGAATTGTGAAAAGTGATTGCTTATGACTAAATGGTAATGCATCTTTATAAATAAATGTATATATGTAAATTTTAGGTGACCACCTTTGAGGATGACGGAGAAAAAATTCACCAGAGCAATAGTTTTAAGAGAATTATGTACAGCGTGCTAGGCCAAACTGATTACTGAACCTTAATCTGATGTTATAAGCTTTCCTTATTTATCATGTTAAACGAATACGTATATATATTTTATTTATTGTTCCGTAATAAATAAACTTAAAAAAAAACGACTGCCTTGATGGATCACCAAAGATAATAAGATGATTCGCAAGTGAATGCTTGAATGTAGGCATAAAATAATAAAAGATATATAAAATAAAAATTTATAAAACGTGATTCTCTGTGTAATTACAGACTTGTGCTGTTAAGTAGCCTTTAAATAAGATTAATGGGAATTAGTAACAAAATTGCTTCATTAGTAGGCATTCTATATATTTTTTTCTCAAAATAATATATAGTAATCTATTTAGAAACTTGATTATCCTTACTTCTTGATATGTTTGTATTACTTTAAAACTCAACGACTAAATGTAATATTATAAGGAGCGACTAGATTGTCAATTTTCGTCAAATCTACTGAACTTTGAATAAAATTTATGAAGTAATGTAATTTAACTTCATGTAAGTTAATGTTCACATCATAATATCTACTAAATGAATATTTTTCCTAATAAAACTTATATTTCTATGCAAGCGTTTGCCTTTTTATCTCACATGTCGACATACCAAATTAGTGTTAGTGAAGTAACGGTAAGTAAACATAAATAAATAGTTTTACAAGATTTATCATAAACCACGTTGCATTTATATTTTATTCAATATTTTGCAATTTTGAGTAGAGCTGTCTTTATTTACTCTCAAGAAACAGAGGCTGGTTTCTCACAAACAATGTGGTATTCCTTTCCAGAAGGATTATGTTGCATTACTAATACTATTATTCCAAAATATATTACTCGCAGATGTTCATTCAAGTTGGTATAATATTTTTCTGGCAAATAAACCTCGACGGTTGCCATTAAAATTGTAGTTCTTTTAAATAATTCACAGGTTGATGAATATAAATACTATGCCTTTGTAGACTATGCAGTGTCCAACGACAGACCGTTTAAAGTAAATTAAAATTAAAAGTAGTTAATAGATATTATCGTTACTAGTTTATTCTCTACTTGCACCACTTGCTTTTAAGTCATTGTACCGTTTGGAACTTTTCATGGAATAGCACTAATGCTTGAGTTTTCCAACGTTTAAAGTTTACTTGAGTTTCAATTAATATTTGAACAAATTTAAGCGACTTTAATAATATGATTATCAGTAAACGTCACTTCTCTATTGAGCATATCCTATTGCCAATCGTTTAAACCTTTACTTTAGATTTTGTTCATATAATAAATAGTTAAAATGGTTAGTAACTGTTTCCATTGGTATTATCTAAAGTAATACCAAAGGATTTATTTCCCTAATACTATCATGTAGTATCATGAAAAGTTACAATCAGTAATGGTACTACTAGACAAGTTTTAGTACGCTCTGCGTACATTTTGATAAATTAAAAATAATACTTTTTAACCTCGTAGCCTTCAAAAAGTTAGTACATCATATGTTAACAAAATGACACAATAATGTACACACGTGAATTTATTATGCTAACGCAAATTGTATACTTTCGGATAAAATTATTGCAAGGCGCAATGAGATATTCATGTTGAACAGTTTTTGTAATTATTTATAGTTGTCCAAATTCATTAAAAAATACTATCAACTCAACCACTCTCACCGGTTTCAGCACTCAGACGTATATACACTTAGAAAGAAAAATATACAAAATCGCACATACAGGTAATAAAGAAAATAGAAATGCTAAATTTATGAACCACTCACTGCAACACATGATTAAAAGTTAAAGATAAATATTAAAACAAACAAAAGAGTCAAAAATGTTTTCTTGAATATTTATGCTGCATTAAATAGCTTCGTTTGCGTTAGCAAAAAATTCACTTAAATATATAGTTAAATGGCCCAAAAAGCCATTTAACATGCTGTTTTATCTATTTCGACGAAGGTAAAGCAAAATAGAGAAATGTCATATGTAGACAAAATAATAAATAAAATTTAGTTTCTACATGGTACTATAAAGAAAGTTAAAGGCTCAAAGCGTCGTCCAAAAGTTGTTTCAACTCTTTAAGATGCTGCATTTTACTTCCAGTTGCGGGAGATGCTGCAGTAGGTCTTCCAGCGTACCTGTAACACAAATAAATTAATATTATCGCTGCAACACTTAAAGGTCAAAATATATTTAACAGAACGTAAAAATAGTAACGTTAAAACAGTGCATTGAGTAACCATTTCTTTCGTGAAATACGTATAAGAATAACACGTTACATGACTATGATGAATATAGCATAGCTCTATAAAAATACTATCACTGATTACCTCACGGCTCTCTGTTTTACTTTTTGTTCAGTGGCATCTGCTGATTGTGCCTCTGTCTGTGCGACAGTAGGCTTTTCTACTGATTTTGACGAGGAAAACCAACCATTGAACCACCCTCCACTACTTGGTCCGTTATTTGCTGTATCCCCGCTACTGCAACACGGCCCAAATTTTTTACTTCACTCAAAATGAAAAACAAATCAAAAATACTGAACAAAAAGAAAACAAAGGAAAGAAACGAATTTTTACTTTATATTAGTTAATTTAATATTTACTAGCAATATAATTTATAATTAGTGATATTAAATACATCTTTTGCAACTTTATCGTGTAAAGTGAAAAATATGGGCCATGTGAACAAATACGTGTGGCAACAATTCTCTAATTTATTTCTAAGCATATAAGATTAATTGACATCGATTACGTTTCAGATACTAGTGCAATTAAAATATCTTCACAATAACCTATTTCGATAAATGTTTCTGAAGAATAAGGTTAAAAATAAGCAAAATGATAAATTAAAGAAAATTACTTAAAATAAATAAAAAGAAGGATAACAGAACGATTTTTTTTTCAACAAATTATCCAAAAATAAATTAATAGGATATATGTTTTAAAAACCATTCCCTTCCGAACAATAATAGCAAATTTAAGATAAATAATGACGAGAAGGATGACCAATGTCTTATTTCTTCAATGAACGGTCTAGTGAATGATTTTTAAATAGCGGTAAAAATGTATAATATGAAATTAAAACTTACGTAACACCGCGGACGCCGTTCAATGCTGTTTGGAACCTAGGTTGTACATAGGTCCATGCACCTTGATTTTTGTGTTCTTCTTGAGCCCAAATCAATTCCGCATTAGGATATTTAGCAGCTTCCTTCTTTATAAGATCGTATGGGAAAGGTGAAATCTAAAGGAGGCCAAAAATTAGTACAAAAAATATCGTCTTAGAGCCCACGATGTTAAATGATTATGGAAAAACATTTACCTGTTCAACTCTTGCAATGGCAATTTTGTCGTCGGCTTGGCGCTCGCCGCGAGACTTTTTCAAATCGTAGTATACTTTTCCAGAGCAGAAGAGCAGCTTTTTAACGTTGTTAGAATTATCAACTGCTGTTCCTTCCTCGGGAATAACTCTAAGAAATTCTGTATTTTCTGTCATCAAGTCAAAGCTGGATCTTGCCTCTGGATGACGAAGTAAAGATTTTGGAGTCATCAAGATCAATGGTTTTCGGAAAGGCAAAGCAATTTGTCTTCTGAGAATATGGAATATATTAGCGGGTGTACTGCAATTAGCTACAATCCAATTTATGTCGTGCAGCTGTCGCACTGCGAATTCCTCGCTTTCTGGTGGGAAGTAGTCTGGATCATCTGCACACATCTGGAGGAAACGCTCTAAACGGGCACTCGAATGTTCCGGTCCCTGAAGTTATATAAAGAGAATTTATTTAATATAGACGCTGTATTTGACACATTTATCGAAATATTTTAAATGTTATACGAAGACTTACCATTCCTTCAAGACCATGAGGCTGTAACATGACAAGGCCCGATTGGCGTACCCACTTAGCTTGCCCACTGCTGATGAACTGATCTATGATTGGTTGAGCTGTATTGTTAAAGTCCCCAAATTGAGCCTCCCAGCAGACAAGAGCATTCGGATTAGTCATGGAGTATCCCAATTCGAACCCTATCAAAAAGGATCAATACATCAGTAAAAAAGTACTCTGTAGAAATTTCGTTACAAATAAATTAATTTTACGATGGTTTACCAAGTACTCCGAACTCTGATAGGGAGCTGTTACAAACAGTATAAGGTGCCTGATCTGGGTATAAGTAGCATAGCGTTCTATAAGTAGCTTTGTCTACGGTTTGATGGTGTAGTACGTGATGTCTGTGAGAGAAAGTTCCTCTTTCTACATCTTGACCAGATAATCTGACATGAATGCCCTCTTTCAAAAGAGATCCAAAAGCCATTGCTTCTCCAAGAGCCCAGTCAACTGTTCTTGCTTCAATCATTTCCATGCGAGATTTTAAGATACGTTCAATACCTAAATTGTAAAATGTATTAAATGTTCAGTTTTGTAAATTGATCAATTTTAAGCAAACGCGTTAATATTAAATCAGACCTTTGTGAATAACGAATTCAGCTGCGTTGGGTGGTGGCGACGAAAATTTTTTGCCAATGTGGACAAGAGTATCCTCTTTGATACCGGTAGGAGATACTTTTAATGGGTCCTTGCCTTCGAAAAAGCCTGACCATGGAGAATCCAGCCAATCCTTATATTTAATATGAGTTTCTTGTCTAGCATTGGTATATGCCTCTTCGCAAATCTTTTCATATTTGTCTTTGACATCTTTAACTTCCTCCTGGGTTACAACTCCGCTTGATATAAGCGAGTTAGCATAGAGATCAAGGGCAGGTGGAGTATTTTTAATCTTCCGGTACATGAGCGGCTGCGTAAACATTGGCTCGTCAATTTCATTATGTCCATTTCTTCTGTAAGAGACCAAGTCAATAACCACATCCTTGTGGAAAGTGGCTCTCCATTCAGCAGCGACTTTGCATACGTGCATTACAGCTTCAGGATCATCAGAGTTAACGTGGAAGATTGGAGCATTCACGACTCGTGCAACATCTAACACGATGAAAATTTTATTAAGCATAACTTTAAAACATTCAGAACAATAAAAAGTAAAACAATAGCAAACCTGTGCAGTATGGTGAAGAGCGTGAATGTCTTGGATCGGTGGTAAATCCAATTTGGTTATTAACAACAATGTGAACTGTACCATGAGTCGTGTAATCTGGTAAATCTGACAGATGCATTGTTTCAAAAACAATACCCTGTCCACAAAATGCTGCATCACCGTGCAAAAGTATGGACATTACCTACGGTTTATTCAAATTATTTTTTACAAAGGAACGAATTACACGCCAATATTTTCAATTCGAACAATCATTTTTACCTTCTTGCCTTCACCATCACCCCTATAGAATTGCTCAGCACGAGTTTTTCCTTGTACTATTGGATCCACAGCTTCCAAATGGGATGGATTTGCGACTACTGCCAAACGAATATTTTTATTTGTTACTCTGTTCAAACGCTCGATGTAAGTTCCCAAGTGGTATTTCACATCACCAGAGCCCTGTAAAATGATTTTGTCTTTAATCGACGGACCATGATTGCCAGGTTTAATTGATTTAATATATTTACGTCGTCTGCTGCTTCAAGGGCAGCGAATTGGGTAAAGATCTGGCTCAATGGTTTACGACAAACATTAGCAAGTACGTTTAAACGTCCTCGATGTGGCATGCCCATAACGATAGACTCTACGCCCAATTCTGTAGATTTGTCAATAACTTGCTTCATTGCCGGTATCAGAATTTCGCAGCCTTCCAAACCAAACCGTTTCTCCGATGACCATTTACGTGCGAGGAATGCCTCAAATCTAATAACAAAAATAAATTTGCATAAATAACTAAATCAAATTAATAAAAATTAGTGACCAAACACATACCCAGTAGCACGTGTTAATCTGGCTAAAATCAATCGTTTCTCGTCATTGCCCATCTCCATGATACCTGGTGTTTCCATTTTTTGACGAATCCAATTACATTGTTCAAGAGAGTTGATAAACATGAATTCGACTCCAATATGACCGCAGTAAGCTGATTCCAAACGTTTCAGGATTTCGCGAAGAGGCAATGATTTCTCTTTGCCCCCGATAAAGGTGGTTGATGGCAATTTGAAAACGCGATCCATGTCAGACTCCTCTGTATAAACGATTAATAAAATATTTCTTCTAATTTTTCAATTCACGTGAAATAATCATGTCTTAAAAACAATCGTTTATACTATATGCATTGTCAGATTTTAATATTTTTGTTAACTATAATGTAAGAAAATATGAAGTCAGGTAAAAAATTATTCTATTTTTTTTTTTTTTTAGGAATCGATGCAAAACTGTAATTTGTGCCAGGTAAGCCATGTTAACTCATTAAAATTTGACAAAGTATTTATTAGCTTTCTCGCTGAATACTGATACTGAAAATGTAGGCAAATGAATAAATTGACTGTCATCAAGAAATCGTAGTTTTGATTAAATTATCACGTTGCTGCTATCAAATTCATTAATATTCTTTTTCTTACTAAGTAATAATGTTATATAATAATCTTATGCAAATACGCAAAATGATAAAACTTGCATTCATGCAACTAAACCTTTACAAAACTTCTATGGAAAGATATGAAAATTTAATAAACAATAATAAAACACAAAAACAACTAAAAAATAATAAATTATGCTGGACAAGGAAACGATAGAAACCGCAAAACGATTATCTAACAAAAGATAAATTATATAAGCACAACATAAAAGAAGAATAATGTAACGAAAAAGCATAAAACAAAGATAAAACAAACGAAACGGTTAAAAGAGAGTATTACTCGTGTTAAAAAATTAATTGTGGGCATTATTCAAATAGAGAAAAAGAGAGACATAGTTTATACGATCTGTAATAGACAAAAATAATAATGTTAACTTAATATATAAGATATTTTTCAGACCACTATACCTGAAAACTATTATAATGCCATGCAGATACATTTTCTGATTCTCAAAACATTTATAAGCGTATTTTTCTACCGATTGCCTTCAGAAGATGTATAGATCAGTAACAAGAGATGGAAATGTACAAAACACCCAAGCACCAGATTTATATAATATATATTATGTTTAAACTGTTTTATACCTATGTAGCCCCAAATCTGAACCAGTAGCCACCAATAAACTATAGTGCAAGTTTACCGTATTCCAAAAAAGAATCCCTTTGAATTATATTATTACATACGTTTCATTAAAGCAGCTACTCGATATTGTAGATCCTGAGAGTAAGTAGTGCGAGGTCTCTTTCCTGTGGACATTAGACTCGAAATGAATAATTAAACTGTAAATAGAGATTTGTTTTAATCGTCCTTTTCACCAGCAAAACCTTTTTCCATTTTAAGTCCTATATTTAAACGGTTCCTCGACAAGAAAACATTTAGTACTGATCCACAATAAGAAATGCAATATGTAGATAATGTTCGAAATGATTCAACAGTCAAATTACATTTGCTAGAAACTAGCAAGGGGCTACATACTAGCTATAATATTATATATATTTTTTTTAATATTAAAAACTAATAACGAATGAAGTATGCAGTAAGATACTTGATAAGCTAATCAGTAAACTCTTACAGAAGTTTGAGGCCACAGATACTCTCAAACACATAATAATTTTACTGATTAGCAAAAACTTAATCACTTAAATAATACTATTATCTAAAAGTATATTATTAATCAAAAATATAAAAATATCTCTTGCAATTTATTCAGAAACATATTCATTTGGGCTTACCGAATGAATAATGACTATAGAGCAACTCTTGAGGATGCCTATCATCAAGATCTGCGCTGTTGATGCCAAGCGGATCCAATTTAGCGATATGATGGCCACGAATCTGTCAATTTAATGGTATATACATACCAAAAATAAATAAACTAGCTGCGTAACATTTTAGTAGCATTTACAAAATTAATATTATCATCGAATGTATAAAAAGATATATATTCACTTTACCAGGAATCTATAAAAAATAATTTATGGATGTTCAACAATTGCTTAGATCAAAACTCTACAGCTTTATGACAAACATGAACATTCACTAATGTGACATTTTCACTGTAATTAACCAATTTGTAACAAGAAAATTATACCCCTTTATAACAATAGAGTAAGTAAAAAGCATAGATTATAAATGTTATTTATTTAATTAATGCTAATAAGATGCAAAGCTAAGCAAATTGGTACAATATAAAAGCAGCAAGAATAGTGTATGAATTAATAATGCATGTTTTTGTAAGCAGCATGCAAAGCATGAGATATAAACAGCATAATTTCTTACCTGAGCATTCCTTCTTTGAAATATAATAATGTATCTAAATGTATCATACAAAGTTTATAACGCATGAAACTTTAACAGAAGCATATAAAACAGAAATGTATCAATAGTCGTCTTTTTCGAAGTTTATCTTATATTATTCATTCGTTATGATGAAAGTTTCTATTGTTATTCTCTGTATATTATTTATATACAAGTATCTTAATAAAAAAACTTCGTCGGCTAGAACTACATTCTGTTAGATAAAACTTATCACAAGGAAAAATGAAAGCTTAAAACAAAGGATGGAAATATAAATGCAACTTCCAAATGTAATTCTCTTAGCTGATATCCCTCACAGCCACATTTTCAGTATCAGTTCGTACTCTACCATAGCTTGTAAAATACATTAAACTTTTGATCGAATGGATTAAATCATTTGAATTAGAGGAATTAGAAATTATAAAAATATACAGCATGAAAACAAAATTTAATGAATTCAAAAGCCATGATATGTATGTATATGAATCAAAGTATACCATGTGCAAACAGGTGAAGGTGTGAATAAATGAGAGCTTAATCATGAGTAACAGAAAGCCAATTCTTGTAACTATGATCCTAAGATTTTGGAAATATCTTTTTCATCACGCGAACCTTTACCTTTGGCACAAGATAATAATATTTTGAAACGGTAGGGAGCAAAGCCTTACCAAGCATATATTGACGAAGAACTTGCTCTGGAGACCCCTTGCGGGCTGCATAATGAGTGTGTATCAGGTCTGTTTGCATGATACCCAATGGGTCCAAATCAGCGACTAAGTGACCTCGTGCCTATTTTAATGAATAATATCGACACAACTCCAAATTTATTATTTTCATTATTATTTTCTATACTTTAAAATAATTGTAATAAAGATATTCTCGCAAAACTCAATACTATTTACTCTCTTTTCTTGATAACTTCAAATAGTTCATTCTTTGTAAAAACTTTACCGTTCTTTATTTTTGATTGCAAAATTAATTTTTTGGCACTTTAACGTCTCGCTTGATCATACTGAATTAAATGTAAAAATAATTATTTGCTTGGTAGTAAATATAATTATAATAATGTATTAGAATGAAAAATAGCACCACATGCTTTAGGAAGAGAGTATAAGAAGGTAATGATATTTAATAATACTAAACTTATGTTACTGTTAATATAAACTAACTTAGGTCAATAATCATTATTATATTTAATCATCCTGACCTTTTATATTCATATTTTCCAAATTAAAAATTTTACTGTCAAAGATTGATATTAATTTTAATATTCAATCCCCACAATTTTTTTTGCAATATAGAAAAAAAAAACATAAAATAAAATGAATTGACTTAAAGTTCAATATAATAATAAAAAATTGTAGCCCAAGCAATTTCAACCACAGTCATTCCTGTCAATATCCTTCCAACCATAGCATATATACCACCTTAAAAGCAGTAATTTGTATCATGTATATAGACCAAATATGCTGAGAATATTTATCCCATATATAATAAAAATATACCCTTTGTAATAATAAATATATCCCATATTCTTTTGATGGAGAAATTTACACGAAAGCCCCTACTGAGTAAAATGAACTATAATGTTAAAAAATATCTTACATTACCATGCATGAGTGTTTTTTCCCCTAAACATGTAACACAATACATTATGCATGTTACAATTACATGCATTCGCAAATCAGCCGCTATTTTTAAATAAAATATTAGGGTATAAAACTTCCTCATATTTTCAGAAAAATATTTCTGCATAACTTAAAACTTTTATATTATAAAATTACATTTTTAATACTTAGAACGAATATTTTACTGTAAGTTAATACTAAAACTACCAATCAGTGGTCAAATAATAATTTTACATTTAAGCACACGTGTATAAAATATTTATTGGTAGTTTTAGTTTTTAATAAAGAAAAGCACATAAAAAGATATTACTATTGACATACTTCTATCAATATCATAAAGTGCATGTACACATTGATATTTTAAACAATAAAAAAATTTTTAAAGTTTGCAAAAAAATAATAAATTACTCATCTTTAATAGCAATTTAACCATAAAATGGTAAACATTTAAATTTCAAAGATACCTTAAATTAAGGTACAAATTATGAAAGATTAATGTACCTGGTAAGATCGAATAATAGCTTGTACAGCAAGGTGGTCATCAATTATTTTCTCATTAATAGGCATTTGACCAATTTGAGATCCACCAGCAAGTGGTAACAAAGCGCCAAGTGGTATTTGATTGTGACTTGTAGCAAGTGATGGAGGTGCTTGATACGCAAGACCAGGTCCTGCTCCAGCTGTACTACTGCGGAAGAATGAGTCCCAGGACTACCAAACAATAATAATTGTTAAAAGTTATAACAAGGCACAAAAGACACAAAGATATAAAAATACAATAAAACTAACCACATGGACACTATGAGGATCTTGTAACCAAGCATTGTACATTTCTTCAACATAGGAGCTGGAGCTGCCATTTAAAAATGGCTCTGTAGCTGCACGGCTATTGTAATTTCTTACACATTCCACTAAAACCAATTTATTACTCCTGTCCAAAGGATGACTTCTCACCAGCCATGATGCAAACCGTTCAGCCCCGCACATACGTGGTGCCAGCGGGGCTAACGTGCTAAACAGAGTCCTTGCCTTATACATTTTTACCTAAAATAGAATGAAATTAATAAATTTATATATGAAATAATGAGAAAAATTATAATTCATTAAACTATGTTATAAAAGAAAAAATATGCTTTTCATAATAAACCCTTTTAAGTTATATTTTATTCATTCTCAAATGTCTAGCAGTAATGACAGAATAGACATATAGCTACAAAGGATGAAGCATTCAATAAATTTCTACTTGACATAATCAATGTTATATTTTCTTATCAGTAAGAGACAGAAATGTTATCAGATTGTACTCAATGTGTTGTTGAAATAAGCAGACATCTTAAAAAGTAAATAATTCAAATCATCATCTGGTAATTTATTTAAATTTCTGTAAATGCCGTTTTCTCAAAATAAAATTAAGTTTTTAAATAATACAAATGTTTTTCATACTATAATGTTGCAAGGATATAAAAATAAGAGATCATATAATCAGTATTTAGTCTAGAGATAAATGTGTCGCAGTAATCCTCAAATTAAAAATATCAATATCGCAAGAGAGCTCTGTAGACATGACTAATTGCATTTACTAACAGTATGATAAAAGTGTGAAGGCAAAGTTTTGTTATTAAAATTATGTAGCACATGTAACTGAAGCACTAGAAATTAAATAATAGTTTAGGAATATTTGAAATGAATAAAATCCAGATATATCGAGTTATTAATTAGAATTGCCATGCAAGAATAAATTGTCCCTGACATAAATAAAACTGCACAATACTATTACTGAGAAGAAGTAAAAGAAATTGTGATCTTGCATTATCTTATATGGTATAAAAGAAAGAAAAGTATAAGCAACACAGTGTATGTGTGGATATTATCAATTGGCATAAAGAAATAAAAATGTTAATGAGACTTAGCTACTGTTGAATCACATGTCTGATAGTTGCAAAGGTGTCATATATATGCAGTATTTTTATTAGGAGCATGATTACAATGTAGTCTGATACAAACATATATGGGTGCATTTTCTGCATATTAATCTTATATGTATGTACAATATTGTTTACAGTCAACTTGTAGAAAAAGTTGCCGAAATGTAATACATGTATGTAGAAAGATTACACAACTACACGTAATATAGATATATGTCTAGTCAGAAATATTTCGTGTTATAACCCCCTTCGTAATGTAGATATAAGTAAATTGAAACATATTACAAATAAAAAATTGGTACGTGCATGAAGAAGTGTACATTGATCATTTAAATGCGAATAAAAGAATCCAGTAAAGCAGACAATCTCTTTGAATAGAAATAAAGTAGACACTTCATTCAGTCAGGTGACTATTTTCGTCTGGTGCAATATTTTTACGTAACCGACTAACCGCTAGAAATAGAACGGAAGGGAAATAATTTTTGTGAAAAGGAAAAGGGAGCAATTTAGGTGTCGAGGGATGGGGTATTTATGATCTCTTTAATACTGCAAATTTGTGGAATTTGACATACCTGATGTTAACGAAACACGATGACAGCCAATCCAGTCCACCATTTGCTACTCACACTTCACGGTGCTCAGAGTTCAGACAAATCAGTCAGGTAGGCCGACCCGCGCACCGAATAAGAGAACCCCCTTCCAATATATTCAGGGCAATTCGACATTGGCGCCCCTATCGGTGACAGCACAAAGCATTCGTAAAACCCGCTCAATTTGAATCACGCGATGTGCGCGTTTATTAAATATTTTTCGACAAAGTGAATTTATCTGTCATTGTTTTTAGGTACAGTTAAATAAACAAAAACGTAATATAGAAGAGGATGACGCTTCTTTGATGGTTATGGAAGAATTATAGTAGAAAGCTTAATTTATAGCTTCTTTTTATAAATGTTTTTGTAGATCTTTTTCCTTATATCATCAAATGGACACGAAAGCTTTTTAAAATAGCGCAGCATGCTCATTGAAAACGCGAGTGATCATGGATTTATGGTAATCTCTCTTAAATTTACCATTTCGATATTTTCCCCTTGCCATTTAAACCTCGCTTAGTTTACTGATCAATTATAAATTTTACAACTACTGCTTTTTCTGAAACATTTAAGTGTTTCACCCAGTAAAGGAACTTTGGAAGGAAAATTACCAGGAAAAAAAAGTGACCAAGATATTATTTTATCAGGTTCTTTGACTCTCCATACCCGTGACTTTTTACTTGCGGCTATTTTAAATGAACATTCAAAATGTTTCTTTCGTTCAGAAGTAGGCCAAAGGGTAGACATAGCCGAGACTAAATTCGAAGCGTTAAGAGCACAACTGGATTATACAAAAACATTGTACAACGCACAAAATCTTAAAAAAAGAACCGAGGGTACTCCCAGTTTGAGGGACCATTTAAATTCTCGGAATGATTCATACTCTAAATTGCCTCTATACTCCGACACCGCTAAAAGAACTATAGTGATATCTCCTCGATCGGCGCACATTCAACAAAAGAGTGAGGAAAAGAGCTTTGGTAACAAGTTTCAACAACGAGGTACCGTATTTTTTCATATTAAACAATTTATACATTTTTCAGCAATAAAAAATGACAGTTTATTTAAAAATGCGACGCTAGCTGTTTTACCACAAGGTCGCGGTCCCTCGGAAAATTCCAGTGGTGATGTTCCGATGAGCGTGACGGTCAGAAATATTTTTCAGTCAAACAAAACTCGAATGACAACGCTGAAAGATTTAACGGAATTGGGCGAGCAGAATAGTTCAGAGCTGTTGCTCGGCTCGACGAAGAATTCTCAGGTAACGCGGCGAACGTTCGATTCTACGAATGAATATTTTTGTTTACAATTAAATGGATTGAAAACGATGTAGGAAAACAGCATCGACTCGAAGGAATCGTCCTCCAATAAGATACACACTTGCGCGGAGGAAAATGATCAGAAGACTAATGAAACAGAGGCGAAGGATGCATTCGTCGAGAAAAGCGCGGAAAATATCACGCGCAAACCTAAGGCAAAACCCGAGAAGAAGCAGAAATCAATTTATTCGACCTTGACGAAGATGAAGCCTCAAATGCCCAATTTGAGTGAAATGGTTGGGGCAAGATTTAAGAGAAAAAGGGGGAGGGTACGGAGCTCTCTGTCGAAGACTTCCGTCACAACGAAAGACACTTGCTTTACGGGAAGGCAGGAGACCAAGAGAAAGAAGCCGCAGCTGCAGCAACAACAGCAGAAGCAGCAGCAACAGAAAGTGGAACCACAGAAACCGCAGCAACAACAGCAGCAACAACAGCAATGTACAAAACATCCATGTCTTTCCGTGAGACTTGATTTCAGTCGTCCCAACTTGTTACTTTAGGTCGATCGAATTTCCAGGTATTCCTGCCGCTCCGTTAGCCAGCAACAACAACAGTCCACTTCCGGCCGAGCCGGCGAGCCAGCCAAAAAAGTGGTCGGACGGAATAGAGGACATTTATCACAACAAAGCTGCAGTAAGGAGTGCATCCGTCTCGCTAGTGTGCAGCAAACACTCTAAAATTTACTCGCAAGCAAAAAACTTCAATAACGAGCTAGCCTCGCACAGCAACCCAATAAAAAAACTTACCAACAGAGGCAGAGTCAGCGAGCGTCATGAACGCAACGAGTCGGTTTGCAATACTTCGATCTTTGCGGAGATGAATAACGAGTAAGTTAGAGGTAATCGATTGACGTTGGGTGGAACGTTGCTGTAATGATCCGTGCTTGTGAAAAATATAGAACAGCGCGAACAGAAATGACGAGAAAATTGGAGGTCGGTCAGCCGGAGGAGGGGAAGAAGCTCGACGACGGCGTGGAATTGCTGAAAGCCCCCGATGAGTCCTTCGGGAACCAACGTTTCGATCCACTGATAGTGCATAATTACCAAATGCCGACGTTAGCGTCCAAACTGAAAATAGCGAGGCGATCGTATTTCCATGAGTTTAGCTTTCGAAATATTCCGTTTGTGGTGGGAACGTCGGTATCGCCGAGTCACAATCTGGGTCTGAATATTCAGCAAGTAAGTTAGAATCTCGTGCGTAGAATTATCAATGACGCAGAGTTCGATGATAAAAGAGAATAAGAGCCATTCGATCATCAGGTGTTGAACATAATAAAAACAAGACATCCAATGGTCGGTGGTTCGACCCCCTTGTTGATTCGCAAGGTCAGCAGAGGAATGAAACCAGTAACGGCGCTTTTAGAGATTCAAAATGAACATTTCACTGTCAATAAAGATTTTCCGTTGTCCAATATGAACAGTCGTCAAATGAATATGCCATATAGCGGATTCCACAAACAATACGAAAATACGTTTTCGAGCTTTATGAGGCCCGCCATGATGAACCCTGTGTTGAACAAGACAGACCTGCTCACCGAAAAACCCTCTGTCATACCGGAGATAGATAGTCAAGACGAGGGTCCCGATAATATTCAAGCCCTTCCCAAGATCCAAACTGATCGACCTTTCACGAAGAACAACATGAAATTCAGTAATAAAGGTGCCAAAGCATCCGCGAGGATTTCGAGCACGACGATCGACCCGGTAAGAGCTGTTATTGAATAATTATCCTAAAGACTGATCGAACGCTTGTTAATAATATCACAACGACTCTTGCGGCACAGGGTATCTTCACTCACGCCGAAGAGACGATGAGCGTAAACTCTTTGGCCCAGAATCCCAGCATGAAAGGAATAAAGAGCGTGTTTGTTAAACTACACGACGAGTTTAAAGAAATGAATACGTAAGTGTAAAAATATTTAACGACGTTTCTCACGTGCAACGTACAGCTCGTTAAAATTCACTGAAACTAATCTCGCGTCGATAGGAAATACGACAAATTAAAAGCGGAAACGAAAACCAACAGCAACAACAAACAGTTGAGCAAACAATTGGCGGAATTGGAGGTAGAGATCAATGCGAAAGAAGAAGAAATAAATGCCTTCATAAATCTTTACAAAGAAGTAATCCAATTGCTTTGAAATATTGACATTTTTCTTTAGAAAGTTGAACGACTAATGCGATAACTTTCCGTATCAGGTCATGACCTTGAAACACCAGATGAAGTTATTGCAACAGAGGAACAGTTTTGTCTGTGTTGGAGCGGATTATCCAATGTCGAAGCATTGTTGTCGAATGCCTTATTGTCATGGGAGGGCTTGTTACGAAGGGCAGATGGACATTTGGCAGCACTACAAACGAAACGTCATTTCGAACGTTAGACAGCCTCCAACGTCTTTCCGCTTGGCTGGGCTTTTACGACAAATTCAATCTTACCAGAAACAGCTGAAACACGAGACGTAATGATTGAAAAAGGCCCGTTTCTCTTAATGATATATTTATTAATGTAGCATAACAATGTATTGTTCAATAATGAATCACTCGTTATTTAAAATTGAGATGGAAATAAATGAGATACAAGGATTGTCATATAACAAAATATACATTGACAGATCATATTTTTTATTCATCTGTGTACTACTTCTATCATATGTAGGACGAGCCGCTCGAAACGTCCCAGAGAGTCGGAACGTAAAAATTCATTTATCTGCGTAATTCCGAGAGATATCGATCCTTCGCCCAAGGCCTTTTTGTCAATGCAAACGGGGGAGAAGCCTCGGAAAGGTCCTGTGCAAAGAATCGACATCTTTTATAGTTAATATGGGACACCATTTTTTTACGCCGTACCTCTTCCGTTCTCCGGGGCGTGTCAAGTGCCTCACCTTGTATATGTATAATATAATAACGTTCATTCGTACGATTTTATGTATGATACTATTGATATTTATCCATACCATTTATATGTATATATACATAATTAACATGTATATAAACGCCAAAGTTGGGTGGAATTTTTGTAAAAGATTTTTGAACGCTTTGTCCTGCAGTAGATTCTCGGGTGCGACTACGCGTAATAAGTATGGTAGTCGAAGGTACTATAATATCATTAAATTTATCATATTACTGATTTTCCTGCGTCACATGGATCTAATCTATCATAAATACGTGTACTGCAAATCATATGGACTTCGCTTGTAACATCTACGTGAGAAACTCTCTTCTCTCGAATACTATGCCGAAATATGCATTGAGCTCGCGTGCTTTATACTTTTTCCAAGATATGAAAGTGAACCGTTGAACAATGCATTTTTTTTTTTTTTTTTTTGGATATCTTTCAAGCAACTACACAGAATCATTCGATCGTCCTTATTACATAGTTCCTTTGCTACAAACTACGAAATATATCTTAAATAACGTTAATATAAAATGTCACCTTATGCCTACGTTATATTAATATTTCTTTTTCCCATCGCGCACGAATTGCAACTTATATTCCACTAGAAACAATATTATTTCTGTGGCACGAAATATAAAATTAATTTCTTCTCGTAAATATAGTGCTTTTTTGTTGTTGTAGAAACACGAGCTGATGCGGAAGGTCGAAAGTTTTACAAGAATCTTTAACGAAAGTATCAAAAAATATAATTCTACGCCTTGTTCGATTAATCAATTAAACGTACGCAATAAAAAGATTGCATTGCTATATACCTATGTGTGTATATATATATATGTATCTATGCAATTTGCGTAACGAAAAACGTTCATTAGATTTTTGCTTCCACATCGATGGATTCTACCTCGACTCGTTTTTCTCAAAAAGAACACTCGATTATATTATCATGTGTGGTCTCGACTATGATAATATATATCAACAGCAGATATTTGAGAGTACTTGAAAAAACATCTTCCACACCGATGTTCTCAAGAGTATGTTATTATTAATCCCATCCATCCCCATTCCTTTGCCACAAAAGTGAAACCTTCTCACGTACACACTTCTCCTCTTTAACAGAAGTATATATCTCATTATATCACAGACTAAAAAATGCTTTGGTCTAAAAAATCGTTTCGTTTATATCATCCTCGCCATTTTTCCAACGGTCAAACTTTGTTTGGGTCCGCGATCTTTAACACGAAATCCGAGTGTGATCGTATAGATATCATAGTTCCGAAATGATGGATTCAACTAATCGTACAAAATTCTATCCTCTATAATATAAAGGTCCTAGAAAATTGGTTTCTCTCGTGAAAACCTAATTATACAGCTTGATAATGCTATATGTACATATATAATTAGGAACAACGTGTGTGTTATAAAAAGAAAAATACTATACAAAAATAATGCGCTAATAATAAAAGTAATCATATAATGGGGCTAACCAAACGTTAAATAAAAACAGCTGTCTCATACACGCGCACCGTCATTTCAGAATTATGTTCCGCCTATTCCACCAATTAGTACCTTGCTAATCTATCTCAAGATAAATCTATACATACATAGAATACAGCATGATGTGAAAACTGCAAGAATTATAAACTATGGTATAGTATAGCTTCGACGTATGTATCTTTAACAATTTGGTCTACGATGCATGTATGCATGCACGATGTTCTTATACGTAGCGTACGTCGGTGTGTGCAGACTTATATAATTTGTCGAAAGTGTGACAATGCTTTTAGCTCGCGCAGTACGCTTTTTTTTCTGCGATACAGTAAAATCTTGATACATTATCAATTTGCGATCGAGGACAACGAGTGGCTGATCTCATTGTTAAATTAGCAAAATCAAGTGTTAGGCCAATGGTAATAATAAACGCTATGGAGAAACAATTTGCGAGGCGCTAAAATAATTATCGCAGCGCTCGTGTACACTCATTTAATTTCATTGATTCTTAAGTATAAATACTGTTTATCAACTAATATATTTCTTTCCTTGTCAATTTCTGGAGCAGACAATCAGGCAAAAAAACACTTCGATATCTATACTATATATATATATATAGTGCGTAGTCTCACGTTTTACCTCTTTTTAAATTCACTGACCCAGTTCGAACAATTCAAGGTTGCTCCGTCGTTTAACGACGATTCGCTATTGCCTACGGTAGTAGTAAAAAGGTGTACAACCAAGCCCGCAATGTCTCGCTCATAACATAAACATAAAAATCAACAAGTACGTAATGGATCCTTTCAATGCGTATCAAGATTGTAACATTCTTTTATAGTAATCTTATAGAATTACAACACGTGATATTTACTACAAGGTACTTAGATTATACAAGCAGCCTCGCGAAGATGGTTCTTCGATCTTCGCGATATATATCATTGTTACGTGGAAATCCAGTGCTTCTCGAACCAGCATTCAATAATTCAATGTTAAACACTCTTTTTAGTCTTTTTTTTAGTTCCGTTGATATAATACAAATTCGCAAAGTAGCAGTGTCCTGGGAGAAAAACAAAACGAACGCGAAATAAATTAGAAAATAGAGGAAATAAAATAACATCTTTGTGTCTCTAAAGGAGATAAATACAAATTTTAAATATTAAATACTAAAACGAAATAACTTTACATTAAATAGAGAACGATGAAAGACTTTTATATAATTTCTTCGAGGAATCCTTCCATGTGAATAAGCTAACGTAACGAGATTCTCTTCCCGTCAATATCATCCATTTATGATTCAACTTGGTGTATTCTGCCCAGCTATGCAATTGTGTGCACATAAAATAATACTTTATACTCTTTCCCCATATGTTCAACAATTCAACTATGAATATAACTATAGAATGCTTCTATGTGCAACATTTTAGGTCTATCGACGAAAATAAACTGTCGTGATTACAATTATTTATGTTCGAGTGGCGCGTTGATTTCGTACTAGGCAAGATATATTCCGAGTCGAGTAAGAGCATTACATGCAACTCGTCGCACTAATACAATTATTCTGTTCAATAGATGAGACTTTTTCATTAAATTAAATCCCCTCCCACAATTGGTTGCTTTTATAAAATTGTTGGCTGGGCTGATTACGTTACGTAAATTTCAGTCGAATGGTCTTTAACACCTAAGATATCAGAATCCTCTTGAGTACAGTGAACATTGAAACCTCGATTAAGCTTTTTTAGTTTTCTCGAGAAGTGCGGTGATTAAACGAAGTTTTGCTCTAGCGTCTTTATAAGACTCGTATATGGTGAAAACCTGCGGTCCACGATCCTCCCTTTGCATCTTCCGACCAACGCGAGCTTCGAATTGTACCTCGAGCTCTTTGATAGCCCTTCCGAGACGTTTCTTCTCTTCCCTCGTAGCTCGTTGTTGCGCCAGCAACTCCTCCCTGTAACGGACCACCAAGTAAATTAACGATTGATCATCAAGACCACAAAAGTGTACAATCGTCGAAGACGGTGGACCACTTACAGTGGGAGCGCGTGAAGAATCTCGCCCGCAGCTCGGCTTCCTTCGCTGCTGCTCGGTTGACTGTCGCTGTCACTCTGCAGTGGCTCTATGGAATCTATGCAATCTAGAATACCTCTGTGGGACATGTCTGGCTCGCTAGCTCGTCTTTCCGCATCTACAGGATTACCAGGTAGAGTCGTGGATGTAAAGTCCATTGCTTCGTGCTCCAAAATGGTGGCCAGCTCTGGCACGCTGTCCTTATTTTTACTCTGTAAAACGTCAGGTAACCATGCAGCTATTTCAGTCAGAATCAAATATCGGAGAGAGTTATCCTGCTCGGTGGACTCCTCGAAGAAACACTTACCGCACCAGCTCTTATGAGCAATCTCTTCAACGTTCTGTATCTGTCGTAAAGCGACCTCACAGCTTCCCTGTCCTCCTTTGGAATCGGACTACCAAAAGCATCCTCGATGTGAAGCAGAGCTCTTTGAACAGCTATTTTCTCATCCAGAAGCTGCTCGTACGTTAGCTCGTCCATATTCTGGGGTCTGTTGTGCTTCGCACGCTTCTCGCTCAGCTTCTTCTCAGCCTCCTTCGTCATCTCTTCGATCGACATCGTCCTAGACTTCTCCCTGCTGTTATTGTTGTTCGTTGAACTAGATACGGAATTTAATGTGTTGTTCGTGTTCGCCAGCAGAGCACCGACTGGATCCTCCTTCAACAATTTATGCTCTTTCCTCAATTTATGCAGCTCCCTGCACAACTTTTTTATATCCCTGTTGCTCATCTTATCGGGATGATTGGATTGATAGCTAAAATTCTCTTCAAACTCGTCCTCGCACTTTTTGATTCTTTTCTTAAGACCATTAATATGTTTCATTAGATTTTTTAGGCCCAATTCTGCGGGAGGTATGATATTTTGTTGAGCGTCGGTTTCCGAATAGAATCTCCGAGGTATTAGCAAAGAGTTTCTTGGCGACAGCATTGCTTCGACACGAGCGTTCGACGTTTCTTCCTACAGAAAAATCAATTTCAACCATCGCATATTTAAGTTTAAGCAAATTGCATCAGCACGACGAAAATATTGCTTTTATAATTCACCTCTTCGGGTCGATGCTGAAATCCCCAATTGGTCAAACTGGGGTTGTTCGAATCCTCGTGATCTGCTGACGCTGGACGAGCTGGTGAAGGAGATTCGCTCGGACCACTGCTCAACATTTCCAAAAAACTTTGTGCTGGAGATATGCTGTGACTGGGTGGACTCGGAGATACGTTATAGATATTTTCTATCTCGTCATCATTTTCCTGTCGATGCAAATTGTAAAATGTACAATCAGTTTCTTCTTTACCCTCTCCAATTAGTTTCCAGAAGAGTCTTTGCTTACCTTGCTAGAATTTTGATCAGATTCCAGGAGTTTGTGGACTCTTCTTATTCGACCTTGTCTCCTTCCTCTGGGGGTGATACTTCTGCTGAATCTTTCGCTACTCCTCAATCTTTCGGCATCGTACTCGAACCTCTCCGTAGCTACGACCACCTCGCAAGTCGATGGAACTGGTAACGACTTTTTCGATACCGGAGAAACATTTGTCCTCTCGTGAAGAGGCAAAGTGGCGCATCTCTGAAATGCAAAAAAAATAATGATCCAGCTTCGAATCAACTATTCGTTCGATGGAAATTCAGTATTAGTCCTCGGTAGTGTTCTCCAGTATCACATACGTTAACGAAACAATTACGGTGCTACTCAAAGTCTTGTCCGTATTGTTATGAAAACAATTGCCTCCTGTTTACACCCTGAGCAATATTTTTAAGAAAAATTCATGCGAAAAGGATAATAATCTCTTGCACTGACCACTCCATGACCCATGTCTTGGTCAGCTTGACTCAATACGGTCGCGCGTTCTCCACTGTTGAAATCCTCGTGGCTACTGACACGTCTAATGGTATCCGCGGTGTCAGTAGGACTGTCCAAAACCCGCTCTTCGCTGTTACTCCTGCAAAATACATGAATCGAGATAAGCAAAGGGTTTTCCATTTACATAAGAAATAATGGTAACACGAGAATGTTTACGGACGATTACAATTCAGTTGTCGCCAAAACAATGTTTCTGTTATGAAAACGTTGTTACCTTATCAGTTTTCGTTCTTGACAACAAGACTCCCGTCGTTCTTTACGTTTGCGCCGTTTCAGTGCGCAAAGTAGGGACGCCCCTTCCGAGTCAGCCGGCTCGTCTTTGGTGTTTTTACAAATTTTGCAATCACCGGATAGGATCACGCCGTTGGTCGTCGAGTCACGAATACTGTAATTAAAAAATAAATCTCTTATAAATAATTGCAAGGAGTATAAAGTGTCTCGGCGGATTTTGCACGAGATGCAAAAATTATCATAGGAAGGGGGGGGGGGGGGAGTTTTCTAATCGATCGGAAGAGACGACTTTGTACCGTTACAGCATGGTATACCATGGTATAGATCGTTATCTTTTATGCGTCTATTTACGGAGATAGTGAAATGCTGACAGGTTTCAGGTGGTTAGAATCATATTTGCGATGGGATTTCTTATTGAAGAAGCTTAGTTTATGGAGTGCAGTAAGTGATCGCGGAGTGTAAATACTTTCGCTATGAGTCATACCGCTCTTCGCGATAACACTCGTGCGGTTAAAATCTCTGCCCGGAAACGAAGCAACTAGCAATGGCATTTCGCCAAATATCACAAGATTTTTCCATCTTTCTGTCCATCCTGCAGTTTTACACCGTCTTTACGCAGGGTCAAACAAGTTGTTTTCCTCGTAAAAGTACAATGCACTGTACGTTGCGTAAACGTCTCTACATACAATAAAGGTATATTTTGTCAAGGACTGATGCATGGTCGATCGAAACTTTGCGATTGCTGTCTATTGAACGAAACTGTAGACTTTTTTAATAATTTTGCAAAAGCCAACTTGCTAATTTTCCAGTCTCTACTGTGATCTGTATAGTTTTGCTGACGCATGCATAACAGATGCTATTCAAATGTTTTTCGCGAGATTTATCATTGTTACCAGTACTGGTAATTTTTTCGCACGGAACGATCACCCCTCGAAACTCTAAATGTGATATAGCGAAAAGAGTCACCGTACAAAAGACAAAGCTTGGGTACAGTTTTGCTCGTACTTGAAGAAACCTACAATTTCTTTCGTAAATTACCAATTTGGCAAAGAATCGTACATTTTGCTTCGCTTTCCAAGCTAGTTTTTCTCACGAGAGGTAACAGGTCCGTTTAAGCGCTGATCTTTTACTTTCATTCAAACCGGATGTTCCGAATTGCTTGTAAACATCCATCAAATGTAGAAATGGCGATCATGCGAGGAAATTTCACATCGAGTAGAAAATGCACAACTGTTTGAAATAATAACAACTTTGCTTTGCGGTAGAGAAATAGATCTATATATATATTACGTTATAATTTAATTAAAGCTGGTAATTAATCAAGGTTATCCGGTACACGTACGTCACAAACGTCTTTTAATTTCAAAAACTTTCAAACTCGCCTCCAGCATAATTTTATAAAATACTATAACTTACAATGTATAAGAATTCCTCTCGATCGATCATGGCCAACAAGAATGAAACGGAGCAGAAGGATCGAGAAATGTAAAGTTTTCGAGAACAATTGTCATGAATGATTAAAGTTTCTCCTTGCGGTTCGCTGCAAGTGGAAGTTTTCGATATTGACGAGCGATATATGTATCGAGTAAGTTCAATGAACGGATAAACAATAGGTATGCGTGTGACTAATATTTATAAATATTCTTCAGGAAAGAACGAAAAGACGCGTTGAGACCGACATAATTAAGTTTTGGTCAAACGAGGGATTTTGCAGAGAAAGAGCAAAAAAGGAGGAGTCCTCGTGAGGTGGGCCAACTCCGTTCGTACCTGTTTGGCATGAATCGATACTGGGTGCATGAGGTCGAGCCGGCATGAAGAAGCGTGCTCGGATTCTTCCGATGAACGTTGACGACGACGGAGTGCATCGCGCGAGCATCAGAGAGTCTCAAACAACGTCCATGTGTTACGATTAACGCTTGTACAGTGTCATCGAGTGGAGAAACGGGAAAGAGGGGGAGGGGGTAGTTTGCAAACGTTGTGTATATATATATATATATATATATATACAGGAGGCAGAGAACGGAGTTTGTCCCGATTATCGCTTTCCCGAGTTACACACTCGCACACACACACTTAGAGACATAGGAAGAAAATATGCAACTCACAGTACGCGAATCCCTTGGTCCCGTAGGGGGCACTCATGTAATCACAAACACCAACTTTCTTTTCCAATGGCGGACCACTGGTCTGAAGACGAGTCTCTCCGCGATTCGATGAAACATTTATGGTGGCCTGGTTGTAGAAAATGGAAAAGAAGCGAGTGAGCCAGTAAGAGTCGAGGAGAGAGAAGGAGAGGAGGAGAGAGAGAGAGGCTGCTCTCCAGCACGAGCAGTGACGAGACGGAAGGTGAGACGTCTGCACGCACGCACGCACGCACGCACGCACGAATAACGCAGGAGTGCCAGCAGGATGGAATATTCCGTTTGTCTTCGATAGTCGAGCGTTTTTTTGTGCGCACGTGTGCTCCGAGGACTCTCCGTCTCTCTCTCTCTCTCTCTCTCTCTCTCTCTCTCTCGCGTTCACGACTCGACTCGACGACACACCGTTCACCTCCTCTCGATATGGTTTTTCCTTTCTCGTGACTCGGGCGATTCAACTGGCGAATCGTACGCGAGAGAATCTCGATGATAAATGCAAATTTTCGTCCTTTGCAAATGGCCGAGATATTTATCTACCGCACACACACACACACACACACACGCGCGCGCGCGCTTGTGCTAGATGGTTGTTCGTAAGTGAACGTATATATATATATATACGCACAACGACCGATGAGAGAGAACTGTGAAGAAACTACCGGACTCCGCTCCGGGTCAGTCGGAGGAACTCGGCAGAACTACTCACGGAAGACTCGTCGACACGAGTCGGAACTCGAGTCTCGAAGTGGCCGGTGATGGGACAGCAGCGTGTGGAATATACTAAACTGGCTAGTGGCTGCTGGTGTGCGGCCACGTTGTATATCGGAGGGACACAGAAAATCGACTGCGCCGGCTTGCCGGTCGATCTCTGTCTATATCCGTACGCTGCAAGCCTCGCTCCTACACGCCTCTCGTTTCCTTGTGTGAGAGCATGTATCGATGTGTATGAAGCAAAGTAAGCGTAGTACGTGTTCGAAGCCCCGTATATTGCCGCCAAGCGTGCACATGACCCAGGAGCGTATCTCCCGCCGCGTAGTTCCCGTCTTCCTCATCGATCATCCGTCCAAACCCTCTTAAACCCCTTGGCTAACGCTCATTCAACCTTCCCCACTCCCCCAAATTCCCTCGACTCTCGTACCTGTGGCACATACCTGAAATAGGAAGCTCGTTCGTTGGGAAACGAAGAAATGATTCAAGAATGCGAATTATAAGAAAGGACTCTTTGTTTTTCGTAAAATTTGGAGTTATTTTTTAATTGCTGAAGAGATAAAAGTCTGGTGAGGTTGATGTGTAGGAATTATGTATAATTATCGATGCACGCGGTATGGGTAGAATTTTTATAGCTCTGTGTAACGCGTAGTTCCCGAAGAGACGATCTATTGATCGGAGCTTGCAGTGTCTAGGGGTAAATGTGCTTTAATAAAGCTGTGGAAGCATAATGAACTTTACGTATTGTTGACCGAGTGGAAAAACACCCCATTTTGCAGCGAGTGACAGAACGCGTCAAACGATCCACGCGCGGTTTCCCGTGTGTACCGGAGAGCGATACAAACAGCTTCAAACCGGTTACGAACTCGTTGCCGCCGGTACAAGTTACACTGATCAAAAATTTAATTTTCAACGCGACAGGAGTCGTGCACGTATCGCCTCGTTAAATTATTAACGCGATTTAAATATTTATCATCGGCTAGTGAGCCTCATGATTCGATTATGGCTTTGGTTTGCACACGAACTCGTAAAATTTCTAATGACTGCAAACTGTCAAACACTCGACTCTTGCACACGTGACGAAATTTCGTTTATTATTGGACTTGGCTATTTGGCAGGTTGTTCTCGGTCGAGCACAGCATGTACAAAATAAATAACTTGGTTGGATCTATATAGGAGACCGAGTCTGTAAAATAATATATATATATATATATATATATATAACGGTCAATTCTAGATTAGTATAAATTGTCATAATTGTGGAGGAACTTTCTCGATACACGAGTCATTGTTGACCGACTCCTCTATCTGCCCCATAAAAGGTAAACTTAATTACATCAATTATTATACGTTGCCACTAATATAGGTCAAGTTACGGATTAAAGAGGTAAATAAATATACATATAGCTTGTATGCTCTTAATGGGATTAGCCCTCAATGTCACTCTTGTTCATTAACGTTTTTTTTTTACAACGGAGAGAAGTTAGGGTCTCGACATAATATTTGCACGATCTTACATTTGGATCCTGACGTCAACGGCTCTATTTTCGATCGTCGTAGAGGGATTTTCAGCGCCAAGTAACATCGTAGATACTTGGTTATCTAGCGTTTTCCATGATTGCCGCGCAGTATGGATAGCTTGGATCCGACCGTTGTCCCAATTTTTCTAGTATTATATATATATATATTAATAAAAATTCCGCACAAAAAACTGTGTTACGTTTCGATGAATGAAACAACATTTTGCAAGTAGCTCGAATGACATTCGAAAGAAACCGGCTCCCCTGCAACAGTTATAGCATCGTTACGTCATCGGGCCCAAGTTTTACCGGAGGAAGGTGGGCTGTGGGCCCAATGGCACGGCACGTGTTTGCCGAATCGCAAACTCGTTTAATATATATATATATATATATATATATATGTGTGTGTGTGTGTGTGTGTGTAGGTCTTCGCAACAATATAATACCACTAATGTAAGTAGGTACTTTGATATCCGAGCAGTCATGCAAGGCGCGCATCATGCAACATCGGCCAAGTAGCTATATTTGGAAATTTCTAGACTCTGACGCTAAACACGCGATAATGTAATTGCTCCCCCCCCCCCTTTCTCTCTCCCCTCTCAATCTTTCTCTATGAAATAATTTGCCACGACGGACGGTGCGTTAACACGCTCCACAGGTTGGACAAAGGAATCACCTTGAATTACTTACAATCGATGAAACACTTTGACCCATTCGAATCGAACTAAGAGAAGCAGCAACTCTTCAGCGTTCATCGCTCCCTTCGTGTTATTCGAAAATAAAGATGCTCGCTTATTGGCAACGCTTCGAGATTATTTTTGCACTTGTAATCTAATTTGCAGGTAACGCGAAAAACATAAACTCTTTAATAGAACGCAGTGATTATTTCTGTTTCGAGAGTCTACGTGGTCATGAATTTAGCATATCGCATGTAGAAGCTTTTTCAGGTTCGAGTGGATCCTTTCCGAGTGTTTGCACGATCATCCGTTAAAGATCCATAAAGGCCACTGGAAATCGTATAATATCTAGATATCGTTTGCAGAAGACACGCTTAAAGGTGATACCCTGCGTTGTGCAGACAACCGCGAGAATTGATCAAGGGTCTTGCATCACGAGAAACAATAGCGTTACGAAATATTTTCTAGAGTTCTCTGCTCCATTGGAATATAATGCGTATAATTTAATCGCACGTGGGCACGATATTCGCATGGCGAATTAACGCGCGCGAGTCGGAAATTTCCGTTTGACACGTCCTTTACTTTCTTCGATCTATACGGACAGTAGCACGGGTGTAGCGTCCCGTTTCAGGGTGAGCGAGAACAGTTACGAATCTCGAACAGTTTCAAGGTTAACCAGAATGCGTTTGGCCCATTGTGAGTCACACATATATAGGTATGGCCGGTTTACGATGAAAGGGAGTGAAAGAGACGCATAAGAGGCGAGTATAATAAAAAAGGGCTCGCTCTTGGCGTGGACCGTAAAATTTTCCACCCTTCTTATACCATGAGACTAGCTTCCATCGCGATACCACTGTACTTTTCCATTTCTCCTCTCGAGGAATACAAAGTTTGTACCATCGCACAACGTCTCTCTCCAATATTATTTCCAAGTATATATTATTTAACACACTGATACAGTCTGTCAAAAATTCTTCGACTTTATTACTTAGAAATGCAAGATAAACATTCGTTGAGAGGAAGTCCGAGATACTTTTATCTTAGTCTGAATTTTTATTATTATCGTTAATCTGTGTATGTATATAGGTATACCGATTAACTTATTCAAAGCTTTTGTAAACTTGATCCGCTTGCGAATATAAGGAAGCAGTGTAAAGAATATCGAATGTTCGGGCTTTGTAAACTAGGAAGTCGTTCTACGTCTGACGGATTGTCTAGAGTCAATATAATATCTAAAATAGGTCCTGGTGTATTGCCAGGATTACGGGTATGACTGACACAGGACGTCGATTTTCTCGCGCTAAAATCAGAAACTACGCAGTTACACGGAAAGTAAAAACAATTTTGACAAAAATAGGTATTCCAGACTCCCCCTCCCAGTAGTGTTGCACACGTGATCCTTTCAACATGGAAGAAATCCATAATCTCTATATAAGTAAGTTTATTTTTTAGCAGGCGATAAAACTGAGAGTAAGAGTAATACCTTATTAATACCAATAGCGTACGTGTCGTACACGTATATTCTCGTACACGTATAGCAACAGGAAAACATCTTTTCCAATTTTTTAATTTACAATTTTCCATTATTACCCGCTTTTCGTTAGCAAGGAATTAAAATGATTAAGCTGCTTTGAAATACAAATATAATTTCTATTTTTCTATGCACAAATGCAGCGTCGTAATTTTGTAACGAATCGTATAATCCGTGCATTAAAAATTTTACTCGTTACTCGCTAAGAAAGTAAAACGACGAGGTATTCGGTTAACTTTGGTCTGTCTTTATTATTAGTATTAAAAGTTGACACCGGAAAAAAGTACAGAAAGTGTAGAAAGTATAGTTAAAGCGAACGATCTTAAAGTCTCGTGATCGAGCGTGTCTATCAATATTGTATGCTGTGTTATGGGTTTGTACGAGTCTCATAATTCAAAGACTTCGTAAATCCTTCAAGCGCCCACGCTTTCGCGTTTCCTACAATGTTGTTCTACGAGTAGCAAAGACACGTGCCTCATTCAATTTTATATTGTATTATTGCGGCTCGATCCAACGACCTTAGACGACCTTTCCAAGCAGCGAACTTGAACATTGATTTTTACGCACAAAATTATCTGTATATGTGTGTGTAGAGTGTACTCGTGCCAAACTAAGGCTTCAGCGCCACTTTAAACACAGCGTTTATGCAATAAAACTTGCAGAATTTCTCAGAGTGCCATTTTTTCTTCCACTCCCTCCTCCTCGACCCTGCAGTCTTTCCCTCCCCGAGTCTCTGATCCCCCATTTTTCAAAGGTTTCTTAACTCGACAACACTCGCGCAATCTCGCTAAAAGCAAAATGCCTTTTCCTTCATTCCCTGCTTCCTATTGCCAAGATAATTCTTGCAATAATTTTATCCGATTTCGCTCCTCTCTCATAATTTCCGCTGCATCAATTATTGTTAAAGCGTTCGAAGAATGCTGCGTAGCGGCGAATCCTTCGACGGTTAAAAGCTTTATCGATGAGTATTACGTGTCATTAAATGTTGTACAGCTGAATTGCTATCAGAAATACGAGCTAATTCGTCGTGTCAAATAGCAAGACATATCGATGAGAACCGAACAAATTGTCGCTCATCGATAATTATTGCTTCGCTATTACAATCACCTTATTCAACTCGTGTGTCTAGTAATATTCGAATATTGTTCTGTCTTTTCTATATTAATAACGATAATTAATCATCGTAGAGGAAGTTTCCAAGTTACGAATGAACATTTCAACAATTGACGAAAATTGTTTTATCTACGAATTTTGGGGCAAACAGCAAGATGAATCGATGAGAATCGGGCAAATTGTTGCTCGTCGATAATTATTGCTTCGGTATAATCATAATATTCGACTCGTATGTGCAATAATATATATTTGAATTGTCCTGTCTTTTCTATTAATAACGATAATTAGTAATCGTAGAGGAAGTTTCCAAGTTACGAATGAACATTTCAACAATTGACGAAAATTGTATTATCGATGAATTTAACGAATCGAGGTATAGCATTTTTTCATGATATATCTAACTGATAAATGCTCGTATCATTAAAACGATTCGCCTGCTTCGAAATCGTCGGTGAGTCTATAGGCAATAATACACCGTATCACAGAACTCGTGTGATGTCACGGGTCAATTAAGCTCAATAAGTAAAACTCTTGGATGTGTCTTAAAAATAGAAACGGAGTATCATTGGAGAATTGGCAGGATGAATTAAAACTAAAAATGTATACGTGATTACGTAATGCATGTATGAATGAAATAATAATTAAGAGAGGGTAGAGAGCGATGTGGACGAGGAGAATATTTTAATAAATGCAATAGCGAGGGCATCGTGCCAAAAGGCACAAGACATCGTGACATCTGCAGAATTACGATTCAATGTGTGTCAATGTCAAAAATCTTGCGTTGCTGAATATTTCCAGTTCGAGTCGATGCACCAGGCGCGATCGTCCTTCGTTCCCCACATATTTCATATATGCACCAACGTATATAATTAATCGGTAAAGAACGATATCTTTGCGTTTCCCATCAAATCCTCTTAAAAGGAAGGACTTGGAGTTTGTCACTATCTAGAATATTCTATTGCGTAGTAACAGAGTATCGATTTTAGTGCTTGGACGGAGGGCACGAGTAAACTTAATTCTGTAGGAAGCAACAATTAATATTTCAAAGAGAATCAACCCCCAAGTTTTCAATAAAATTTCAATCAAGCATGGCGATAACGTGGAACAAGACAAACTTTCAGAATAAACTTGATTGAACGAGTCTATCGTTGGCGATTTGGCAAAATAAGCCCGTTCCAGCAACGTCCTATAAATCTACAGTTAAAGATTACTAATCACGGAAGGAACAATCGGTCGCGGCCTTTTTCAAGTACGGACACGAGGCGGAAGGACAAGGATACGTATAGAAATTACAAACATTCGAAACAGTGGTAAGCAGCTATTTTATATAGACATGTATATACCAGTGTATACATGTATTTGTGTACACGTGCCATTATGCACACGTAAAACTTTCTTCGGTGAAGGTCACTGGGAAATATAGCACCGAGTCGACGATATTTTCGAGATCTTAATTCGAGCATCGAGCATATCAACACTGCGATAGCGGTATTGATGAAAAAAGCGAAGAAAGATGCTTTCTCTCTCGTCGCGATTGCAATCGAGACGCGCACATTTCACTCTTATATTTAGCGTCCTATCGATTCGCCTCTGAATCGCATGTGTTTCGCAGAGGGAACACACATGGAAGGGACGTCGATCGATGGAATTTTTAGCGTTTAATGAACGTAATTATTTTCAACCGATGGCTTCTCGATTTATGCGATTAAAAAGTAGACAAAGTATATCGTTTCAACAGCCTGCGGGTTATTGATAATCTTCGAGTAATAATAATTCTCGCCCACGAGACGGGATGTGGTTTTATTAATAAAAGCGTGTATTAAAAATGTGAAACCGATAGGTTAATTCTACAACCTATAACAGGTTATAATCGTAGGACGTGGATCGACGCAATGTTTACAAGGAGAGAGAGAGAGAGAGAGAGAGAGAGAGACGAACTTACCAATCTGGAAAGAGGGCAGATGCTTCGGCTAGAATATCTCGGAGCAAAGTGGTGGCTGGCGGGACATGAGGTAGAATGACGGGTGCGAAGACGCCACAAACGCCGGCACTTCGCCCGTGCCTCGCCTCGTATTTGCTTAGGTATATGGCCAGGTATCCTAAGAGACGATAGTGAGAAGACGGTAGGGTCGACAGCTGCTCTTTCGTTGAAATTATCCAAGATTTTCGATCGGTGCAATAAAGTTCTGCAAGGATTCGCATCATCGGTATATATTTCACGGTAGCTTCGAGAAAGGTTAGGGAGGATCAACGTGATTGATCGATAAATAAAAATTAGCTCTCACGATTGTGAAGATGTAGCAATCTGGTGACAAGTGGGGATGAAACGACGGGTTGTGGCAGTTCTTTGAGGTACTGGCGAAGAAGGGTGGCTGCTGTCGGAGGACACGCGGCACCCTCAAGGTCAGCATCGCCTCGTCTCTCGAAAGCAGTCCTGAGCCTCCCTACCAGCCTCGGGTTGCCTCCGGAGAGTCGAAAGACAGCGGCACTTTCGAATCCATTGACCTCGATGTAACTGCAGAGTCGATGCACCACGTACGGAACACCGGTGTCCAGATAAGTGTCGACCAAATCTAGCCTCGAGCCGAATACCTTGGTGGATCCGGTGCAACGGCCAAGCAGAGTTCCCGCGAGATCGCGTTTCACTCTTGCCAGACGTGATTCGTCCTGCGGGACGCCATTGGTGTTTCATTCGTGTTTCATCTCGCTCGGTATTGTTATTATTATTTTGTCCACGCGGTGAGAACTTTGACCTCCGCTCGTCTTACCTTATCGCGAATTTGGCGGGAACGGGTAGGGCTTGCCGAAGAGTCCCGTTGTTGTTGCTGCTGCTGTTGATGATGATGATGGTTGTTGCGATGATGATGAGGATGATGTTCTTGCTGAGAGCGTCTCATCCCACTTGGTCTGCACCGCGACCCGCCGTCGCCACCACACTGACAACAGTGAGGAACGTATTTGTAACGACCTTCTCAGTATCTGTTCAGAAAAAACTGATCAATGAACGCACGTACCCCACGCAGACGTATCCTTTCTATCGCTACTTTTACATCTCTAATTTAAGCACGACACTGTATTCTATACTGTAACGTGTATCTTATTATCTTTTTTATGTCGCAAGTGTCGCTAATAATTTTATTAAAGAACGAGCATGAAAAACGTGTCTAATTAATTTTATCATTACTATAATTATGCATGACTCATCCAAGTCTCTTAAAAATTTCATGGTTATTCCAAGTTTAGTATTATATATATACTAGTGGAGAAAAAGAAGAATCTATTATCGCAATACGTACAATGCACTCTTTCGCGAGCCTCCACAGGTTGAAGTGTGCAGAGCTCAGTCTGGTGGAGGTTCTCTCGAACAAAAATTCGGGGCTCTTCCGGTATAGCTTCTCGCGTTCCGATGGTTTTACCTATCGCTTCCCTCTCATCAGGATCGATCTAGCGATTCGAGCACATGCGTTGTATCTCCTATTGTTGCTGTTGTTGTCGTTGTATTCTCAGTCGATCTGCATCAAATCAACGCACTTTCCATCTATATCTATACGCGAAACTAATTAATTGTCCAGGTATAGAGAGTCCAGAGTGACCACAGTGGTGGAATAGGTTTCCAACAGTGGTCGGTCGTTCGTGTGAAATTTCGCGAAGAAGTCGAGTTATATCACTTTAACGAGGAGGAACACGGCGGGGGTGGTATTAACGATAAAACGTACAAGTCGATTAGTTCTGGGTTCATGTCCCTATCACGGCACATCGCATTGAGCCCTTTCTTTCAGGCAAGGGCACTGCCTATGGCTGCTTCAGAAAGTGAGTCGACACGAGCCGTAGCGTAAGCATCGAGGGTCACGCCGAGAACGTGTCTCAGGTCACCACTTTGCCCCTTGTTTTGACATGATTTTCCTTACTCTTTAAACCTTACTGCATTGGTTCTCTGGAAAACAAAACCTTCCTCGATTAGAACTCGCCTGGTACCACTGTACGAAGCCCTAGTTAATTTAGCAAATTTTGTTTTTTTTTATTTATTATGTAAATTTCTATTGGATTAATAATTATATATATGCTTTAATCGTACGAGGTATGTTTGTGGTATATTAAGGTAGAAGAGGATTTTTTTTATTGGAAATAAAAATATAGATATTGGGTGCAAGAACACTGACCTAATGTAAGGTACGCAGTGATTTGTTGGTCGATTCAACGCGCTGGTAGCAACTAAGCTACCAACGCGACCGATCGATATTTGTATATACATATATAGTGTATATATATTAAAAGCTTGCCAGAAAAAATCTAAATTTTATTAACCAAGGATAATCCAATAGTTGAAACGAGTAATCTCTTGGAGGCTGTAAGCAAGGGCAGCGGGCGTTAATATAAAGTATAATGTATAGGTAAAACTATAAAAATATTACGTTTTTATAAAAGCAACGCAAAAATAATCGGATTGTGATAATAATAGAATAAGACACTATTTATCTTGTGGAAATTGTTCAAATACCTATAGAGAGGTAATACGAATAAATATTGCCTTTTTAATAATATTTAGCAAAAATAAACAATAGAAGAATTGAACACAAAATCGAGTTAAATTATACACCTTTGATGTAAATTCAATTTCAGAAGAGAGGATTATTGATGGTTCTTCGGCAAAATTAGGATATCCCTCACGGATAGGAGCAAACGCCGTAGAAAGCAACATTGGCTGGGTTTTGGAAAATTCTCGAGTCTATTTTCGCTTTAGGACTAAACTGTATCTCGCGTTGGAGATTGAACTGAATAATAAAGATAGATATAAATTAGTTGGAATACCTGTGCATAACGGTGAGTATTACGATGATAAGAATAGCAGGTAAATGCGAGACTTTATACCACTGGAGCGCGATACGCTCATCAACCTTTTCACCCCGTTTCCTCTTATCCTTTTACCCTCACCGGATTGCTCCAGCGCCGAATTCAGCGCCTCCGTCGTGACGACGCGTATACCTCTCTCCTATGTACGAGTTCGTTGCGAGGGCGAGCGCTATACTTCGGACCCCCTCAGAGAAATCAATAGACCCGCTTGGTCACGTGAACTATATAGCCGAGAGATTAGAGAGCGCACAAATTCATCGAGCAAAGCGAAGGTGCGTCAGAATCTGCCAAGTCCGACAATTTTTCCAACTGAATCGTTCCAAGCTGGCTGGTTTTTTCGTACCAGCGAAACTCAGGGTGGGGGACTCCTATGTGCGCTGCAATTTCGGACACTTCGTCAATCTCTTATTCCGTTAATCCGACATTTCTTTCGATGCACGCAGTCTACGCATGCGGCGCCAGCGCGGTGTTCCTCGCCGCTTCTGATTTAAGAAATAAGAAAAGTTCTTGTCAATGGGTTTAAGTTTTTGAAATGTATAGTTCAAAGTTCATTTTTATTCATAAATATTGTATCACATTTGATAGAAATATAATTCTTTTTTTTTATACAAAATATACATGAACAGAAATGAATAAGATTGAAGGAAATTATTTTAATGCTGATGTAACGAGGGAAAGTTGCTTAAACAATACTGGCTTTTACAATTACTTTTGTAGTAATATAGGAAAAAGAAAACTTTTATTAAAGCTACTGATACATTTTTAGTTTATGTTTAATAACTTGTGTAAAGAAATTTGGCCTTGACACTATATAAAAGTATATATCAAGAAATCTCGAAAATATTATATATTTAATATTATGATTTTATACAAACGAGAATTTATTTTAAATTAAGGCTGCTCCTTTAAATATGCCCATGTACATAATTGTTGTACAGTTTATTTTTATATTTACGCTAGTACAAAATAAAAAACAATATTCACTACTCTTATCATCATTCATTATTTGAGTAAATTTCGATTTATTTATTTTGTGTTCTAAAAGTATTTGTATAGTAATTGAGTTTTTAAAACAATACTTAGACTACACTCCTCCTCCTCCTCCTTCCCATTAGTTTATACCTATACTTTCCCAACTGTTGTAGAAGAAACTACAAATATGACACTATAGTTGGAATCGGGAAAAATCATGTCAAATCAGTGAGATTCTATCATACAAACATAAAGAGTACAATTTCAAAAGTTAAGATAAAGTGCACTTATTAACGAAACGAAGAATATACCTTAAACTAAATTTATTCTTAATAAAAGGGTACAAATACATATACAGCTCGTCGACTTAGCAAAGATCTGTAAGTAACACTTTTTGATAAAAAAATAGTCTAAATAGCTCTAAAGAAGCAAATAACATAGTTTATTTAAGCAAGATTAATTCGGTCTTAACCATGTATACTAATAATATAAGAATAATGGATTGTATATTATACAGCACTGTAAATTATTTTTATTGTGATTTCTTGGGATAAACCAGAAATTATTCATTCATTCTTGAAATATTTGAGTCACATTATATAATTTTAAACGAAAAACATGGGTGATGATAATTCAGTTTTTTTAATTGTCAGTTTGGTACGTTGCTCACGTTCTAAATTGTTCAAATCAATAACGACACTAAAAAAAAAATAATAGCAAATAATAGTAGATCATACTGAACAATATTATAACTGAAAATGAAATTGAAAGCTTACTCTTTTATCAGCGCTCTGGCTCGAAAAGCAGCCAGGTGGGCATAATAAGTAGGAGCAGGGTAGCTCACTGATCGTGTACAACGAGCATACATATGACACAAATAATATGTCATCTTTTCGATTTCATCTTCGGAATAATTATTATCATTCCAAATACATCTATATTTGGTAGGTCGAGCCGTACCCTTGAGAATACGAGACGGATTGAAAATAAGTCGCCAATCGTAATTATGAAAATAATTTAAAATTTCCTAAAGGTTACCTGTATACTTGCATGAGACACCAAATAAAAGTCTATATGACTCGGGTGCGTAATTGTGGTGTCTACTATGGTTCCCGCTTTAACATTCCTGTTTCGGTCGTCAGTTTCCCTCGGATCATTTGGAAATAGACGAATGTGATGTCTTTTTTGTACAACCACAAATGTGATCTTTGGATCATAATCCGGGAATTTAGAAAAACCCCTTTTCATCAGTTTTATCTCCTGATCTATTACTTGTACAAGTTGCCCTTCACTGACGCCATCTCTGTAATTTATTAAATACAATAAATGTCAGTATTTTCGTACTTCTATAACCTTTAAATTTTAAAGTTTAGTTTTACTTTATAATAAATTTTACCTATAAAAAACAACATTTAATGGTAATGCATTGTTAACTTGTTTGAAGTACAATAAATGCGTATAAACAATATTCTCCAGGTCTTGAATTATCTCAGTCCGTGGAGGTTGAAGTCGTATATCGACATTATATCTAAACGCATGAAAATCAAAACTGGCAGCAACCTTAAAAATAGTTAAAATTTTTCATTGATTATTGTTTCATATAAACACGTGTATAAGCTATATACATACTGCTGCTATTGACGGGATAGTAGAGTCTTTAGTTGGATGTGTCACATCAGCACCAAATACAATACAAGGCTTAGAAAAGCAAGAAGGCCTATAAATCAACAAATATTATAAAAAGTTATGACGATAAAATAAATTAATTCTGATTAAAACAAACATCAAAAAGTTATATCAAGCACCTGTCACTGGGTGATAGAGCATGATTTGTACCATTCATTTTTGAATTTATTTTTAACAGTATATTATTCAACGTAGAATCATTCAATTTTTTAAATGTTTTGCCTTTAATACACTGGGTTAGAAGACCAACAGTTAGCTCTGAAACTTGTTTCACTATGCCTAAAAACATACGGATTTAAGTAAAAACAGATCTTAGGGCTATTGTATGATATAAAATCGGGTGTTGGATATACAACATGATAGACAAAATTCTAAAAAGCACAAAACCTGCTTGGCAGTACTTATTATGTTGTATAGGAATCACCCGATTTTAGATCATACAATGTCCCTTACGACAGTTATTGAAATTTATATGTATCAATAAATTCAAAAATATATATATATATGATTTACTGTAAACGTCGGGGAACTCTGGTATCACAATGATTAACAATTTGCATTGCTTCTCTTTTAAAGCTTGCGCATATCTCGTAATGTCGCTACGAATAGTACGTGACTTATGGTTAATTGAATTGAATGGTCTGATTGGATCGTTTACGGCCATTCCTAAATTTGTTCCTAAAATGTTTTACAATAAGTAAAGGAATTTGAAAAATCTTATATATAAATCTTGATAGACTAACCACATCTTTGTAAATACTGGAAAAAACTGTTAGCATCATTTTGAGTAGTTCTTCCATCCAAAATCAGAATGGTCCACTTTGCCTTTTCCAATGTAGCTGGTACGAGAAATTGACTTGGACGCCAAGTACCTTTATTTACATTAATCAGGTTTGGTTGTTTACTATTATATGAGCTGTAATGTAGTCTAGGCGTGTTTAAAATCCTGGCATCAACAACTTCAAACCTATTATCAACAGATATCTTAAACTCGTTGATCATACATGGATTACTTCCATACTTCATTTGGTTGAACTAAAAATTAAGATAATTGATTACTAAACCTTTAACATTTAATAATAAAAGCAATACTTTATATTGATTTTCAGTAAAATAAGCATCGCTTACCTGCTCCATTATTTTGTTCTTACGCGTGTCTGTGTCTGTAGCCGCTAACTTTATCATTCTGTCAGTCTGATACTTATCCAATTTTTGTTGATTTTTAACTTGTCCGGGAAGAATGAGGCAAAGCTGCATATAATATATAATGTATAAGGAACTTCTCTATTTGTCAGGTAATTTTCAGAAAATGTTAATAATTTACCTCAGCAGGTAAAGTTATAGTCCTGTCTTTTTTTTTATCAGCATCCTTCTTTGGATCAGCATCTTTTTTTGGAGCCACGTTAATGCTTATGCAGGGATATAATGGTCTCTTTATAATGTAATTTTTATATCTTTTATAATAATTTTCCACTGTTATTTTTTCTCCATTCTCCAAGTCAAATTGTTTTTCCCTAGCACAAATATCAAGTACATTTCCTCTTAAAATATAAGTTGGTCCATCTTTAGTAGGAGGTACCATATATTTTATTTTTAAACCCTTCAAAAAAGAGCTTATGTTATTCTTAATGGTGTAATCTCTTTCTAAATTGTTTGGATCATAATCTTGACCACAGAATTCTTCAAATAATTCGTGACAAGTCTGGGCTGTAGGGAATCCCCTATGGGAAACTGCAACAAAAATGGTGTTAAGGAAAACCATAATATAGGACAGTTTTAACCTAGCGTTCCTCGTGACGTAAATTAGTAAAATATTCTTTATTTTTAACCACGATAGGTTTGTATATTACCATCCACATTTAAATAAGGTCGCCAACCAAGTACAGCCGACTGAAAAGTTCCTAGCCATAATTCCAACCCACTTCCTAAAGATTTATATTGCCTTGGTTCATGATATATCGATCTACCAATCTGTAATAAAAAAATTAAATTGTATGCATATATTTAAATGAGTATATCAGTATATACTTTACCGGTACACTTGTAGATGATGGAAGGAATCTTAGAACAACATCCAAACATTGTATTGAAGTAGGATTTATTCTTGAGTCTTCTATACCCACTGTAAAGTCTCTAAGCCAAGACATATCAATGACAGAAGCTTTTTTCATCGAAACTTTGAAAGGAAAGTTTCTCCCTTCTTCACAAACAGTAACCTCTATGTTGTTAATCTAATTGAAAATTATATCCACTTAAATAATGTTTAACTCCATATATGTTTATCAGAGTGAATACTTACCGATTCACCAAATGGAAGCGGAGCTGCACTATAAGCTATTTTCCTTCCATCAAAAGCTGGATATCGATTCTTAAACTGTTCTTTTCGAAATTCTTCAAATGCTGAACGCATTAAGCGTTTTGGCTTATCTGGATCGATTGTAACATCATACTGAAAAGCTGTTTGGGGAAAGCCATTACCAAACATAAGTTTGAACATATTGCATTGAACTTTTATTTTATATCCTTGAGTTCCAGCAGTCTTAGGATTTGCTCTTCGAGGTATTAGCATTTGGCTACTACTGACAGCTACAGGAATGACAGGCTTATACGTTTGGGATGTTTCTGATACTGAAATATCTGCCACTTTCTTTGTTACACTCTGGACAGTACTAGCAATTGGCTGTAAAAATCAAATTAATGGTATATGTATGATGTATCATTAAATAGAAATATTATGAAAACCTGAGATTGCTGCATCTGAGAAGCTTGTTGGAACTGACAAGCGTCTTTACCTGCAGATAGTATGTGCTGTTGCTGCACCTGTCTTACCTGAGGGTAACTTCTGTCACCACAATCTCTTTGAACTGCTTGATTGCCTGGGCCTTCTGGCCTAGCTTTTCCACGACCTCTTCCCCGACCTGTGTAATAATATTTGTTTAAAAAAAAAAAGGAATATAAAATAGCTTGTTATATTTACCTGCAGAATGTTGTGGTGGTAATTGGGTAGGATGCTCTTCTTGATGTGGCTGTTGTGATGTAGATTGCAAAGCTGGACGAGGCCATGCAGAAACTTGTGGTGCTGTCGGTCCCAATGGTGGGAATCCTTTTTGCTCTTGGGGAGCATATGCTTGATGTGGAGCCTGCTGCTGTTGTCTAGCCACATTTTGTGGCTGCTGTTGTCTAACCACATTTTGCGGCTGTTGCTGCCTTGCCACATTTTGAGGCTGTTGCTGCCTAGCCACATTTTGAGGCTGTTGCTGCCTAGCCACATTTTGAGGCTGTTGCTGCCTATCCACATTTTGAGGCTGTTGCTGCCTAGCCACATTTTGAAGCTGTTGTTGTCTAGCCACATCTTGAGGCTGCTGTGGCATAGCCACATTTTGCGGCTGTTCAGATGCTCCTCCTTCTTCAGTCTTGCTTGGCTTCTTGCCCCCTATAATCAACAACATAATGTTGTATTGTTATTCCAGGTAAAAAAAACTTACAAAACCTAAAATTATTTGAATATTATATTGAATTAAAATGCTGTTAAGTAGTAATTAAAAAAAAATCATTTTTAAATTTACATTGAAAGTACATATTTTTTCAAAGAAAAATTTTTGTATAACGTAAATATTCACTTTCGAAATAAATTATATAAAATATAAGATAATTTAAGACTATAATAAATAAAGCAGTTTAATAATCATACTTCTTTTAGTCATCTTGAATTGAAGCTTTTACAAATACAATATGGCTGTACAAAGGTTTCAAGGTAGTAGGGGAATCCCTACACTCTACTTGCAAACTGGTAGCTAATGTTGCGTCAGGCGACTAATATTTAACAATTTTCAGCGCATTAACCAAAGGATGAACTTTACAGAAACGTTGAATATAGTAAAAATTGCGTATTCTGGGAATCACAATACAAAGCACTATAATGATATAAAAGTAGTACAAGCAATAAAAACTTTTGGTATAAAAACTCTCAATAAAACGTCTAACTCTAGCAAAAATTGTTCACTAATTCAATCGCACTTAACCGACCAACCGACTGAACTTCACTAAACTTCACTGACCACTGCTCACACTCACGGTGCTCACCTCATCACTTACTGACTGAACAACCTGAAGACAGTGAAGACTGCTGAAGAATGAAGATCAGCAGGGCCGTCAGGGGTCAACCCGTCAGCCGTCAAATCAAAGCTGTGTGAGCTGTGGTGCACTAGTATTAGTACAGTTTATTTAAACGTATAATAAGTACTACATACATTCCTGTTCATTTGACTAGCAGAATTGCCAACTTATAATATTAAGTTTCACGTTCGCTATTGTGGTAGCACTGGAGGGCTGCGTTCGTTTATTAACTGCGAGTACTAAAACTCTATAATGTATGTCACGTAAAATATAGGTTTTCAGTACTGGCAGTACATAAACGAACGCAGCTCATGATTGCTAGCCACTAGCCAGTGCCGCCACAACTATCAGGCATCAGCAGCATTTGTCGACATGAAATGGAACTATCTAAAGCGTTTGTCTTTCGCGCTAAAGTTTGAATTAGGATTACCCTTTTCTAGCAACTTCGGTTATAATAATCGATTTAAATACAAGTGGATTAAAATTGGAGAAAAATAAAGGGATCGAGAGGGCAATATGTCTTGGACTTCTCGTTCTCTTTTTCCCTTGTAAAAACTATAATCTCTTTCTGTCAAGGTTTGACAATATCATCAGTATCTTATTACGTACCCTGCATACTCTCGATAAGAATTTTCATCGAATTTTAATTCTTAAAGGAAAAACATTTCATTAAGGGGTTGCTCTCTCTTTGCTACTAAAGAAATATAGAAACATCTGGAAAACATAGAGTTGTATCATCCTATTGACGTGACTTGATCATAAAATTTGAAACGGTCTTTCCCTTAATAATGCTTTAGAACAATTTCATACACTTAGCCTTACTCTTTCCTTGTGTTAAACATGTGGAAGACAGAATGATCATACATATAAATATACCCTTAATTCCCTTGAGTCAGAATGGAGAACCTTCCTTTTTTATCTCATAGTTGGAAATCCAAATTTCCTGTTTTCTTTTTTAACTCAGAGAGAGTGAAACCATACCCTAATAGGGACAAGCCCTTAGCTAAGTTCATCCTTCATACCCATCCAAGCGAAGAAATTACAAGAGTTATGCGACTTTAAATGCTTGTAAGCTCAGACAATTTAATTAGTTCATATCAGATCGCAGGACAAACCTTCTTAGTTATCCCAAAAGTAATAAGAATGATTTGGGATTTATTTTTTTAATGAAATCAAGCTCAAACACTTAGAAATTTTCCAATTGGTCCACTCAAAAGTCTCTACACAGTGTCCAATATTTCTATCACTCTCTACGTCTCCACAAGTGTGCTGAAAATCCTCAAGGAAGACATTGTTCAGTGTCCTTTGCGATATAACGACTTAGACACGGTTTCGACACTTTTAAGATAAATAGTCCTTACAAGTGAGTCTCGATGCGAGGAAACAAAAAAGGTCGCACCCAAATCTGACTTCGTGCAACTTCTTTCTGTTTCCTCGTGTCAAGTCTGACTTGCAAGTACTATTCATTTTGAAACTGTCGAAAACGTCCAAGTCGTCGTGCGACGAGGGCACTGAACAATGTCTTCGTTGAGGATTTCCAGCACACTTGTGGAGAGAGACAAAAACATTGGACGCAGTTTATAGACTCTTGAGTGGACTAATTGGAAATTTTCTAAGTGTTATTTGAAACTGACTTGGATAAAAAAGCTCCTAAATTATTTTCATTACTTTTGGGACAGACTGCAGTTCAAATTTTTGTTTAATCTTCAAGTTTAGACAATTTGGTTATAAATATAAATCGAAGATTATAAAATTAACTTAAAAATAAAGAAAACTATATAGCGAATGAATTTAGCTTACCCACACGTGAATAAATTTCCATGTACTCTGATAATTTACCATTATTTTTTACAAAGGTACCGTCAAATGGACGCCGCGTCCAGAAGTCTAGAATTCATTCTTGTGCACCCGCCCTACCCACAGACCTGGCTCAGAGTGGCCAGAGAGTTGCCTGTAATTACTCTTTTACAGCCAATTTAAGCCAAAAAATAGTCACGTATCGGACGTATATACACGGGATTCGTGATTGTGTTTTAGCCGTAAAAGAGCAATTACTCTGGCAACTCTGGTCTGGCCACACAAAACGGTGCCACTTGCCAGGTCCTGGTTTTCCATTGTTTATGGCCCCCGGCCGAACCAAAAAACAATGGAAATGGGATCGGCTCTGACTCGTACAGTTATGAGTGTGACCAGCCTTTATATACACGGATTATAAGTGTACTCCTGCGCCGCCGCGCCGCTTGGTTGACGACTCTCACCGAACCGATTAAAATTAAAATAAAAAGCTTGAAATCAGTCGATGAAAGCGAGATGTCGATAAAAAATATTTAACTAAATTCTAATTTCATTGAAAATAGAGAAGAAATAAAATTTATGAAAAATCATTCAACTGCTTGAAAAATAGCAGTAATTCTTTTGTTACGTTTTTTGAAATGCATATTCTTGTAGCATTATACCTGTGTAATGGAAATTGCATTATTTTTGCGAGTTTGCGTACTCCCGTTAGCTTGAATTATACTTGTGTGAAAAATTGTACAACTGTATTTTTTAGTAATTGGATTTAAGGAAAAACTCGAGGAATCTTAGAAATTTTGTCACTACGAATGAAAAACCTCGGCAAAAATAAAACCTTTTCGGGGGCTTTCCACCCACGGAGGCAAAAGCTATAAAATTCATGGAGTTTTCTCTTCAATCCAATTGCTGAAAGAAACGATTGCCATACAATTTTTCATAAGAACAACCAATTAACAAAAGACAGTGGTGAAATTAATTTTTCTATTATTTTCTTTTTGCATTGCGTGCTAGCCAGGTTCCAATGGAAGTTAGTTCATAAGCAATTTTGCCTTAACTATTGAAGCAACCAATTTGAAAATGTATTAAGTTGTTGTCAGCAAATTGGAAAGAGATTATGATATAAATTTTTTGCGGTTATTACTCGTGGCGTTGCCGTGCAGTGTGGAGCCAGTCTGCGTTTAAACAAAATAAATTATTAAGTAGTGCGTAACTTTTTATTATATTTCAACTACGCATAGCAGTAAATCGACGTGTATACCTGAAATTAATATTAAGCACAGATAAGTAATAGGAATTAAACAATAAATTCGTGGGATTCCTCACAGCAACATATTTCAGGTCAAAAACACGGCACAACGCTACAATGTTATTAAAGACTCACATTCGCTGTGTACACACCAACACAGTTGAATCATGCTAAGAACGTGTATATGTGATACATATGGCTAAATCCTGATAGTCAGGCTCTAATTTATAAACCAAACTAAACTCGAATTTCAGCTTAGCGACATTACTTAAGCGAAGACCGAGTTTAGCATTGTGTTGAAGATTAAAGTGGGATAAATGATCTTAGCTAAGACCGTCTAGGCTAAAGTTTTGTTTATAAATTCGAGCCTCAGTTTCTAAATGTCCTACAGTATGGGAAGAAAGTTATATTCCTCAGCAGTGAAGAACACGTAACACACACATAAAAAAACAAACAAAAATACGTATTTTTTAAAATATGAAAATGTTGGTTTTATACATTATAATATAAATTATTAATTAAATTTCAAGCAAAAAATCTGAGACCCAAATGCTTTCACGCAGTATTTAAAAAAATGCTTAAAATGCTTGGTATTTGTGTGGTAGGCAAATCTTTGTCCAAAAACTTAATTTTCATCATACATATACTATATGGACGGTTGTGGCGCCATCGTGGAGTCACACCAGGAGTTGCTATTGCCAAGTTTTCTTCCCATCTGTTTAATTCTAAGATTTATGGTTATAGATAAAATTGTGATCCATCGACCTTACACAGCTAACTTCACTCTCTGTACTTTCTACTACTTTCTACTCTCTTCCACGTATACATAAAGCAGGAAATTGATTTGTGTGTAGTTCGGTTATTTTTTCTCTGTATTTTGCTTGAAAACTAAATATACTATATTATAATTGAACCACACATAGGAATGAATTTCCCGCAGTTTTATTGAAAAAATAAATATATTGTTATAAAAATACACTACATAAGAAATATATATTTAAACGTGTAGTAAAGTTATAGAATTGCTGGGTCGATAAATCCCACACCACACTAGTCAGCGAGAATTCAATTCTAAAGATTAGCAATAGTCAGCAAATTCATTAATTTCTCAATTGCAGCTAAATTAAATTTATAGATATTACAATATATGATTTTATTGATCATTTTCTCGCGTTTGTATTTCTCAAGTTCTCGGACGTCTCAAATATTTTGAATAAATATGTATATATATTCTTATATCAGACTTTTGCCGACCTTTGCGGAATCCAAACATAAATCGTATACATTTAGATAAATATTTTGAAATAGATTTATTTTCTTTCAGAAATTAACACGGTTGTTTGGACTTGAATAAACTTCGTAGAATTGGAATATTATTGATTCTTCTTGTAAATACAGAATCCTAAATAAAACATATATACATATTTAAACGTAATCAATTAGTAAGACAATTAATACAATTAACATAATAAAATCACTAACACCTTAGGCTGAATTTTTAAAATAATTAAGACTTATCACTCTCATAGTTACATAACAAGATAATTAGTCGCAAGAGAATCTGAAAATGACCGAAATTATCACCAATTATCCTCTGTCAAACAAATTATAATCTGTAAAAATACATTTCCATAGAAACATATTAAATAAGAAAAGACACATTTAAAAGCAATAAGCAGAAAAAACGTGCATAGTATCCCAGAAGCACTCATCGAATTCCCGAGGTGCAACGAAAGAAGAAGGCAAAGATAAAAAGACGGAGGAAGATATCGCGAAATAAAATGCAATTGGGAAGAAGAGGGGGAGGGGGAGGGGGAGGAAAGCGAAGAAGAAGAAGGTGCGGGAAATCGAGGGCCTATCTAAATAGATCGATCAGTAAATAGATCGAGCTTGGTGCTGTTAGCGGGTTAGATTTGCGTGTATTTGCGGCTAATGTAAGACGAGGAACGGGAACGGCTTTGGCAAAGCTTCTGGTGACATCGTTTCGGCCGTTAGCCGGGCAACGAACGGCCGGCTCGAGCTGGTCGAGCTCGTCGAGCGAGAGGGACCAAGAGAATCGTCGTGCCGGCATTATTTCTGCTTCGTATCGCTCGCCCTCGGCTCTCATTTCACCTCTCTTCTGCTCCGTCAGCGGATCCAGCAGCCACCAAATGTAGTTTAGCGTCATCATAACAGTGTACACCGGGTGTACGGTTGCTTCTTTGCGACAATCGGACTTATCTCGCTCGTTCGCTCGCTCGCTACTAACGCTGGCTGGCTGGCAAGTATCGCCCTTTTATTTTTACCCCATATTCCTCGTCGACCCGAACCAACAACGCGATTCCTGTTATTCCGCCATTGAGAAAAACTCACGGCCGTTTCTCCGTACCTTCCTCTGTCTTTGTCTCTATTTTCGAGACAGATTGGGGGGGGGGGGGGGGGGGTGTGTGCAAAAAGTCAGCACAGCGTTGGCTGGAAATACCGGGATCCCCTGTATCTCAAAGTTTCTCGTATTCCGAGATACGTATGTTCGCTTGGAAAATATACACTTTGAGACACACTCGCGATCTCCTATTTGCTTCCTTCTTCTTCCTCCACGACGTAACTATTACGTAACTTGTGTACCGATGTAAAACTGTGGAACGTTGCACGTTACACGTTTCTATACCCCTACTCTTTCTTTTATTTATTTACGTACATGTTACACGTTAAAACGCTCCGATATTTTATCCTTATTTTTAGGCTTTTGATATCGAGGAACGCTGCCAAATTCTCAAAAGCTTAAAAATGTACCTTCCGAAATAGAAGATTTTATGGTATTGTTAGTTTTGCTCGTAAATATTTGTTAATTTCTGTTTTCTCGTTCCACGGTGGAGCCGAAGCAGATTTTTGTGAATCGATCGAAAGATTTTGTTCGTCCGATTGTTGTTTCGCTAGTCGTCTAATGTAAATTAATGGAAAAAAAAGCTGTTGCAGTGCTGAAACTTGGCCAGAGAGAAACCTACTCACCCCAATAAGGAGTTCTCGATGTTTTCATCATGACAGTCAATATAAAGTTCACCAAGTTCGATAATACATCATGGGGCTTTCGACTGACGGGAGGCAGCGATTTTCCTCAGCCCCTAACTGTTATTCGCGTACGTAATTAAACAATAATCTCATGAAAAAAAAACAATAAAATCAATTTAATCTTTCTCAGTTGCTCACTATAAGAATTCAGAAATCAAAACTATCGTATAGCACTGATTAAATTAAACTTCACCATCGTCAAGGAAATAATAAAATAATTGAATGTCAAAAACACGGAAATAAAACAGTATATAGCAACCAGTGAGTCAGGGAGTGGGCTCTGTACATGCATTCGTGCAAAAGTATTCATTCTTCATCAAAAATGAACCAATCATAAATCTGAAAGAATTTTATAAACTTACATGATTGGTTACAATTGCAAAATGAATATTTTCACGCCAAGCTATGAAGCCCTTGGAGAGGGCTACACGTGCACTCGCACACATTCGCATGAATATCCATGACCCATACAGCCAAACGTGTAACGATACACGAAAAGATAACACGAGGAAGAGAATTCAAATAAAAGAAGCATATAGTAATTAAAAAATGGATGATTTGTAGGTATTGGAAGGTAGCCTCGCAGAATGCATGGGGCTGAAGGTCGGAGATATCGTGGTGAGGCTGAACGATCAGCCAATTAGCAATTTGACCCATGGACAAGCGCACGAAGCATTGACTTTGGCAGGGAACAATTTTGTACTGGGTATAAAAAGGTAGGTCGTAGGAAATTGGTAAAAATATAAAACTCTCGAGACTGCGAGACATATTTCATTCTAAATCTGAATGCAGACAAATGTAAAGCTATTCGCTGCCGTGGTACGCTATGTTAGATGATTTTAGCGTATGGGTATGCGCTACGTGTGGCAATGTATTGCAACACTTATAAATAGGTGACCCAGAATGAAATCTGTTTATCATTGGTTGGCGATTTTATTACTGGCGCTTTTCCCCGCACATGCCCGTCTTTCTATCCCTCATTAACCTCCGATTCGCTCACGGGAGTGCACAACGGAATTAACAAAGTCTCAAACGCCAAATTCTTAACTCGCCATCCTCGATTCCGTCGCGGTAAGTCGTGCAAAAATGGTTCTTGTGAAAATCATGCATTTCTTGCTGATTCTTCCACAGAGAAGAGGATCCGCAGAAAGTCGTTGAGGCCATCGCCGAAGAGAACATCGTTCCGTACAAGATTCCCGTAAGTAGCACCTTATCCGATAAGAAAAAAACCTGCGTGCAGTAGCGTAGAGTCACGAGACACAATTTTCCTTCGAAGCTCGACCAGCTTCGGCCAGTTTTCCCGGAGAAGATCTTGCAAGAGACGAGCGTGGTCGAGAAGTTGGAGGAAACGGAGGAGATTGCCGAGCCAGTGGCGCAGAGCACGGAGGAAGAGAAAGAAGCGGAGGAGCAGCTGTCGGAGAAACCGACGGATGATAACAGCGAGATCGTTCCGAACCGAAATCTCACGGACGATGAAATAGCGCAGCTCATCCTCGAGGAGGAAGAACTTTTGAGCGACAAAGGTGTACTTGGGTAAAGATTCACGATTAAACTATGTCTATAATATTCCATAATCCTCGCTGATCCAACGCTTTCTTTTTGGTACCAAAAAAAAGGGTAAACTTCAACAAGTTGAAACCTCGAGCACCGCTGCTGAAGCAGTCCAAGGTCATCGCGGAGCTTCAGCACATAGCGACAGCTCCACCTGACCAGGTGGAGGAACTGAGGCGAACCTCGGTATTCCTGCAGAAGCCACAGCGACCCGTCCCAAAGCCGAAGAAGCAGGACGAGGCCAAGGTCGCAGTCGCGCAGCCACCGGAGACCTACAAGGTCGTCATCAAGAAGCAGCCGAAGAAGAGCATCACCGTGCGCCTACTCGAGCAGGGTTTGCTCAGACCTACCGAGGCCAGAACTCCGGAATACCGGTCCGAGGTAAAGATGTATGTGACGCCACCGTCGCCACCGCCGTTCGACGAAAATTCAACGTCGACGCAACGAACCCACCAAGTCTTTTCCAACGACTCGGTTCATCGTTCCGACGTAGAAACTTCTGGTACTCCGGATGACTCCGTCGATAACACTTTTATCCCCGGAGATACCAGCGAGAATCCTCGCGATGTCTCCGTAACTTATTTCTCGAACGACGAAATTTATACGGTCGATCGTTCTGATTCTCCTCAGGATGACTCGAGTCTCGAAGACTCGGTGCGACAGCTCGACGAACCAGTATCGAATTCCAACGATCCTTCGATTCTAACGATCGAGGCCATTGATAATTGTTATTGTACGGTGGTACCGAACGATCTTGTCAGCTCGACGAAGATCGGCCTCAGTAAGCAGAATGATGATTTTGATGCTCGAGCTTGTCTCAACGTCAGCTTCGACATTGGTTCCGATTCGAGTATTTCGAAGACTGTCCTGTTGGTCGAAGAAGAGTCGACGGCGAGTCGCCGCGTAGGTCGGTCGTTCAATTGCAGCGTTAGGAAGTTTCCGGTAAAACGGAACAGCCTGGACGCGCGTATTCCGGGTGGACGCGTGAAGCTCGGTCGTTTCATCAGAGGCCGATATTCCAGTAGTTGCGTGCGTTGGTACATCGCGTCGTGTCTGTGCGTGCTAAATCTGCTGACGAGTGTCCTCGTGGAGGGCGATAAGGGACGCCATCAGCAACGACGTCGTCGCTCGAGTATCATTCAAAAGGGCCACTATTTCGAGTCCTGCGTCAAGCGCCAAAGCTCCTGCTTCCACGAGTTTCTTCAGGGTCTGATGACGCCGTTCTCCAGTGGGAAATTATGCTCGACGAGGAGAATGAGGTGCGCCAGAGCGAGATACGCCGAACGCGCGATCGTGAAGAGCATCGATTCCGTGGCGAGGTACATCGTACCGTCGATCGTTGCTGGAGAACGGAAGTTGTCGTCGGGAGTACATCCGGGCAAAGAAGGGGGTTACGACAGACGTAGGAGAAGCTCGGTTATTCCCAAAACTAAAGGACGGTACATGAATACCTGCTTGGAGCAGCAGAAAACACGTCTGGTATCGGTGATGAGAGGTCTACCGGAAATGCTGAAGACGAGCTTCGCGAGGTTCTTTTGGGGACGCTCGATCGGCAGCGAGGACTCGTGTTTCCGAACGCACTACGTCGAACGGTTCGCCAAAGAGATCACAGCGATTTTTGGATCTTTTCTGATTGGTTTTTACGAAACGTTCGTCCGTGGCAAATCATCCGGCGGCCGCTACCACCCCTCGTCGTCCCTGCGAATAGACAACGGTCATTTGAGACTAAAAGGTCGCTACTTCGAGTCCTGCTTGGGCACGATCTATCGCTCTTTCAAATCTGCATTTACTTCCATAGATTCTTTCCTCTCAACGAAGATTCCCTTTGTTCGTTCGATAAAAAATTCCATTTCCTCGGAGGTGTTCCATCGTGGTAGCAGGAGACTGTCGTTGGCCGATCGTAGAAGATCAATCAGGAGTATCGAAATTTCACGCTCGTTGAGCTGGAGCGATCGTTTGAGAAATATCATTTCCGTTCCGAGCGGACTGACGCTCAAGGTGAACCAGAAGGATTCTGCCGTCGCCGAGTCGATTTGCGAGGGGAAACTGCTGGAAAACGAAACCGATCGCGATAGTCGTAGATTGTCGTTCGTACCAACGGTTCTCTACGAGGGTATCACCAATCGCATAGGAATTGATTTTACGAGGATGGTGGCACTGGCCTTTGTCCCTTGCGCATCGATCATTTTATTGTACGTCTATAAATGAGAACAGAACTTGGCAATAGACGATAAACATTTTTATTCGAAATGGAGTTGCTGTGTCGTATAGTATCCATTTACCCATATATACTCGACTTCATTAATATTTACGATTCTGTTTAGTTTTAGACACATGTTACTTGTCCTAGGGCACCTTTGACAGATGCTAGATCATCATGGATCATCTGTAAATCAATAAAATATCCGTCATTCGTAAATAGAGTGTCTTTGTTCTATTTCTGTTGATTTAAAAACCGTGATATATATATATATATATATATATATATATAACTGGTAATCTTACTTGGTTGTATTAATTATCATTTTAATTTAACGTTTATAATCACTCATGAATAATACTGAGAAAATACTACTATATATGTAATACTATATATAATTTTAAAGTACGTCTGGACGTACGGTGTATGCACAGCAATTTTCACGTCTATTTTAACTGAAGTTTTTGCAGTAAGTTTATATACGTTATAACTATTTACACGCATATAAGCTGCATGCGTTTAACTCGCATATCACCATTTTTCGTCATAGTTTTTCACGATTAAAACTACTTAAACTACATATAGGTTGTGTTTGTAATATTAATCGTTCGACTGTATAAATCGCTAAAAATACCAGCTGAACGTAAATGCCGATTTCTGCTGCTACTACTATAGTTACCACTGCATTCCCGTTGAATCAATCCTTTCAATATTTTCTTTTTTATTCATATGACGAATCAACGGGTGCTCTTTAATCCCAATTAAGGTTGGATTTTACTAAATATTATTTATTCCGCTTAGAATAATGAGAAATATTTTTAGACACTAGTGAACAATGCTTTATTAACTATTACAATTTGCTAGATAGCTAAATAGTCATTTTAATTCGAGTATGCGAGCATGGCGAATCCTGCTTTGCTGCACTCTTTCTAATCATCAGAGTGTCATTGACTCGTACTAATTGTTATCTCTGATTCAGGCAACAACACCGGCTGCCACCCCAGAACTTTTGATATCGGAACCAGGTGGAGAAAGTTGCTCGCGTCCTGAGTCAAAATCTGAATCTCGACCAGAGTCCAAGATCGAGGGTGCTAGCGTTCACTCAGCGGATCTCGACGAGAACGTGGAAAAGAATAGCGAAGTAGAGGCTCTGGGAGAAGAGACGGAAGGAAAACGATCACCCGAGGAAAAGGTTTACTGTTAAACTTAAATATTGCAAGGTTATTATTAAAGATAAGAAATTACGTCACTGTATGAAAATAATATTCCAGTGTACAAGCCTCGAAAAGACAATGGCCAATATAGCAGCCACGGTAGACACGGAGAAAATCAAGGAGTTAGTCAGTACGGAAATCAGTTTGGAGAAACAATTGGAGAACGTGCAACGTCAATTGTTAGCTTTGAAGCAACTGCCAAGCGAGATTGAAAATCACTTAAAAATAGTATCGGAACAACTGCACAAAATTATGGAACTCAGTGGAGTGTCAAATGGTGGACCGTCATCCAATGGTGCGAAGCGTCCTGAAACCCCAGGTGAGTCCTGGATTCTACTGGTCAATTCGTAATAAGCGAATTATGTTGATGTAAAATATTATGCAGAAGATATTTAGCATTCTTGGAACTAATTTTGCCATTTTTTGAAAGATATTGTTTCGAGTCCACAACCATGCGAAGATGTATGTTACGAAGAGTGCGAAGACCGTAGTGAGGAAGCAGATCATAGGGAAGCTACACCTAGACCGTCCACTGCCATGTCCGAAGAACCACCGAGGATAGTCGAGCCCAGCGATGATGAGGAAGATCCTGAAACACACGAATTGGAAATTTCTGTAAAGAGTAACGATGACGATGGCAATAGGGTGAAGAAGTTTATCGTGTCCTACGAGTCTAAGGTTCTTAAATCCAGAACACCTAGTCCAGCATTTTCTCAAAGTAAATATTCTAGTTTTGTTACTATTTATATTCTCTAATTTTGATTCTTCTAGCTTCTTCAATTTTTGTCTTTTCTACCTACAAAAGTCATTGAGAAAATCATTAAGTATATAATTATCGTCGATTATAGGTAGCTTTGAACCAGATCCAAATTTATCACCAAAAGATCAAGTTATTCAAGAGTTAAAGGTACCTGAGGCGAATCTCATTGCTCGTGTATAGCCCAATGTCTGTTTCCTCAAATTTCTATCATTCACAGCCCTTTGTTTGCAGTGTCTACTCTTCATCATTTTATCCCATGTTTTTCTATTTTCTTACAAGTTTCATTCAACACTATAATTTATGTAAAAACTCGTAAGCACGTTGCTCATCGAATCATTAATTTTCTATTAAAAGACAAACAAGTTTATAACGTGGAGAACGAAAGTATTCTTATATAGGCCATGCACGTGATTAACAATCCTCCTTACGAAAAGTTTCGTTACCTTTTGCATTTTCGAATATCTGTTATAATTTTTAAGTGAATTCCTCATATGTATATATTTAAAACTATGCATGGCGATAACACACGACAAATTCTAACGTGTTTTTTGTTCCTCCTATAGCACAAAAGAGGACGGAAGCACTCACAGGATTTGTGGCCGCAGGCTAAGCAAGTGGAGCTGACGAAAGGTCGCAGGTGGAGGTGTCCAAACGATTTCTTTAACGACGAGACGATTGCTGAAGTGTTGTGCTCGCAGGCTGAGGTTATTCGCGGTAAAGCAATGGGGTAAGATGAAGGAGAGAATGAAATTTTATCAGTAATTAAAGGAAGAACCACCAAGAAGAGAGTATACTCATAACCACACGATTTTCCGCCTGTAGAATCAATTTTAAGAAATATGAGAAGAAGAATTTACCGAACTACGACCACCTGATGGGCTCTAGCGTGTACAAGATGATTCATAAGATGGAACGGGAGCCGAAGAAGGGAATTCCTGCTCGACCGCCCAAAGTGAATGCCGCCGAAGACATAATCGAAAGAGTCGTAAGTCTTGGAAAAATTCCAGAGTCCTCGCGTCATTGATATTAAGGCGTCGCTCGAAATGACGTATTTATTTCAAACGCGATGTCATCACTGTTACAGAAATCGCCAGCATTTAGCATCGCTGATGACAGAAGCACCAGGAGCATCAGCCACTGATACGGATGATAATTGCATGGGCGAATTTCCAACAGGCAATTTCCCAAGATACTCGCGAGTTTGCGCCTGCAAACTTGAGAGGCCATCTTTTCTAACAACTGCAAGAAGAAGGCAGTAAAAACATCTAATTTTGTAATCAACGTCCGAAAAGACGTTCCTTACAGATCATTAACAACCTATACCACTGTATCAATCAGATTATATCGCGATACGTCAAGTTGAACAATTGCAGCCAAAGTGTAACTTTATTTAATGATATATATATATATACGATGTAAGCACACGTGTGTTGTAAATAAAATATTTCACATGATTGTTTTCGGAAATACTATACATATAAGAATTAACTTTATTACAAAATTAATAAAATACAAAGAAATTATGAATTTTTCTTAAAAGATTAATCACTGGCGTCTCTGCATCACATTGTCTCCTTATCCGTTTCCAGCACGAGCAATGATTCCTGCTGTTCGATAACGGTAAACACGTGTAAACGCGATTACACACTCTGAATGAAGCACTTAGCTTTTTTCCACAAAGTATTACTAATTCATTATAAAGTATAATCATATCAGCTGACTGGATTAATCACTGTAAGAGATTAGCTTAGTTAATATCGTGAAGAAAGAGATTACGCGTTTCTTTGTGTGGCTCCCGATCGAAACATAATCCCTTATCGCTGTATATAACTCGATGATGGAACCATGACCTTTCTCTCAACTGGTACTCAGAGCAAGAAACATTGCGAAGAATGTTCAACGAGCGATTCGTGTGCCACTTTCGCTTTTTCGGAATTTCCTTCCACTCGACCAAGTAAAAAGCATATATATATATATATATATATATAAAAGTAGTGGGGGTAGGTGTGGTGAGACGAGTATGGAGGAAAGAGGCAAGACAAACTGAATGACTCTCCCATGCTTGGTCAGAGAGAGTACGGAGAGAGCATTCCTCTCTCTCTCTCTCTCTCTCTCTCTCTCCTCCTCCTCCTCCTCCTCCACATCCCACTCCTTCCCCCACTCTCTCCCTTTCCCCGTCGTAGGTAGCCGATGCACCGGTCCCGAGAACGTGACGTCGGTCCCGAGCAATTTATGTAAAGTATTCTAGGCATGATTCATGAACTAGTTCGCGCCCTCGTGACCGCCACTCGCGCGTACAGCCGCAGAGTCCGCACGGAAGGCTCGAGAAGAGAGCCACCGAAGAAAGCACAAATCACAGAAATTGTATAATCATGAGACGCTGATCTCGTCGATGCTCGCGATCACCGCGGATAAAATTGGCTTTTCCCCTGCCTATTTATTCGTCGCTTTTCTCGGAACCCTCGCGCGAGACACGTTACTCAACCGTTCCAAACTTTTCGAGAGACACCTACGCTTTTTTCACTCAATATCTTCCACACACCAACGTTTCTTGTTACGTTATTACAACGAGTTTAAGAAATGCTATGAAAAAAAGCAACTTTGCTAGCTTCAATTCCACAGGTTTTTATCGTATTTCGATAATCCTCCTTTTATCGTTGAATTTACGTCGAAGGTTGTATATAGCGGTGAACGCGCAGCACGGATAAATAAGATATGGGGAAAGGGGCTTGGATATATAATATACAGTAGGCCCTCCACCTCCTCCTCCTCCAGTTCTTCGCGAATAACCCGTGCGTGCGTCGTACTTTACGAGCATCGCGTATTCGTAAATTTCCATTCGATTCGCTCGTGGCCGGTTGCTGCTTTACGACGGAAGGACCAATGTACGCCATTTGACGGCTGTTTCATTCATGACCTCGGTGGGCCCATTGACGAGCCCGAGGACCCAAAGCATTATTCCCAGTCACACACTCCTATTACCACGAGCAAGAATCTCCGAAGAGCTAAAAAGTACGCTAGGCGATTTTCCGTTTAAGACCTTTATTTCACGCCCCTCGCAGACTTCCAATAACAACATTGAGCTAGTTTCTATACGTACGTTTACTATATACATATATACACAGAGACACGTCTCGTATAAAATGGACTTTTAACGACACTGCATAAATTACTGCACGCCGTATATTGGAAGTTTGACATTTTTCAACTATTATACACGTTTATGCGTTTCCGCGTGTGTACACAATAATGAGCCGACTAAAATCCGCAGCAACGTACATACGTTCCGGGCTTTTAAGCGTGTAACAGTATACCGAGCAAGGTGTGTTCGTGGAACGAGTTGTTCGAGGAGCAAAGGCCCGTGAATTTTCCATTCCATCGCGTTGGAATCTCTTTTTCACATATAATTAATTTTTCCTAAGAACGTCAGCTTCGTCGCATATAGGAATATTCGTTTGTTTTCGAAGCGGTAGCTCGTTTCTCCCCCCCCCCCCCCCCTCCATCACCCAGACAACATCCGGTGATTGGACGATCTCTCTCTCTCTCTCTTTCTTCGTGGGTTTTTGGTACTACTCGTACACACGCGTGTATATTGGAAGGCAGGCGCCTGCTCGCTAGTTCGGTTCGGAGGTTTGAGTCTGAGCCGAGGCCCGAGCGTGAGTCCGAAGAAGCGAAGTTCGCGGCCCCCTCCCTGTTGCTCCTCCTTCCCGTTCCCAGCGAGCCGCATGGAACGCAACGCACCGCACCGCTGCCCGAGTCCCGAGTGACCGTCCGCTCTCCGTTCCGTTCCGTCGTCGGCCAGTTTTACTCCGGTGCGCGCGTTCTTCAGGAGCGTAGCTGATTGTCAGCCTAAACGTCTCTCTCTCTCTCTCTCTCTCTCTCTCTCTCTCTCTCTCTATTTACATTCAACAGTACACTCAACCTCTCACTTTGATAGCACACCAACGTTATCACGCCGCAACAAAATACGCAAGGTTTCTACCGAGACTACCCTTGGTGCTGTACAAGTTCGCTAGGAAAAGAACAAGATTATTATTATTATTACCGAGTTACTCGGACGTTCAGTGATATGGCACAGCTGATCAGCGTCAAGCTGTCCCGTTTCGACGGTTCCCCGTGGGGATTCCGCCTCCAAGGTGGCAAGGATTTCGGATCGCCGCTCGTCGTTCAAAAGGTCAGTTCACGATCGGTATATAGATAGGTGTGTGTGTGTATAATAACAGAAAATCGTCTCGAGTTTCCAAAGCTAAACGCACCGCGATAACGCCTGGTTTAATCAGCCTGATTAAGCACAGGCCAGGGTCTTTGGAATTTCGAACGTTGTGGTCGTCCTTGGTGAAATATCGCGATGCTCCTCGCGCTTAACGCCATTGTAAAAACGCGCAGGTTTGCTTTATCGCGCATTTCGATGCAAATTTTCGCAGGCCTTACTCCGGGACTTTGAGATCGTAGCTGCACGAGCTTATAAATGCCGCGTCAACGACACGTACCAATTGTCACGTGAGAAATATCACCGTGCCTCTCTCTCTCTCTCTCTCTCTCTCTCTCTCTTTATAGTGTATACCGTTCCGCACGTAATGTAACGCTCTTCACCACGTGCTTCCTCTACGACTTTATCCAATGTGGACAAACGTCCATGGAGTTTGTTGGAATTTGTCCAGCGATACGGAATTCCTTCGAGCTTTCACTCTCTTCAACGTTACAGAAACTCCGTGACACAGTGGTCCAACGATATCGAAACCACGCTCTTCAAGATCTATAGTATAAGAAAACGTGTTGAATTTTCGAGAGAAGACGTCAGTGATCGGATTTGTTCGTCATCGTTGGAGAACACCACACAGCGTCCTTTCACCCATCACCACGCTCGGATCGGAAATCTCGTACGACGAATTCTCTTACGGGACTGGATTGGATTTCTTCGAACGGGAGAGGCGAAAAAGCTGACTCATACGCGACTCTCCCTTATTAATACGAAATGTTCTTCCGGGACTCGTGATTCACTCCTCTCGACTCGCGTCATTGGCTCTTCAGGGTGTTGCGGGAAAAGGCGCGAAAATGTTGGAATATTTTCGGTGGCGACGGATTATCGAGATTGGGCCTCGCTGCGGTATGGTCTTTCGACGGAGCATAGGTTACGTAAGCCGGTAGCAAACGCCAAATTATTTCACGCGCATCGGCAGAAATCGTTGCCAACTACGTGCGAAACGCGCGACTCGTCGCCGTCGTGTTTTGGCGATGAAGCGCAATGTAACACGAGAAGCTTCCGAACACCGCGTTTCACGGATAATTCTCGCTTCGATTTCTCTCTTTCCCTCGCCATCGCGATTTATCGCGCGAGAATAGCCAATAAACCTGCGAGAGCGTTCGGCAAGCGGGTTAACCTTGCGCTAATTAACGGAAAAACCTGCACGGCAAACTCTGTCCATTTATTTATTGATTAATTTTTTTGCAATTACGGGGATTTCGTGTTTTCCCATCAGGAGGATGGAAATTGAGGGAGTTTAAATTTTTCCTGGAATATTTGTTAAATTTGTGTGGTTAGGGGGGGGGAGTTGCCAAGATATAATACATTATTGCACACGAGTGTATACGTTTATCCGTACGGAAACATTTTGGAAGAAACCGAAGGCGAGGAAATTTCGTTGCGCGATTGGAAGATATTGCAATTGACATTTTGAACTTGGCCTTCCTCGTAAGCCTCGTGCGCTCCGCTTATTTTATGACGACACAAATACGGAGCGAGCCCGCCCTCGAATTTCTACGAAAGAAGAGAAATATGACTCCCGCACGTTAAAAGCGTATATCCACTGGAAATTATGATCGTTTTGCTAAATTCTATGGGCTGCAGCGAAATACCCCTCGTTTCAATAATTAACGCTTTTATATAGCGCGTGAAATTCCTGCAATACGAAAGCTGCGCTGCACCAATGAACTCTGATCGTTTTTTCCATTGGATTCTTCCAGACTTACTATATATATATCCATTCACGATCGATTTGATCGGTAATACTGGCAATTATTCGATTGTATAAAATTTACCATCATGATCTCGGTATACATACGTCGTATCTGCACTTTATCCGTGTACTCAGGAGTCCGATACCAAAGTACCCCATTTGCAACGGGAACGATCTCATGCTAAATTTACGAATTTAAAATAACGCGAAAAATACTTTGATAAATTAAGCCCGGAGCAAGGCTTTTTATATATATATACATGTATATAGATTTGCCAAATCCACGCGTGCATGGCATTTCGGCAGAGTTATTGGTCGAAAGTGTCTTGGTGGAACGGAAACACAACTTAGAATTGATATATATATATATATATATATATATTTCGCTCGGTGGGTGCCACAAATAGACTAGAATGGATCCTGAAGAATTCATGAAACAGTGGTATAGGATTTATAAAAAATGTGGAGGTGGAGGGAAAGAGATGGTTGGTGATTTTTTCGTTGACGGGGGAGGGGGGCGGTGGTTGGAGGAGGAAAGCGAAGGAAAGAGACACGGGAAAGGCACAGGCAGCGGCGCGTCGCTGCTGGTAATCCGAGGCAAATTATTTGGGCGTTCTATTTCTAGAAGGTGCCTTTGCGAAACTCGCAAGCCGGGTCGAGCCCCGCTCGCGCGACGTCCACGAAGACCACAACGACGACGACGACGGTAAAGACGACGACGATGATGATGATGACGACGACGATGCTCGCGTCGACGGCTTTGCCGAAGTCTTTCTCTCTCTCTCTCTCTCTCTCTCTCTCTTTGATTCTCGTGCGTTCCCCGATCGGTTCGGTCACTGCGAAAATAAAGTATTTCGGGGGTGCAGCGTCCTAACGACAAAAATACGAGGCGAGCCGTTCGCAACTGGCTTAATTCTTTTTTCGGCCGCTCGTACGCCGATCGCTGCAAGATCCGCTCGGACCACGCTCGCTGCCCGGAAGCCTCGCGAACCTCGACGCGGTTCGCGTAGAACCTACTCCTATCACCGAGCGCGACCTAACCTCTTTAACGTCAACCTTGCAAAATCATTGTTTTTCATCGCGAAAGAATGCACGGTGTGCCGGTGGCTGCCAGCTTTCTAGAATATCGTCATCTGCCAAAAAGTGGCGACCTTGCCAATGAATGATAATAAATATAAACAGGCTGGAACGATCGGGTGGAAGTTTCGGTTCTCCTCGTGTTATTTCGCGCGATGGGAATGGTTGGGTGGAAATTGGGCGGAGCTGCAATGGTCGGAACGAGTGTCGTCGCTGTGCAATCGTGCACCGACTTGCTTCTTCGGGGTAAGAGGAATCGAAGTCTTTCGGATACCCTGAAGCAAGGCCTCTTACCCACGCGAGATGCATCCAAGTACAACGACGCAGCGTTATGCGATACATTTCGTTGTTTAGAACGCTATATACACACACGCCCGTGCAACGTACGCGGTTATCGTGTCAAGGAAGGACTCGACACAAATTCCGAGTAACCTCATCCTCCACAGTCGCGAAAGATAAGACTTTGTACCGCCAGCTTTTTACCCGCAGCTCGCAATAACAAGCACGATCAAAGTTTCCTCCAAACTTTGCGGTCTTCGAGAAAAATTTTGTAATTTTACCACTCGTCGCGTGCCACGAAATTTCACGCCTCGAACTTGGCTGCGATGATTCATGCACTATATAGATTAGTTTTGTAGGCGTATAGTGTTATCGTATACGGTTTATGATACACGGGACTAAACTAAAGTATAAACTAAAAAATATCCGGGTTTATAGTACTCGTAATCTTCATTGTTGCGGTGGTTAAAATTGCTTTCGTTTGCTGATGAGAGAGAGAGAGAGAGAGAGAGAGAGAGAGAGAGAGAGAGAGAGAGAGAGAGAGAGAGAGAGAGAGAGAGAGCAGATTTGCTAATATATATATTAACGAGCTCGTTATATACGCGTGGGCGTTTAAGCAAAAGCCTTTGGTCGAAAATACACCATATTTAAAGCTCGAACAAGGCCGTTTCATCGTTCGTATCTACTCGAAAATGAAGGAGATGCAAAAGTGTGTAATTCGTGGTTATTTTAGTTATTACGTAAGCTCGGTGAACGGGTTACGTGATTTTTTTTCAAGCGGGAAGGAGAATCCCCGAGAATAATGTCTGATGCGGGAAGAAAAACAAGTGATTGACGCTAACAGGTTGTCGAATGGTGCGTAAAAATAACGCGAGGAATCTTCGGCAACGACTTCCTTCCGATAAAGGTTAATACACGAATGTGGCAACAACCGAGAAGTTGCCAAAACGCGTGGGTGTCGTACACGATATGCTGACGTTATCCTCGCCAAGCAAACAACCCTGAGAAAATGACTTTTTCGTTTACCAAAGTTTCCCTTAGGGCTGATTATTATAACGGTACTTGAAGAATCTGCATTCGTCGCGCGCTTCAGGATCTCGTCTTTGTCTTTCCGAGAATTTTTCATATCCATGCAGGATGTCCGTAGCATGCATCAGCAGAGGAATCGATGATTATTTTCTCAAAAATTACAAACCAAATCATTTCTTCGAATTAATTTAAAAACGCAATTCGCATCGTCTTCGTTCTTCTCTTCGACTCTTTATTTTTTAAATTCCTCCAGTGTTTATATCTTTTATGTATACGCATGTTTTTTTCAACTTTCGAGAGTAAACTTTTAATTGTTACGAGTGCTTCGTTATGCCTCTTATAGTATTCTCGATTCAATTTTGTTAAAAGTTGTTAAATGCGATAAATAAGGTTTGGTCTAAATATATATTCGTAATATTTATTAACAAGTTAAATGCTTAGACTGGGATGGTAAATCTTAAATTCGAAACTTGACAGGATGGCGAGCTGTCAAGGAACAACTGGTGTGTCATAATTTGCACGAATAGTCGAAAACGAAAGACACGAAAAGGCTTCTTCGAAAATCACTTGCTGGATCTCAGCAAATTTTCTTAGCTACTTTATTATGGTTCATACTTTGCAATATAAAGTTTACGTACAGCTTTAGTTACATGATTTTCTTCGGATATAGTTTGGCCAATAAATATACTCGACTGTTGGAACGGATGATACAATCGAATTCTAAGAAAGTTGTAATTTATATAAAGCAATAAAATAGTATTTATGTATTCTGATTGCAATGTTCAGCTGGCATTTAACGATCCTGTAATAACCCATAGTGCATGAAACTGATAAAAACACGAATTTTATTTTCCTTCGTTCAAAGTCATTCTATTTTCTTCATGGTATATATATAAATATGCAGTAACACTCGCTTTTATCGTAAATATATATATATATATATATATATATACAGGGATTTCAATCTTAATGTTACATCGATCCTAAAATTAGTCGTGGAAACCTTCGACCGATCCGCGTTACATTTCGTATAGGATTATACCAGATGAAAAATTGATATCGATCGCAGACATTCGAGTTAGCGTTATAAATTATGTGTATAGTAATAGATAGATCTTGCGAGTAGCAATGACAGAGTGCTATATATAATATAATCAGTGGTGTAGAGCATATAGCTGAGCGAAAATAGGAAGTTAGGAAAATAGAAGCGTAAGAATCGAGCCTTACCAGCCATTTTGAATATTACGATTTTACTTTGCTGACAGCTGAAACCCTTCAGCAGTTGCGTCATAAAATAGGTACAGCAGTAAGGGTAAAGGGAGAAAGAGAGAGAAAGTGTGGCAAGATTTATAGTGCGAGGGAATAAGATTTTCAGCCAGTTAATTGATCCACCACTGATATAATCGTAAACTTATCGTCATTAACCAGCTGCTGCAGCCTTACATTGTTCAAGAATGGTTATTTTAACGTTGAAACATGAAAGTCAACGAGAAACGTAATGCATCCGTAAAGCACACGAGCAAAAAGCATGGACGATTTAACGAATCGTGCCGAATCTTGGCACGAGCCTCTCTAGCATACATATCCCTGCGCCACGGAGTGTGCTAAGATTTTGAACTACATTTCTCATTCGGTCAAGGATCAATTTTCATCAATCCCAAGGTATATGATTTTCCTCCAGTTTATTCCCTTTGCTTATCGTCCAACCAAAGACAAAGAAAATTCATTCACTGCGCCACGAAGTGTCCTAAGATTTTTAACTACATTTTTCATCAATCCGAAGGTGTATGATTTTCCTACAGCTTATTCCCTTTGCTCCGTTGACGAAACCCAAAGAAAATTCATACTACCTCGTATACGTATACGCAACCGCGTGTGTCGAGAAACACAGCTGCGCAGTACTGGAAAGTCCGCGCTGGAATTCAGTTTTTGCAATTCTTTCAAGGCCATCGATAAGCGAGCATCTTTTGTACAAGGGACGAAGAGCACTCGGCAAAAAGACACAAGCTGGTAAAATTGTCCCGTGTCGGAGTGCGCGCGACCACTGGTAATCATGAGATTCCGACGGTGCAATTACCTGTGACTCATTTTGCGGTGCGAAACTTTCTGGAAATTCGCACGCGCTGACCCGTCAAGGCCGCGCGCGTTCCCGTCAGCATTTTCGCCAGGGAACATCAAATTTGGTGCCCGGATTCCACCGAAGCAACGTCCGTTCTTACGAGCCCTTTTATACCACCACAGTGTGCACGTTTACAGTATATATATATATATATAAACATACGCAATAATCTCGCTCTTTAACCCATTTTCCTCTCCGATCGTTAAAAGAAAACCAGACCGAATGGCATATAAAGGTTTCCTTCCTCTCCCAATAAAGCATATATATATAAATCCACATTTAACATCCAACATTAAAAACTCGAAAATCCCATAAATATCCGAAGGAAAAACCTTTATTCCTTTCGTATTCATTTCCCCCACTAAAAATTCATCAAAGTATCGTACAATGACTTTGATATTCCAAAGGTTTTTTTTTTCTGGAATTTTTTGTGAACGCGCGATCGTTTCTGCAGTCCAGTAAACGCGTACGGAGGAACCGAGGAAGACAGGCAGAGGCAGGAAGGCAGTAACAGGCGGCGATGGTGGCTCGAGAGGAAGCCCGGCCTGTGGATATTAATAGAGACCAAAGTCCCGCTGGCGGACGGTCGCCACTGTGAGCTTACAGCTCCCGTGGATATAAAAATACCGCTTTTATTTCTCATAACGACTCGCTCGCGTCTCGAGCCACCGACGATTTTTCTTCCGCTGTGGCTACAGCCCCCCTCCTTCATCAAAGTCCTTGTAACTTCCGCTGCACTCAGTCCCTTCGAGCGAGCTTTCGTCATTCCCATCCACGTGCTCGAGATTTTCCCCTTCGATCATACGCCTGTAAAAAGCAACAACCAGTTAAATAATATATAGCTCTCACTATCGCATAAATCTCGAACTATCCCGATTCGTAATTCGCGCTGCGACTCGGCGGGAAAAACAATTGGCTTATCGCGCGTATGCACTAGCAGCACTCCAGCTGTCATTCTAATCATTATAGTCATCGATCGACCCAAGCTTCCATTCTTTCCAAAGCGAACGATCGAGTCACGATAAACGAACCGTCGTGTGTTCCTTTCGTTCCTAGAAGTGTTTGGGTAGGATGAGGTAAGACTCGAAACTGTGTCGCAATTGTCGATGAGAGGAGAAGCGAGAGGCGATCGAGGCAATTGTGGGAAATGTTCCAAGAGGCCCCGAGCTTTGCTCCGTTGTTTATCCAAGTAAATGGCTTTTTGATTTCGAGTGTAACGCGATACTTGGAAACAGCTCTAATTTAAAGCATTTTTCGCGATACAGAACGTAAACAAAACACAGAGAGGGATTCTTGTGTTTCGTTCGTAGAGGATATTCCAAGATTAGCTCGTAGATAGAATAACATCCACCGATGGACGGATTTGCAAGGATAAAACTTGTTGGCGATTCAAAGTATTAGTCAGCGATCGTCCACTGTTTTTCTTTTTTATAAATATATGTATAGTACCTATATACAGCGTAATAAATGGTAGAAGCGTTTTTGTTGCTTTTTAGTCGACGTTATATCACATTGGAAACTCGAATTAAGTCATCGATGGAGGCACAGCTTTTAGAGTCTATTTTTTTTTAATAGCTCGAGCTTAGAATTTCTTATCAGCACATTCGTGAATCATCCAGAGTGGATGCTACAAGGCGAGTCGTGCCTCGACACGAATTCCCTTTATCCACAGCCAGCGAATTATGCTCTGATTTTGACAAGCGTTGAAAATTATTGACGCGCGATATGGAACGAAGAGAAGAGTCTCGAGTAAATTCTCAATGCGCCACATCATCGATATTTGGTGTAGTTTAGCCAAACGATGCTGCGTTTTACAGGCAGCGCTGCTGCCTCTGTGTAGAGCAACACACTCGCACACGCGCGCGCACGACTCTGTATATTATTATATCTAGCATCGGCTGGCGGTGCGCAGTTTGTTTGAGAAGATAAGGCCCGCTTCCCTTCGAGTGTACTTCGATAATTTCTAACTGACGTCATTCTCTATTCTTTCCGATCACGAGCCGAGCCGTGCGTACACTCGAAAGTGCAAAAAAAAAACTCGTGAAACTTCGAACGTGCATTTTTAGCAATAATCGTTTCTTCGTGGTTCTCAATATTTTCTTTTTACGATATTTTTTAAGCTTGAAAGCGGAAGGAGCGAAAGATTATATCGGTGCAAATACATTAGTCGTTTTTGAGAGTATTGCACCTATGAACAGGCCTTAAGTCCTCCGGTAGGGAGAAAAAAGAAAGAAAGAGATGCATTCCAGCATGGAAGGTGGGATGGATCCGTCTCTGATAACCCGCCCATTGGAATGCGTACCTCGTACACCTTGGTGCATTCAGCCTCTCGATTTGACTGCATTCGACCACAGCTGCACACTCACACGAGCTTGCCATTTACTTATTCGATCGCCATCTGCATTTCTATCCACAAAAACTTTTACTATGCCACGTACGCCTCTCTCGCTATAATTCCTGCAGCTCTTCGTAGAAAAACCTTGAGATTCTTGAAAAATAGCCTAATTATTTAACGAACATTTTTCAATATTCTTCAAACATGCCTGGAACATGGCTAGATTATTTTTCTTCGGATCTCGATGGACGAACGAGATGTTTTGTGCGCGAGAACGGGTGTTTCCAGAGTAATTCGTTACACTGTGAGAAAGTAAAAGGTGAAAGGAGGGGGGGGGGGGGTGGGTAACGGTGCCACGACGAATAAGCAAGCGTCAGGCTATAATAGCACGAACGGTAAGTGTGCACCTCGTGCACCTTGATGCGTCGCGTCTCTTCTCGCTCCTCGGGATTCGTTCACGCTCCGTGTGCTCGTATACCGAGGATGAGCGTGTGTGGGGGTGTTATTTTTAGAGTGGTACACGAATATTTTTAGAGACAGGCTTTCACGGTGCCCACCAGACTTAACCCTGACTTACGTGTCGTCCTACGTCGTTGGCGAACTTAGGGACCCCCGTGTCGTACTCGGGAGAACCAGCGAGAACTCTCCGAGGTGCCGTGCACATGCACGACACACGTATCGCCACGGAAAATCCTCTTCCGACCATCAGCCTCGCGAACCTTGCGACTCCCACCACCCCCTTCCCCGTAATCCACCGGTGCGCAATTTATTAAGCGCGTATTTTCGAATATCCGATTTCAAACTGGTCAGCTAATGTGCTAACTGCGCAATGTTTACATTCACTCGTGTACACAAATCTATCTCCTCTATCCACGCTGCTTTCTATTCCACGATCTTTGAAAAAGTTCTATATCCGTCGTCTAGAGGATAAAGTTCTCCGAGAGACGGATCGTTCGATAAATAATTCATGCTCGGGCAATATTGTCGTGCAAACTTTGAACAGTACTTGGATCATCATGTTTGTAGAAAAAGTGTTTTGTAAAAATGTAACAATGTTAACTGTGGATCTGGCACAAAGACCACTCTTCCATCAGGTTCTTTATTCTTTTTCGGTATTTACCTGCTCGACTCGTGGATCTCGAATTCGCGTCGATAATTTTACAATGTTTGTTAAAACTGTCTCGATGAAAATTCTAAAGATATGCTTGCAAAAAGCTTTATGCTCGTTGACTCATAAATAAGGTCGAAGGAAAATTAATCCTCGAGATTATTCAGTCCATAAGACGAAGTACAATGAAAAAGGGAAATAAAGTGGAATCAAAGCGCTCTCGGACTTACAAAACTAAGTATTACGGTAACGACGATGACGCAATATAGCGTTTCTATTTGCGGAGCAACATGCGCAAACCAAACAACAACTCACCCTCTGCCCCGATTTCGTGCTTGTGGTGCATGCGTGAGTCAAACTGTTGGAATTGGAGAATTTCAAAAATGCATATTAATTCGTCCGAAAATAACGTTATTGTTTATATATTTATAATTATATATACACACGCGAAAAAATAAAGTCCCACTATAGGACAGTCGTCCCTCGAAAATCGAGCTGTTACAACGCTTTCATCGACCTTGCCAAATTCTGCTGAAAAAGAAATCCGATATAAATATATAACGATATCTTTCGTTTGGTCCCGGTGCCAGGTGTTGGCAGTAATAAAAAAATCGTTAATTTCCGGAACAACCTCGACCAGCAGATTTATAAAGGAGAAATCTCGAGGGAAAAATCCGATGATAATTGGAGGAATGTTTTTTTTATAGACTGCCTTAACGATTCTTTGACATCCATCCGTTTGTTAATGGCTCGGTGAATCTGGTCGAGCTACATTGATCAAGGTGTCATTCGGCCAATTTAGTCCCGAGAATCTTTTCCTCGTCCGACCCATTTTCCCCCAGCCCCTTGGATCGCAACGAAGGACAAAAGCGAAGAAAAAAATCTCATTCGTTCAGGATAGAACTTTACATACGGGAGGACACGAGTGTGTTATTCTCTACGCGCGCGGGTTACTGGCAATAAAAATAACGACGATAAATTACTCTCGTATTTATAGAGAGGAGAAGCTCCTCATCCCCACCCTGAAGCAGCTCCGATCGCCGTCGATTGGGTCGAGACCCATTAATTATTTCCGATGCTCTGCCAGAACGTCAAACGAATCGAGGACAGCTGACGGACGTAGTTTTATTCCAACGATTCCTTGAACCATTCACTCATATACCAGATTCACTCTCCTATATCTTCGCGTAAATCTTCGCTCTCATCGATTCTCCTCGGACACCTTCTCCCTTTCTCGTCGAATTTAGTCAAGGATCACCCGACACTTACACTTACGCCTTTAGCTGCACGATATAGCGAAAAAATTCATGTTAATCGAACAGTCGATCAGCTGAGATTCCGTGGGCGTTTCATCGTTTAAAAATACTCGTGAATAGAAAGACGTTTTATTGAAACTTCTCAGCTATATCGACGCGTGTCTATATAAATTCCATGGTATGTACATGTTCCAAAGAATTGGAACCCCCACGGGAGCGGAAATTGCTGATAAAAATAGACGAAGAGTCGCATCGAGCGAACAGAATTTCTTGGTACCGTTCGTGTGTGTGGGCCAGAAAACTCTCATCGAAATCTTTCTTTCCAGGTAAACGGTGGATCACCCGCCGAAGCCGCAGGTCTCAGAGCGGGGGACGCTGTCATCAAGGTCAACAATACAGAGATGTTCAATCTCAGGCACAAGGATGCTCAGGATGTGATCGTTAGAGCAGGCAACAATTTTGAGATAGTGGTTCAGAGGTAAGACCACGTGGTTGTTCGTTATTTTTGGTCCAATTAACGAAGGATCCATTGGAAAATGGTGCTTTCTCTTCAGGGGTGGCTGCGCTACGTGGAGGCCTAGCGTGTCACCAGTGACGCCGACCCTTCCGTCTCCAACACCGACCGCCTCGCTCTCCAACATTTCTCCAGTTACAAAGACCTCCCTGGCCAAGACTAAACCGGAAAGCCCTCTCATTGGTAGCGGCCACAATTTCAGTCCGAAACCATACGTGAGTAACAACAACGTTTCGATATCTTACGTCATTCTCCGAAAACAATTCTCAAGCGAGAATATACATTTTATACCCAAGTGCTCAAAGATCATATCCACTTTCAGCTGAATGGCACTGGAGAAGGACCCATCAAATCTATCGTAAACAAACAATACAACAGCCCGGTCGGAATCTACAGCGAAGAAACCATTGCTGAGACTCTCTCCGCTCAGGCCGAAGTACTAGCCGGCGGTGTATTGGGGTAATGTTATATATATATATATATATATACATAATATGCGTCTATAGATTTCTTATCTCAAAAACTGTCGAAAAATTATGGTCGATATTTCCCACTCGTGCAGAGTCAACTTCAAGAAGAACGAGAAGAACTACAATGCGGAGAACAGCGAAGTTTTTAAAATGGTCCAAGAAGCGGACAAGGAGCCAAAGACACCCGAACCTGGTTAGTATGAGTGATTTGTGCAATTTCAAACATATATATATAATAGTTTGATCGCGATTAGTTAAATTGGAGAACCGATTCACTCGACTTTCTCGAGGAATCTCATGGATTATTCTATTTCGGATACCGAGTTTAGTTGAGATGTCGATGACTTGACTCGGTTCTCCAATGATTGGGAAAACTGGCCATCCGGGCCGAAGTAACTTTGCATGTCGGTACGATAATTTGTTTGCGAAATAGCTGAGGCACCTGTGCAGAGTGGGGTAGTGACGCCATCGTCACCAGCCTTAACTGGATTGAGATCGGTCTCCGCACCGGAAACAAAGCCGCAGCCGTCGTCCACGCCACAGACTAGTCTTCCTCCAGGACAAAATATTTGTGCCGAGTGCGAGAGGCTCATCGTGTAAGTGGATGTTCGTAATAAAAGCTTCTTTCCGTTTCTTCTCATGCAGGAACGCGTGGGTTTTTTCCTCACGGAGCAGCGACACCGGACGAAAAGGCAGGAAACCAGCGAAATAAACTTGCTGCATTCTCAAAATTCACGATACTCGGACCCAAGTCTGATGCAATAGGGATTCTTTTCAATATTTCTATACGAGATCAATTTGTGATTAACGTAAAATATGCAATTTCCTTACAAAATTTAGCCAATCGAATTGTAAGCTGAGCTGGGTCGGTGTGGTATGCGTGGAATGTTTGATGGTGAAATATGATTGGTCGAAGAGTGGGATAGTTATTGTTGGACTTTGGTGTTTTATGTGATAGTCCCATCGAGGACAGAATTTTACTCCTATGTGAGCCACGCGGTTGGCGGGAGGGCAACTTCTCCAAGGTCACCGACTCCCATGTATCACGCCTTGACTGGTGGTAGTGGTTACGGCGGTTACCACGATGGTTCTATCACGCCGACACGGCCGGTGCAGGATACTCGTCAGGAACCCTCCTCCAAAGCATCGCCAACCCCCCTCGTCATTTGTACCAACTGCGACCAAATCATCGTGTAACTATTCAGGATCTTTCACTCCCTGCACGTCGTGGTTCCCGTAGTAGTTCTTTCGTGGTACCGCAAGATCGAAGCCAGCTGCTCAACGTTACCCATTTATTTCCATTAATTTGATCCTCGAAAAAATATTAAAAAATGGGAATGTCCGAAGAGCCACTGTTCTCCTATCTTGTTTCTCATAACTTTTCACGTTGCTTAAAAAATCTCTCCGAGTCTGTCAGCCGGAGGCTTTCAGATCGCCGCCTCTTCTTCCGGTTCTACGTCTGGAAAACAAAAAGTGTGCGTTTCATATTCTTTTTGTTTAATTTTTATTTTTTTTTTGTTTGTTTGTATTTTACTGTAAAAATGAAGTTTTTAACAATAGTAAAAGCACACTTTCAGTTTTCGCAGTATGACCATCACTATTCTTTATTGCACCTTTCTCGTCGACATCATCTCCTTCTCTGGACGAGAAATGATTGTCGACCATCTTGCACCAATCGTTTTTAATCGTCTATTTGAATTAGTGTTCGAGTGAAAGCCTTATTGTGTCATCACTCATCTTTTCTCTTCTTTTCTTCTGTTCTCTCTTTTATATCTCTCTATTCTTTCTCACTCTTCATCTTTCCCAGACTGTCAAATGCATTTTCAGTAGATAGATATTTGGTAATAATATCGAAACAATAAGCTTTTGATGTTGTGTATCTCTTTTGGATGTGTAGTTTTTGTATATTTCGAGGAATAGCAAATCTTGCTTTTTTTTCTCTTTTTTCTCTTCCTTTAAATAGCCCTTCGATTTAATCAACCAACATTAATTGAATGCCTATATACATTAAATCTTACTGAATGACTTAACGTTAAATGGTAATTGTTTTTCTCATACCTGATTGCTTCTCGTAGAAACAATGTTTTTTGTATAGCTTGTTGTTTTTTTAATGTTGTTTTCTCTCTAAGTAGTATATTTAGCTAACGATTCCTGCGTTGAATTTATCCCCGATTCTTCGATTAATCTTTTTAACGAAGAAAAGAGACGATCAATTATGTATATTTTGGTATACATTATGATTCATATTAAGTGTAAAATTAATGGTACAGATACCTAATGATTCTTGCCACGTTTAAGCGATGAATATCTCCTTGGCTCTTAATCGTGTTGAGATGAAAAGAAAAAAATAAATAATAGAGGTTAGTTATACTGCCAACTTCTGGTCTCTCTTGCTCGTCGGGGTGTCGAGCTCCAATTCGCACTTATACAAAATGTTCAAGAAATACGCGATAAAATCGAGATAAAGATGGTATCCTTATTGCCTTATAAGAATAAAGTTTTTTCATTCAACTCACCTCATTGGCTAAAACTTTTCTGCACGCATCTTCATAAGATAAATATTTTATGCGACTAATGTGGAATTTGTGTTATCAGGGGTGTGTTCGTGAGAATCAAGGAGAAGAACTTGCACGTTGAATGCTTCAAATGTGCGACTTGTGGCACATCTTTGAAAAATGTCGGCTACTATAATATCAACAATAAATTGTACTGCGATATTCATGCAAAGATGGTGGCAAGGCAAACTGCACCTGCAGGTCTTACCCCGATAACCGTACCACCGTAAGTTATAGCAAATTCCCCCCCCCCCCTAATTAAATTAAATTAAGGAGAAACAAAAAATGATAAATAACAGAATAAAATAATTTTTCAGAGGTGGTAAAGCACCTGCTGGTACCATTTCTGCGGCATTAGCTCACGCACCGTTGTCGCCACCCCTTAGCAATCATGGCTCGTCACCTCAGCCCTTTTCGGTAAGAATATTCCTCTGCTCTTTAAATTTATCAAGCATGTCAATAATTAATGTGTGAAATATTAAATTTACTTTCTCTCTCTCTTTCACTCTCGTGCTGTCTGCACTTTTCCCTCCATTCGCCAATTTCTCAAATTGAGTACAACGAATGAGTATATAGAAAGTTATCATCGTTCAATGTCGAATGTTCAGTGTTAATATAAAAAAAATAAGAAAGAAGGATGAAAAGAGAGAAATTTAGTTATAATTTAACAACGCGTGGCTCCTGCTTGGCAACTAATCGCTTTTCCAGGCGTGCAATCGCACGAGTCCCGATCACGGATACCACCAGCCTTGGCGAGCAACGAATTGCCAGTATACGAATGGCTGCATGAAGAACGGCGATTGCAATGGGGAATCAAAAACGTTCACCAGTACCCTCACCATCCAGACAGGTGGCACCGAGGTTGGCAATGCGCTTTCTCATAGCACGTAATCTCCCACTCGTTCCTTCGTATCCTTCGATATATCCAAAAATATAACGAAAATCCCTGTGATACTCGATACCTTCATAAATATATAACATAGATCGAGACGTATAGAAAATCTTTGCAAAAGCTCGTTAGAAATAAATAATTAGTCATCGGGAGGATGAAAGCGGAAGAGGCATTAATCATCGTGATATTAATCAGTCATCGAGAGATCGTACGTTGTTTTATCCTTGGGATTAATGAAATCCTTTAACGATGAGGCTCTGGGTCGACCACCCAGCATCTTCGAGTATTTTCATCGCGTGACTGATTAATCATCGGCCTGGCATAATGAGGAGCGCGCGTACAATTCTCGATCCTTTTAATTATACGTATATACCACGTGACAAGTTGAGTGGTTTTATGCAGCTCAGCGCGAACTTTGGCAGCTCGCCCGTCGATATCCACTCGATTTTCGATCAGTCTGGATAAAGTACTCGAACGACTCGTTGCAATCTGGCTTTATAATATCCGAAATAGCACTCTTGGTACGTTCAACAATTCGTATATACGTATATATAATATACCGGCCCTCGTAAACCTATCCATGCATGCACGTATACGATTCTCTGCGTTTCGTGAAAGTTCTCCTCTCTGCCCTACTTGCACCATGCCCAGATACTCTTCATCCTCCTCAAATTACCTTAATTATAATTCCAAGTATATATACATATATATACCTATGTCAGTCCAGTCTATTGCACCAGCTACGAGAAATTACAAATCCTCTTAATGATTTTCTAAATTTCCTGTACAATCACCTGTAAAATTTGGAGCCTGTTTCTAATTTCGACTCCATGGAAAGTGAAAGTTTAATCCTATGAAAATCCCTCGTGTTTTAGGTATTATAATGCTACAGTATATATACAGTTACGATTAGTGAATGTTAGACCAACGCGAGTGAAAGTTTAAAAATCGTTACACATGTGAAGCGTGGGAATGAGACAAGTAAACTTTTGTCCTTTCGTTGCATTTTCACAGGCTCCAACGACCAACAGCCTGATTGGACCGAAGCCTTTCGGTGGATCCAGCATCGGCTCGAATCACCTCTCCCCATCGCCAATTTCCAATTCGGGAAGCAACGCCTTACCACGCCTTCAGAGCCAAACTGTGACTGGTAAGTTCCCTCGTAATTCGTTAAAAACCATAACTATACTATATATCTCGAAACTCGAAAGGGTCTCGCATATACATAAACTTATAACGCGAGATTATTATCCAGGCACAATACCGCAAAAATGTTCCTCGAAATGGATCGAATGCTCGAGGCATTTGTATATATAAATTCATCGCGAAGAAAATTTGCAACTACATCTATCAACACCTACAACATTACGAAAAAAGTATAGATTCTTGGAAACGTATAAATTCGAGGGACAATTTTGCGGTGGCAGCGCCGATAACGACAAGTTCGCCTGTGTCCTTGGCCTAACTTTGTCTTCGATTGTTGCAAATAGGACTATACTCGAGCCTGCCAAAGCCGCAAAGCTCGCCCTTCAGAGGTACGATGATAGATTAGAGCCGGCGACTGACCGAATTTCGTGCATTGGCTAATTCGCCCTCTTTTCTTTGGCTTAAACGCTATCTCTCTCTCTCTCTCTCTCTCTCTCTCATATTTTTTTCTCTCACCGTTCCGATTTCACCCTCTCATTCTCATGCATATACTCATCATCATCTCGCGCGACCGCGTTCCTCATCGATCCGCCCCCGTCGCGCTCCAGTCCCGTGAAAATCAACCTGATGGCGCACTATCACGGCATATCCTTATAATAGACTGCCGGATCTCGCCGCGGGAAAATCATCCACGAGTTTTTCAACGCGTGTTTTTCCTTGCGACGATGTCACCTGCGAGAGCTGCGCCTGCAAAATCGCTCACAAAACTCCCGCACTAATAATTCTTTTTCATATCATATGTTTATACGCTCGCACACGAAAGTTCCTGAATTGGAGCTTCGAGCCGACCGACAGACCGACATACCAAATTGGCTAACCTTATATATAGACAATTGGATCGGAGAAGAGACGTTCGATCCATCACTGGTAAAAATAATCATTGCTATATACTTGCACACTCATGACGATTTCTCGTCGGACGAATTATGAAGCTTTGTACTCTTTCCACGCACACTGTATACTTAATTTCGCAGGATTATCGATTTGACAGAGAGGAGGGGGTTGGCGTGCCAGTATAGATATCATTTTCACAATAATAGGAAAGAAACTGATCAATCATCCTACGATCAGCTAACTAACGCATAAACCCATGCTTCGCCCCTTTTCCTTAACGTAATTCTTCTTTTCTTATCTTTTTTTCAGCCGGTCCATCTTTCAACCCGAAACCCAGACCCTTCTCCCTCACATTCGCATGAGTCGGCAGCTCTCGGCAGCGCCGTCGTCGTCGTCGTCGTCATCATCCTCTTCGTCGTCCTCATCGTCGTCGTCGTCGTCGTCGTCGTCGTCGTCTTCTTCTTCGTCATCTTTGTGCTGCCAACCGAATACCTTAATTGCTCGATTATTCGAATATGAATGTCACACTTCACCGTTGCTTACGAATGTCCGCGATGCCAGTTTTACCTCCATGCTAATCGTTAGATCAAACTTTGACCCTTTGACCCCTTGCTCTCTCTCTCTCTCTCTCTCTCTCTCTTTCTCTCTATATATTTATTAAAATCTATATTTTTTGCTCATATTACTGTCGTTAATTTGAAATTTAGTCGAACCACCGTGCTCCTATTTAAGCCCACTATCGTGACAATCGTAAGAAGGTGATTTTAATTTAATGAAAAATGTTCCTCGATGATATCTTACGCACTTATATATACATATATATAGTTAGGAATCATCACAGTACATGGAGATTATTGAAAAATAAATACGATTGTATAAAGAGAACAAAAAAAACAATATAGAGCAAATTCTTCGCTCAAAATACGCGTCAGATTTTCTTTTTCTATTTTTCTTTCCTTGGAACTCTCGCATCATTCACTCACAACATTTAAAGTTGAATTTTTTAGACGCTTCGCGCGTGCAATCTTTTACTAGCAAAGCCAAAACCTATAACCGAGATTGCAGCGTTAACAAATGGTATTTTGACGTTCCTGGATTTTTTCTTAATAAAATCGGCTTATCCGTTTCTAATTTACACAGAATTTTGCTCAAAGATTGTTCTAGCATTGCGAATAATCACCGGTGATTTTTAAGTTGCGTTTATTTTTATTTAGCGCCCCGTCACGCGTTTGTGGACTGTTCTAACATCCGACCTATCGGAATAAAGATTGGATAATACGAAAGAAAAGCTATATATGTATAGTGGAAATGAAAGGTCGAAAACAAATGAAGAAACTATTTACGCTATTGGCCAACGGATAGATGACCTGTCCACAAACGCGTATCATTTAACATGCTTCTTACTTACCGCAGATTTCTCTGTTTTTTTTTCTTTGTTTGTTCTCTCTAACGCACCCAAAACCCCCGCCCACGTGGTAAAACCGAAAAACGCATGACGTGTTTGACAACTCTTGTGTAACTTTGCCATCCTCGGCTTCACTCGTGACTCGTGTGGACTTTTGTTTGTGCCACTAACAATCCCACCCGCCGTTGAACCGCGAGAGCGGCTCCACGCGAATCCCAGAATCCTATCTCAAGTCCTGCAATACAACTTGTGAAAATTCTTTCTTCACTTATTACAATCCGCACAACGCACCCAGCGAGAACCCAAATTCCTACGAAAACGCGTCGACGGAGAGGTCGCTCGTACAATCCTGCGAGGATTTTTACGGGACCTGCGATCGGATCTGCGAGAGATCTTGCGAGGACAGTTGCGAAAAGTCGTACTACTACGAGGTGGTCGAGGAGACCGGGGGACCGGAAGAAGACTGTGACGTGACGCGGACTGAACAGGAAGAGTCGATAAGGGAGGATTGTTCCACGGTGAAGAACAAGAGGCTCGCTTGGCCACCCGCGAAACAAATAGAGGACGTTACTTATCCGACCGCGAGTCCCCTCTACATAGACCCCAACCCAGTCCTCGATCGCAGAAGCCGACAGGCGGTGCGCGAGAAGAAGGCCAGCATCGAGGCTTGCGAGAGAGTCCTCAGGCAAAGAAGAAGAAGCGTTAGCATAGAGAGGGAGGATAGATCCTCTTATAAGGAGTTTCGTCACTCGGAGGACACGATGGATCGCGTCAGCTGCCCCGGTCCGGTGTACAAGAGGGTCGAGGTCTTCGACTCCACCCGACAGTCTCGCAGCGAAAACATTTCGAGACCCAGCTCGACCGATAGCGTGAGGAGGTCGTTGACCCCGACCAGGATTGCCCAGCCTATACCGAGACCTTGGACAGCGACGGTATCGGCCAGTCCCAATTTGTACGAGCAGACGTATCCCATACCGGAGCCGCCGAAAGTCTGCAAGAAGATAACTCGCGAGGTGAAAGAGCAAATATGCGAAAGATCCCGAGGTAGTCAGCCTTATCGCGAGGAGCACCGAGCATTTAGATCCGAGGTGTGCAGAAGGGAGCAGAGCGTTTGTCCAAAGCCACCGTTGCCAACGCCGCCTCCTCCGAAGCCGGAACCACCGGCTCAGAAGGAGTGCATCAGGCAGGTAGACACGAAGACCGTTGACTTGAGGAGCGTCATGCCCGAGGATGACACGGACGCAGGTGGGATGCAGGGGGAGCATGATCTGGTAACGGAGACCACGGAGGAGGATATCAATGGTACCCACGTGAAGAAGAGCACGGTGTACGAGAGGACCGTGAGTCCTCTACTTCCGGAAAGACCGCCACCTCCGGCGCCGGTTGCGATTCAGGAAGAGTGCAGGACGGTTACGGAGACCAAGGAGGAGGAGACCGTCGAGGAGGAGCAGACCACCGAAGAAATCTTTCAGAGAAGCACCACCACTGTGGAGAGACACCGGGAGGAAGAGGAGGGGGTGGAGGTGTGCGAGGAGAAGACTGTGACGGAGTCGGCGGAAACTGTGACGTCAGCTGTGGATACTCTGCAATTGGTGGAGCAGGCAAAGAGGGACGAGGAGGAGAGGATAAGGGAGGAGGAGGAGGCTGAGAGGAGGAAGGAAGAGGAAGCGAGGAGGAGGAAGGAGGAGGAGGAGAGGAGGCGTCGCGAGGAAGCTGAGAAGAAACGACGCGAAGAGGAGGAGGAGGAGCGCAAGAGACGGGAAGAGGAGGAAAGGTCGAAGAAGCACGTTAGCTTCGGTGACTTGAACGAGGATGAGGTAGAGGTGATTCGCGAGCAGCCGCTGGGCAGAACTTACGTGAAGGAGGAACAAGTGACGGAGACGGAGAACGAGGAGGGCAAGAAGAAGACCGTGAAGGAGACTTACGAGGAGGTGGTCGAGGAAGTTTTGGTGCACGAGCGAGTTAGAAGGAGAGACGTTGACGATGAAGTGCGTAGGAGCAGCTTGCGCGATCAGGTGGAGGCCCACAAGAGCATCCGGGACCAGAACGTGCCGCACAAGAGCAAATTTGGGTCTTCGGCTCAGGAGAGCATGGAGACTTGCAAGAAACACGTGCAATTCGTTAAACAAACTGACTCGGGACCACAGCCCCTTTCGACGGAAGGGGTGAAGAACGGCTCCCCGAAGGAGTGGAAATCCGAAATGGTGAACGCTTTAACCATAGCGCCGGATCAGCCACACGCGCCGTTGACCAAATCCACGATCAAGGAGGTTTACACCGAAGAGACCATTTATTTGGACAGGAGGACCAAGCCGAAACCTCCCGGTTTACCCGCTTTGGAACCACGTCCCATATCGCCTTTCCAGGCAGCGTTGACCACAGCCCCGGAACGTTCTTACACTCCGCTTGGACAAGGTACCGCCAGTGTGGACCAATATGGCGGCGCCCGCTGCGATACGCCAAACATTCAAGTGCCGGACGAAGGTTATTGCACTCCGGCTGATATCTTGTACACCGAGACTCTTCATAAAGAAGTTTGCACGAAGAAGGCGATAACCGTACCACCCCCACTACCCACCCCTCCTCCAGATTTTCGCTTCAGGGATAGTTCAGCCTCCCCCTGCAGATCACGACCAGAAACACCGGCTAGACCACGTCCGGAAACGCCGAGTGGAAGGTCCTTGATCGCTGGATTGAAGAAGCCCGATGCCATACCGTCTTATCAACAGAATTTGGTAGCCATGAGGAGAGGCCCCGTCGAGGCACAACCTTACGTTCCCAGTAGAACGCCAACGCCTACTCCCTGCAGGACCAAATCACCGGCTCCAGGACCACCCGAGCCACCGTGCTGTTACGTAAGAGCCCAAGCACCCAGGATCAGGGACGATCCTCCGGTGAAACGCGCGCCACAATTCAGCTCGATCACGCATTTCCCTGGTAGAAAAGAGAACTTTTCCTTCAAGGAAGAAGAGGACACGTCCGAAGGACACAAGTCTTCGGAATACATCGGCAGCAAATCGGTTCAGTACAGCGAGGGTGTGTGCTCGGGTCGACAGAAGGAGGTTATGGACGCGCAACACTCGCAGTATCATGAGAAGAGGTGCATGACCAGCGAAGATAAGAGCGAAAGCTGCACGATAAAGAGGCAGCTTCACGTTTGCGAGGAGTACGAAAAATGCGATAAGAGAGCGAGAACTCCGACGCCGGAACCGGAACCGGAACCGGAACCATGGCCTCCGGTCGAGGATAAGCCCAAGAGGAAGAGTAGCTGCGCCATTAGTGGAACTAGCCAGACCCAACCGAATTTGGTTTGTCCGTTCAAAAAATCTGCGGACAAACCACGACCGACCTACAGTAGCTCCACCGAAGTGAAGCACGTCACTTACGACAAAGCGGCACCCTGTCCCGAGACCGGATTAACCGTGTTACCTTGCAAGGCTCATTCCGATCAGGGATCCAAGGTCGGAGTGGTCGTCGTACCTTGCGACGCTCCCAGATCATCCTGCAAAACCTCCGGGATCTGCGTGACCGCCAGCAAGGATCGTTCCGGAGTTTGCGTCTCACCTTGCTTCGACCTTCAAGCTGGTTCTTGCGGCCAGCCTTCCGGCGTCTGCGGACGCCAATCGGCCGGTTGCGATTTCGACGTCCGCAACTGTTCCGATCCAGGAATCTGCGTGACGCCGTGTCCCAACGGTGGCGTTTGCGTGGCACCGTGCACCAAGCCTGCTCAGTGTCCCAAAAGAGAGCAATGTCGAGCTTCTGCGAAAGCCAATATCCCTTTCCCGCAGATTCCCCTTCCGTACGAGGACGACAAGCCTCGGTGCGAGCCAAATTTCGGTCCCGTTTCCAGACCCAAGACCAATCTCAGCGGACAGTTGGCCAGACTCACTGCCAAACAAAATATACCGACGATACAACTATACAAACCACAAGCTCAGTGCCAGACTCAGACTCAGATACAGAGCCAGACCAAAGTCCAGAACCAAAGCCAATGTGAAACCCAACGCCGATGTCATACCGAATACCGTCGCGAGACTCGCTGTCAAACCCAAAGTCACTGTCACAATCAGTCCCAGAATCAATGTCAGACCCAAAATCACTGTCAGGACCAGTACCACTGCCCCTCTAATAAGACCCAGAGTTTAGTAGACCCACCAAATTTGTCATCCCACCCGGATTTAGGTTCTGGAGTCGGTGGCCTTGGTGGTTCCAAGAGCGGTTCCTTCGCTGGCAGCAGTGCCCCCAAACGTGGAAGAGGCATCCTCAATCAGGCTGTTGGAGCAGGATCTCGCGTGCCCCTTTGCGGTCACTGCAACGCTTACGTCAGGTACTAGGAAACGTTGCTTCAGCATCCTAGTGTTTTATCGCTCTCTTATTGTTGTTGTGTGACTCTTGTCTTGCGACGATCATTTTCTCATGGTATCGAGCATGCTGCACATGTACACTCTCTCATCATCCCCAGAGGACTGTGTCGATGTGTCGTCCGTGTGTACCAAACTACGAGAAATATTCTTGCATCGTTTTTTTTTTATTTTTACAGCTAATTATTAACGTTTGTGCGAATTTATTTATTTTGTCTATTGTAACGTATATTAACATTGAATTGCACGTTGTTGACAGCTAACGGAAGAAATACTAACCATAAGTCAAACGGTCACTTCGTAAAACCAGTTTGCTGTCGGGATGGTAAAGATTGCTCAAGGTTCGTATTAGCAGTGTCTATTAATCTTGTTCTCTCTCATTGGACTTACGTTAATAGCGACTGTGTGTTGAAAAAATGTTTTTGTTCAGTCGTAGCACGTAAACGACAATGCTGATGTTTTTAATATAAATCTTCCTTTTGCGTGTGATTTAGGGGACCTTTTATAACAGCTCTGGGACAAATATGGTGTCCTGATCACTTCGTCTGTACAAATAATCAGTGTCGTCGTGCGCTTCAAGACATTGGATTTGTCGAGGAAAAAGGACAACTTTATTGCGAATACTGTTTCGAACGATTCATTGCACCTGCTTGCAACAAGTGCAACAACAAGATCAAGGGTGTAAGTTTATTTTCAGACGTTGTTAAAAAAATTTTGACATTTTTTTCAATACTAAAAATGATAGTATACATGCGCCATTTTTTTTTTAGGATTGCTTGAATGCTATTGGCAAGCATTTCCATCCCGAGTGCTTCAATTGTACGTATTGTGGAAAACTATTCGGTAACAGCCCATTCTTTTTGGAAGAAGGATTGCCTTACTGCGAAGCTGGTGTGTATATTGCGATCATCGAGATACGATACGTTCGAGCACTGGAAAACAAATTATACATAAAGGAGATTGATATATATATATATATATATAAATATTTTACAGATTGGAACGAATTATTCACGACCAAATGTTTCGCCTGTGGATTCCCAGTTGAAGCAGGAGATCGCTGGGTAGAGGCCCTCAGCAACAACTATCACAGTCAATGTTTCAATTGCACGGTAAGAATCACGAGACTCACTTTCCTCGCGTAAACCTCGGAAAAGATCCTGGATAAACACTGATTTTTAACGAATTTTCCTTTCATTCCCGACAGATGTGCAAGAAGAATCTCGAAGGTCAAAGCTTCTACGCGAAAGGCGGGCGTCCCTTCTGCAAGAATCACGCGCGCTAATGTCTAACAAGCTAGAGGTATAGCTTATAAATAAAAAGGACAAAAAAATATGGAATAGAAGAAATTCACAGGAGGCGAAAATCGCAGCCTGGCTTAACAAGCGTGCGGAATGAAAAATTCTCTCGGATTTAAGCTGTTACACTACGTACGCTAACTCTATTGCGATTCGTATACTTAAATCGATAACATTACGAATCATCTAATATTTAATCTATATTTCCTCGCAAAGTTTTATTTATTCGTGAAAAGAATGATTTATCAAATGCACGATCGAGGCTCGAAGCGTGAATGAACGAGAGAGTGTTCGTGTTTTTGTATCAGCGGATCAATTGCTCCGCGTACCTGAATTGAAGCGTTCGAGACAGGAAGATCGTTAACTCGTCAAAAAGCTTTAACCATTGGAATTCAATTTGCAGCAGGAGCACTTGAACTTGTAATTCGTTGACAAGTTCGCTAATCCCCGTGTTACGGTATGCCATCTCGAATTAAATCGACGTACTTACCTTTGTTCTTTCCTTAAATGCCAACGATAATTAATTGCCAATCATGGGAAACGGAACTCGTGTATCTCATAAAAGCATCGCCGCAACGTAATCTGCAGCGATGGGCGGCCGACAGTACATATACAAATACAACTTGCTCGCTTTGCCAAATCACGCAAAGGTCAACCAAGCAATTAGTGCATATCAAAGAGACTATCTTGTACGTCAAGTAGCAAGCACCCATAACCAATTTATATACCGATGTCTCGTAATATCGATATTTCTTGCAAATGAATATTTCGCAGATGGGAGAGAAACTTTGAGCAAATAATCAAGCGTTTGATAAATGTCATTTTTGCCACGTAAATTAAGGCATGACTCGTTGTAACGATTGAAACGAATGAGAAAAATCGCAGTGTACTAGTCATGAAATTTATAAACACTGTTATTTGTCTCCATGATACGCGTTCGAAGGCGGTTTTCCTTTTACTTTTTTCAGGAATATACATGTACGATTTACCTTAACTCTCTCTCTCTCTCTCTCTCTCTCTCTCTCTCTCTCTCTCTCTCTCTCTCTCTCTCTCTCTCTATCTATCTATCTATCTATCTATCTATCCATTATCTTAAGTTTAATGGTAGAAACTGAAAACTGTCTTAGCATCTCTTTTATTTATAGAATTAGCTTCGTCAAATGTCTGGATATTTTTAATTAATCTTGTGTAATCGATGTATAATGCGACAGCAATTTAATTGTGTGTGACGTGCATAGCGAGCACTTGTGCAGATCGATGTTTGCATTCCTCGAACGTAATTGTCGTCGTTGCTTTGATTCGAATAGTGCCCTTTTAAAGTCACGAAGAACACGCTGGGGGGAAAAGTTTTACTTTCGGTTCCACTCGGAATCAGGCTATCGTGGCGTTCACCACTACTAATCGAAAATATTCGACCACCGACGATGTGTACCAGTGTCAAAGTGTCGTTGTGATAAAGAGAAACGGAAATCTTTGGCACTGTTCGCAAGCTCGACACACGATACAAAAATACAAATATTGCGCAATTGTGGTATACGGAAAAGTTTTGTGAGCTGCGCTCGTAAAAATAATAATACTAACAAGAGACAGAGCAGATATTGCACCATGCGGAATGAGCTACCTGGCGAAATCTTCGATGACGAAACGTCCATCGAGGCATTTCCATTCTTAATTCGACAATAATATTATCGAAGCCTGCCGCTCTGTCGCTGGCTAATAATTATTATCGCACGAACCTCTGTATCCGTGTTACGTGTTGCTTATAAATAAAAGAAATGTCCATTTCACCTTGACTCTCTTTTACTAAAACTTTTCTTTTTCTCAAACCACGTCCCCTTTTAAAAAAAAAAACATATATAACTTGTTAAACAATTGTTTCTCGCACACCAAAGTCGAATCGGTAAAAAAGCGTGCGGATGAAATCGATTGTAAATAATCGTGAATATATCCCGCTTACATATATTCATGTAAAAATATATAGTGACAGCTGTCGATATCAAGAAGGGTCTAAGGGTTGACAAGCGTGAATCCTAGCGAGATTGGTCATAAAGCATTTCACAGCGATCTCCAGTACATATATACGGAAGTGCAAAACTCCCGAAGGGTTTCATCGATTTGTCATTATTATAACCTTGCCGTACCTGCTGCCTGGAGGGATAGACACGCGATGAGTAATAAGCGTTAGCGCTGAGTATGTGTACGTGTATATATGTGTGCAGTGTGTGAGAGAGACCTTCCCCACCAGCAATCCGGCCAATCCTTTTTTCCAAGTCAATGATATATGAAACCGGATCTGAATTAGTTTGCGGTATTGGCGTTCTGCTGAAAGCTCATCTCACCGGAAGGACCTGCACGGCATCCGAATGTTATACGTACTTTGGTGTGCATGTACCGTGCGGAGCAGGTATGACGTATCAAACGCAATTACGGATTCGGGCCTCTGGTTGTACCGTATACACACAGGGAGGAGACAAAAGTCGATTTCGTATAATTACGTTTCAAGAATAGAACCGCGTGCTTTGCTCTTGCTCCCTCGGGGGGAGAAGGTGGGGAGGGGGGGGGGGGGTGAAAAGAAGAAGAGAAAAACGGTTGCAACGACCTTCGGCGACCGGCTCGACTCGCGAGTCTTTCCTTCGGGACAATTAACGCTGCGGAAGAGATGCGGTCTTGCGTCTCGTTAAACGAAAGTTTTTGACGCAGCAAAAAGCCGAGGGAAGAGAGACAGTTGCGTGCGCCTAATGAATTTGGTGCAGTCGCGCAATGGCTGAATTTTCTTTAATTTCTCATGCTTTTTTGTCGCGTAGCACATTTTAAATGTCATCGTGCATCGGCGCGATTCCCCGGTGTGTCCTTGCGACCGGCTGGCATCCAACGCTGAAAAGTCAAGAGTAACAAACCGGCCTGTCCCTGCGCACCTGCGAAACAGGTGAGGCGGTACTTTAAACGCGGTCGCGTGGCAGTGGGCGCCGAGATTTCGTCTTGTCCACATGCCGCGGTTTCCACTACCTATAAATACCCCATCCTCCGAACCTTTCCCTTCACATTAAATTTTTCCACCCGACCGACCACACGATCCCCTCCTCCGCCGAAGAACCAGAGTACACCGATTCGATCCGTACCCAAAACTTATCACCGTCACCGAAAATCATGCTGCTGCTCGCACGATTAAAACATTTCTTCTTCTCCAAATTCAATCCGACGCAGAGATGAATAATGAGACACAAGTTGCAAAGGAGAAGCTGACAAGTAGTGTGAGTGGAACGAAAGAGTTTGATTCATGAGATTTTGTCCGATCCTTCGAAAGAACGGATAATATTGATTAGGGTAAGCCCTATTATCTTTCAAGGCTTTCTTCATTTATGATTTTCAACAAAAGTGCATAAGCAATTTTATCACCGCGCGTATACTTTTCGCCAAGCTCCGCGTCACGAGGTGTCGAGGTAGTCTCTCGATCCATAGTGAGAGTGAGGGGAGCATGGTACGATATACGACGTAGCTTGTGACGTACCAACACACTGCTTTCACAAACGTAGACGCATCAGTAGTGACGCTAGAGCAGTAGTGATGCTTTATCATTAGGCGTCCAAAGCACTATGAACGCTACTCGCGGCTTTTCGATCTTAATAACATTTCCACCTATTTTTATCGCTCTGTTATAACATTTTCGCACTTGATAAGAACGCGAGACGAAAGGAACGATCGTTCGTTACAAAATTATCATCGTATCTCTAATTAAAATATATTCTCGTGTAATATTTATTTTCAGAGCTCAGCGTATTTATGTTTGTTATTCGAGATATTAAACAGGCATATGTGAGTCGTTGTACCATTGAGTGAAAACCATTAGCAGTATCTATTTCGTTCATGGCGATAACTTATGATGATATGGCATTAAAATGTTTGGAAGGACCTTTTGTATTCAGATTAAATGAAAATGGTACTGGACCGCATTTACTAGTGCAGGTAATTTATTCTAGAAATCTTTTCATACGTCGTTCATCCTTTGTCGTACACAGGAGCGCTTTGTCAATGACGATGATGATCAGTCGATGCTTCCATCTCTGCTATATAAAAATAAAATAGCAAATATCAGTTGCGTTGCACCACTACCACCACCACGTATTGGATATGTCATGTTACAGTTTTTCCGCTCTTTAAAATTTGTTCAGCTCCGTTACAAACTTAGCCTTACCCTTGAACCAAATACTCTTTTCAAGGAACAATATATATACACACATCTGCAGAGGTATACAGATGAGACACGCTTCTGCGTGTATTACTTTTAGACACGACGATTAAATAAGTGTGACATGCAACGGTAAAGAAAAGGAACTTTTCACCGTTATGATAAACGATTGTTGATTTTCGATTTTATAGCGGAATAATAAGTTCAAAGTTCAGCGATATACATAATAAGAAACGATCGTGTTGTCCCGAGTAGAATGACAAATCCATTACGGAAATACTATTACTTGCCAATGCTCGCCTGCCAAAACGTACAAATTCGTCACTGAGTTTATCTTTCACAAATGATCGAACGGGCAGAACATTCCAAGTGGTAGCGATGTATCGTACCTTCGTAAGGTCATAATTGTGTTCTCCAGTGTTACGATGAATCGAGAAACATTTTAAACTCTCCACACCGTGATAATTGGCACATTTTTGTACACGTACATCGCATTGTGCTAAGTAACATGAGTGCGGAACGTTGAACGTGTTATCCTAATTGAGAAATCTGCAGTGTATATATGCATACGTATACACAGTGGTAACGAAAACTTGGAGAACAGTGTAGATTCTCGTTTACATGCTCTGCTGGATTAATCAAGATGACCTATAAGCGAATAGCAGTTCCTTTCGCTTTTCACGGAAATTTCGTGTGGTTTTCTTCACAGGTCTGTACGGAACGTGGATGGAGAGAATACGCTGGAGACAATAATGTGTTCAAGGACCGTTGGAACCTCTGGTGGCGATCGGGTGGCTTTCCCTCGGCTCATTGTAGGCCCCCGCTATCGTGGCAGGTGCGAATTATTCTAAATTTTCACAGAGCACTGTATAATTAAGAGCCGTGAAAGTTTTACCGCCTGGAAACAGAGAGATTTCATTCATATTGATTTGTTCTATTTATGTTATAGTTCGTCAATCGTATACCAAAAGGAAATTCCATCTGCAGGAAAGACAATCTGATACGACACTTGAAGTGTATGAAAAAGGTTTATGGCTCCATTTATGACTTTAGGTACTCTTCTTTTTGTTATATAAAAAAAGAATGTATATTTGTGAGGAAATGTAATGCATCGTATCTATGTAGTCCCACTGGATACAATTTACCATCGGAATATACGAGGCTCGTTGAGGACTACAGTCGATTTGAGAAAGACGAAAAGGTTTGGATATGCAAGCCAGTCGGTCAAAGTCAAGGCAGAGGAATATTTTTGTTCCGTGTAAGATTCTACCCCGAGGGAGACGAATGAACGACCGAGTTTCGCAATTTTCCTCCATTACGTGTGTGTATTTATGTTTTCTTTTTTAGAAAATAAGCGATTTGCGTTACGATCACGCTGCGGTAGTTCAGAGATATATAGAAAACCCGTTACTAATCGGGGGTTATAAATTCGATCTTCGTCTGTACGTGTGCGTGCCGTCCTATCGGCCGCTGACACTGTACTTGTACAAGGAGGGCTTGGTACGATTTGCTACGGAAAAATTCTCACTGGAGCACTTGGAGGATCCCTTTCGGCATTTAACCAATTTTTCTTTAAACAAACTGGGTCCAGGCTATAACGAGAAAAAAGAGCGCATTGGAGCAGGTGAATTTCAATCGTATACGCACAATGAAAGGCGTTTCAATAATCGCATTGTACAATTTATTGCAGGGTGTAAATGGACTTTTAGACAATTAAGAAGATTCTTGGAACAGTCTGGTTACAGCGATTGGTTTCTCTGGCAAAGAATCGCATCGTTGATTAGCTTAACTATTTTGAGTCAAGCAGCAGGCATTCCAAAGTCTTCAAACTGTTTTGAATTTTTTGGATTTGACGTATTAATCGATGAGAATCTGAAGCCATGGCTTCTAGAGGTAATACCGAAACTGATTATACGAATATAATCTTATTTTCTTGAATGGATGTAAATATAATATTCTCCTAGGTCAATTTAAGTCCTGCCTTGAGCAACGATTGCGAGATAGATTCCGAAGTAAAAAAGCCTCTGTTGCACGATCTATTCGACTTGCTAGGATTGCCGGTATGCAATACCGGTCTTTCTCTATTTACAATTTGGTCCTCCAATTGTATAAATGACGAGGACGAAGAGTCTTCCAAATTTTGCACAAATCGTTTCACGAAAAAGAAGGTGAAAATATCACGACAATCCAACAGTTTTTGGAATGTTTGTCAAGAAACTAGACCTATGGTTAAATAATACAATTTTATATTTCATTGGTAGCAGCTAAAATTCTTCTACTGATTTTTATAAACAATTTTTTAGCTTGGACAGTCTACTCCGGAAGTCTATCCTGGCTCTTGGTCTCGATATAATCCATTATGGATGGACAAATGCATTCGTCGTGGTTTCAGAGGTAACAACGATGAAGAATATCCGCAATCATCCGTATGGGACAATGGTAAAGACTGGAGTACGCCCTGTGTTCGAGAAGGAGGCTGGATAAGAATTTTTCCATTAAATCGACACAAAACTATTGAACAATTGGAATGCACTCGACCATACATCAGAGGGCACAAAATGGTCGAGAAAGAAGTCAGAAATGCCGTAATATCCATTCAAAAGTAACGATTTTTCATCAATCTTTAAATGATTTTCATTCAACCAACTTAACGATCTTTACTCATAGATATTTAAAAACTGCCAAAGAAATCCAACGAAAAAGTGGTAAACTAGGAGACCAAAAGTGTAACGCTTTGTTGCAAGCGGCTCTCGACCTAAATACAGAAGTTTGGCTGCCAGAAAAATAAAACCAATGTAATTATACATACGAAAAACAAAACTCTTTAAGAATGAAATGAATAAATTCATTAAAAACTGATTTATTTATATGTTCGCATTAGAAGACCAAGTTAAAAAATTAAAGCGGATATCCGCCACACAGTGGATGGTTTAATAGATACACAAATGCTTCACCAAGAAAGTCTCGGTTTATTCGATTTCTTTAAAATTTACATAACTCAATCCCTCTTTGCTGCTAATCTCTTGTCGCGCTCCTCAGCAATAGAGAGCTTAACTCCCTTGTCTTTTGGTAAACTAATGTAGGATTTCGTTCCTTTACCAATTATGAATACATTGTTCAACCTAGAAATAAAAAGAAATACCGTTTAAGTTTCACACTGTAAATATTTGAATAATGTTCTTCATGTTTCCTTTTTGGGTGATACTCAAAGCCGATGTATGTGCTATCAGTGACCTTATTAAAGGAATTTGTTTTGGGCCAATTTTTGACTACAGAATTTTCTTGAGACAAAATACTATAGCTTCGATATGGCCAGACTAATTGATAGAATGAATTCAATGTACCTGGTAGCAAATGCATGTCCTTGAGAGTCTCTGATGTGACAAATATCAAACGAACCAGGATGACGCTCTCGGTTGATAACAGTTCCCACACGCCCTAAATTTCTACCTCCAGTAATCATGCATAGATTCCCTAAAATTAAAATATTTAATGAAATCGATGTTTGCTTACAAAGCGCGTTCCATCAGTTTAGGATAGAATCAGTTTTTAAAACCCACCAGAATCGAACCTGATCGAATCTAAAATTTTTCCTGTTGCAATATCCAGCTGAATAGTGTCATTGACTTTAATAAGAGGGTCAGGATAACGAATTGTTCTTCCATCATGGGTTACTAGAAATGGAATTCCTTTTGGTCCAGTTTGAACACGCTTCACTTTGCAAAGTTTGTACTAAAATGTTTTAATAAGTTGATTGCTAAAATAGTTTAAGTAGTTAAAACTAAAATTCTTATTATTTTTCAAACAAACCGAAGCTTCTTCAGGTGTAATACGGTGTATTGTGAAGCGTCCCTTAACGTCATAGATCAGGCGGAAGTACTCGTTGGTCTTTTCAATAGTAACAACATCTAAAACAATTGGATTTAGTTAAAAACTATCTTCATAATGAGTCAAATATTAACTATTTTTTAAAAATATGTACACATCTTGGGTAATACAAAGAGAATAGATTTAGATATTCAATCTGTGACCAATTTGATGGGCTTTCTTTTTTTTATAGGCCATCTTTTGACTGCAACATTTATGATAATAGATATAGCAGCTTCGATAATGGCCTTAGAACTAATATCTTTTAGTGAAAATATAATATCAATTATCTTACCCATAAAACCAGCAGGATAGTTTGGATCAGTTCTGACTTTTCCATCAATCTTGATGAGACGTTGCATTACAATTTTAGTTACTTCACAATTGGTCAAAGCATACTTCAATCTATTACGAAGGAAGATAACAAGGGGTAGAGACTCCCTCAATTTGTGAGGTCCAGTTGATGGACGAGGCGCGTACACACCTCCCAACTTGTCCAACATCCATGCTTTCGGCGCATTAAGACGCTTCAAATGCTTTTTAGGACCACGAGCCTACCAAATAAAATTTAGGATTAGTTTATACAAAAATATAATAATTGAACTAAACTAAACATCCTGATTTTAAGGTTATAATAAACTGCAGTCTTTTTCTGAATGTCACATCACCAATGCTATAAAAATATTAATACATTCGGAAATAATGCATAGCTGAATTTTAATTATAACAATCTTTATGAGAAGTTTAACGTCAGAATTTAAAGTCAAGCGTTTTGAGTAAAAAATGTCGAAGGGTAAAGTACACATTCGATTAGTGATTGTTGTTTTACGATGAATAGCCACTTTCGTATAAAAATAAATATATTAATATACACTTTAGTAAGTAAACTACACTTTCTTCACAAAATTTTAACAATATAACACTTATTCTCAACGATGCACATGGATTTCACTTCGATAATATAAAATGAAACTTACCATCCTGGTTTTCTAAACGGGAAAGGCACGAGGTCGCAACTTGTATCGTTGTGTCCAGCACATCAAGTCTCCCATTGGTCTGCCATTAGCATTATCAGTATTGCCATTACAATCCAAATTACTAGTTTTATTAGAATAGATTGAATTTGTTCTTTAAACTATCATATTAACGTATAATATTGATAAATTAAAAATATTTCACTTTTATATATTACGTATAAGTATCTTTTCCTACAATGTGAATTATTACAAAAAATTAATCTTATTTTATATGGCTAGGGTTTTTCGATACTCGTTTCCCGCGAAAATCAAAAATTGTAAAAAATTCTGAATAAAAGTCAGACTTACGTTCCCTCACTCCTATCTTCATATCATATTTAAAAAAAAAAACTCACATATAGCAAAACATACAGAAAAAAGTATACTCAATATTTTATGGAATGATTAATAAAATATATTTTAGAGATACATTTTTAAAGAAATTTTATAAAAATATAAACATTATTAAAAATGAAGATCATCAGTTTTCCGAGATACATTCATCATATAAAGAGTTTACACGTTTAAGAATATCATCAAGAACACTGGAAGCGCCTATTCTCAAAAGATCTTGGTTTTGCCATTCACTTCCTAGCTCTTCTGCCATTAAAACCACCCATTCTAAAACTTGATCTGCAGTTTTTATTCCACCTGCTGGTTTGAATCCTACCTGAAAATTCATTTATATTTAAATTTTTATCGTCTGCTGTTGATTCTTCCTTAAAATTTACCTTTCTGTCTGTCCAATTGTAATAATCCATTATGGCTTTGCACATTACAATACCAACTGGAAGAGTAGCATTGACAGTTTCTTTTCCAGTAGAGGTTTTAATGAAATCAGAGCCTGCCATCATAGCTACCATAGATGCATTGTAAACATCTTGCAAAGTAGGTAGCTCTCCAGTTGCTAATATTGTTTTTAAACAAACTTTTTTCTTATACATATTGCAAGCTTTACGCATTGAGCACAATTCATCATATAAAGCTTCCCATTCTTTATCTATTACCAATGTTCGATTAATTACCACGTCAATCTCGTTAGCACCATCTTCTATGGCTGCATGGATTTCTCCTAACCTTGTCTTTAATGGATACTGGCCAGAAGGAAATCCAGCAGCAACTATTTCAATGAAGTTTATTAGCAAAAGTCATAAATATTTCAAAGTAGCTATATATTTAACTTACCACTTGCAATTCTTATTTTACTTCCTGGATCACATTTTTTAAGAGAATCTACAGCATCCAGCAATCTTGCTGGATACACACAAACTGCAGCTGTTGTTAATGACTCCTTTAATATAAACTTTGGTTCTATTGGGTTAGCTGCCTATAATTTATATATCTCAATTTTATATATACCAAACATTAACTTAAATAAACAAACCTTTAAGCATAAGGCTTCAATAGTCTTTTTGGTATCATTTCCTCCCAGTGATGTAAGATCAATAAAAGTTATTGATTTCAATAAAGTAGATATTTTAACTTTATTTGGTAACAAATTTGTTTTCAAAACAATATCTTTGACTCTTTTATCAATATTCTTTTCATCAATAACTCTATTTAAATATTCTGTAAAAAAGTACATTAATGCAATAGAAATTCATTTTAGATAATAATTGTCATGAACAATAAAGTGACACACCCAATGTGAACTCTTGTTGATAATATGGTGGTCTCTTAGAAGAACTTGACTCTTGTGTATCTTCCATTTTATGAAATTATTATTATGTTCACATAATAGAGAAGTAAAAATATAATGTAATAAACGTGTACCCTATGTTTCAACGATTACACAGATAATCATTAGTACCACTTTTTTTAATGTACAAACTTTAGAACAATTGATAAGATTACTGAGCAATCTTGCTTAACGAATTCAAAACAAATACTTTTTATCTGCTATTATATATGTATTATTTTTGGTAAAGATGTACCAACCAAGTATCATAAACATAGCATTTTTAAAAAGATCGCCAATCTTCTAGAACACGGACAATACCTATTAGTTGACAATTGATATGAAACAAAAAATTCACAGTTGTTTTACCACCAGAAGGTTTTACTACTGATGATAATATGTATAATTACTGACAACGAAGAGACCGAAATCCGATCGGTAAAACGAACAATTTAGTTGTTGCAGGAGGAAGATAAAAAGAATCAAATTCTTTTATCTTATAATTGTATTTTAAATTAGTAATAGCAATAAAGAATAATAAATAGTAGATTAAGTAATGGAAAAGTTCAATGTTATCAATAATAACAATAATAATGTCAATTAGTTATCGACGCTAAGCTCCTAAAAATTCGTAACACTACCGTATTCGGTAATGGAATCGAAGAGAAACAGCTGGTACAGTTACAGTTGCTCGTCTGCGTTTGGAAGACTCCCTGTCCCCCTCTCCTTATAGCGTGTGGCATAATCATTAGCTACAAAAAACATCTATATAAAACCAATTTATCAAATTTGCACTCATCATCGTTTTAGATTGTGCATACGTAAGATAAAGTAATTGGTTTCAATTCATCAGATTGACAATTTAAATTCTTGTGGTATAGTGGTAATATAAAACTTCAATACAGCTGCTCTTATCATGTATTAAATTATACATAATTTAGAAAACTTCAACTTTTACAGAAATAAAAGTTAAAAAAGCAATATGGCCCCAAAGGTGGAAGATGTTCCTAAAGATCAATCCAGTGAAAGACCATGGAGAGGAGTCAATGCTGTTTTATTGGGACCTCCAGGTAGTGGTAAAGGTACTCAGGTAGGACAGAAGTAAAGATACTTTTAAACATTATTAAAAAAAGCTTATATTAAATACTTCTCACTGATAAAATTAATGCTTATATTTTTATACTTTCATTAAAGGCTCCAAGATTAAAAGAGCGTTACTGTGTATGCCATCTCTCTACAGGGGACATGCTTCGAACAGAGGTTAGCTCTGGCTCTGAATTAGGGCAAAAATTAAAAATAATTATGGATGACGGTAAATTGGTAAGTGATGATCTGGTAGTTAAAATGATTGATAAAAATTTGGAGAAGCCAGAGTGTAAGCAAGGTTTTCTGCTGGATGGATTTCCAAGAAGTGTGTCACAAGCCGAGAAGGTATATTATAGTTGAATTTAAAACTTGCATAAAAGTATACATTGGAAACTAATAGAAATTGCATTTTTTTAGTTAGATGAAATGCTGAAAAAAAGAAAAAGTCCATTAGATGCTGTAATTGAGTTTGGTATTGATGATAATCTTTTGATAAAAAGAATTACTGGTCGCTTAATACATTCATCTAGCGGTAGATCATATCATGAAGAGTTTGCTCCTCCAAAAGTCCCCATGAAAGATGATGTAAGAAACTCTTATAATATATATTGTTGTTCAGAATCTAATGCAGCAATATTGGAAACTATTATTTAATCTGAGTTGCAATTTTTTTTTAATGTAGGTAACTGGAGAACCATTGACTAAAAGATCTGATGACAATGCTGAGGCCTTGAAGAAACGATTAAATACATATCATGTACAAACACAACCTTTGGTAGACTATTATGCTATACAGGGTATTCATTACTATGTCAATGCTGCTCAAGCAGCTGAGAAAGTCTTTCAAGATATTGATAAGATTTGTTTAAAGGTTATCAAACAAGATGAGTCAAAAGGCTTTTTCCAAAAATTATTCAATTTCAAATGATAATAATCTTTATGATTCTTCTCTTAAAATGATGTTACAACTAGTTGGTAATATTACGTACGACGTAGTATGACACTTGAAATATAGATAAAAATAATATTGTAACATATTTCAATCAATTGTATAGTATAGAAATCTTATTTGATGGTGGTAGCACAATATCTTTTATTTTATTAGAACTTTTCAATAACATTTTGTAGCAATAAACAAAACACAAAAAGCCCTAAAAAAACGAAGACAGGTACTATAACAGAAGTGTGCACATATGAGCAGTGCTCTGAGCATAATATGTATATAAAGAGATCATATTTAGATGTCCTTACTGTATTTACAAGAAATTATTTTTTTAATTATATATTAAGTAAACCCACTTATATAAACATCATGGTTACAATTACAAATACTTTTTTATTTGTATATGTAAATAAATTTTTTCTTTTCTGTAATCATTATGGGACAGAAATTATAACTATCATTTTTTATTAAAACATATTTTGAAAATGCACATTCATGCAAGTACAAAATAATCTTTTTTAATAAGTTTTTTGACTTATTATTGAATGCATTTACAATATTAAATATTTACTTTTGAATGTAATACTGTTGACTAGAACAAAATACCCATCCTTATACATACACTTATCTAACTCAACTAATAACAAGGATTCTGTTTATCCATTATAGTGATGAATGAGCGTTTACGATCTTTCAAATGCCAAGCTCTGTCTGAAATTATGGTTACGAATATTTATCAATATGTATGCTTCATACATTTGATGGTATGTATATGTTTCTTTAAAAGTGATTAGAATTTAAAGAAATGAAAGCAAAAAACTATAATTTTGTATATAATACTGCTATCTCTGTGTAACGAAAAATAAATATTTTTCAATGAGAAGAGAGAAAATGTACAGCCATGAAATAATAAAACATTTCAACCTAAATGATTTTTCTAATTCTTGGGTAGAACATTAAATTCTCTAAGTTGTTATTTTTAATCACAATTTTTTCTTGAGAATAGATTAGAATTGACTTCATAGACAATGCTTAATATTTTTTTTAAAAAAGAAAAAAAAATTCACCATTTGCTCTTTTAATTTTATAATTTTTATTCTAATTTCATTGCTTGGAGATAATTTATTAAGTCAATTAAGTGCTCAATGAGCACTCACTGAATGTGTGTGTTTCTGAACGTACCCATTCTGTCAGCCTAATCCTGAACTAACACTGATCAATGGCGGATGTATCTGGGAGGCGGGAGCCTCTGTGGTGCCTGAGGGCCCTGAGGGAGGGGTAGTGCCGGTAGTGGGCCACTGGCCAGTGGCCGTGGGGTATCCGGCGAATATATGTACTACATGAGGTTTTCTTGAAACAGTTAAAAGTTGAAACTTTATTTAAACGCAAATATTAATAAATAATTAGTGAAAATGGGGGAAATGAAGACTGAAAAGCATATCAAGGTAGCAAAATTAGTAGAGGTACGGCCTAGTATCAATTATTCTCTTTTTTTTTACAAAAATCTTTTTAGTTAAATTTTAAAAATGAATGAAATAATTGTATAATATCTATTCCAACAATTATGTGACAATAAATTATTTCTCAGGATAAATGGAAGTTAGTACCAGCTTTTCTTAAGGGAAAAGGACTAGTCAAGCAACACATTGACTCATTTAATTATTTCATTAATGTAGAAATAAAAAAGATTGTTCAGGCCAATGAAAAAGTCTTCAGTGATGCGGATCCATTATTTTATGTAAAGTATGTTAATTTTACAATATTCCTTTGGTATGTAAAAATTCCTGCTATTTTTGTGCATAATAAATATTTAATGTTTTCATTTGATAGATATTTAAATGTTCATGTTGGCATCCCAGATGTGGAAGAAGGCTTTAACGTGACGAGACCAACCACACCACACGAATGTCGTTTGAGAGATCTCAATTATTCTGCACCAATTACAGTAGATATAGAGTACACTAGAGGTCATCAACCAATTATTAGAAATAATTTATTAATAGGAAGGTATAAATTAATATACAATTTAGTGTATTGCAATACTACTATAGTTATATGTTATTGCTTATTTTAATCATTTACAGAATGCCTATAATGCTTAGAAGTTCCAATTGTGTACTAACAAATAAATCACACTTTGAATTAGCAAAAATGAATGAATGTCCACATGATCCTGGTGGTTATTTTGTAATAAATGGTCAGGAGAAAGTTATACTTATTCAAGAACAAATGCTCAGGAATAGAATAATTTTAGAAGAGGATTCAAAAGGCTGTATAGTAGCATCTTGTAACAGCTCTACCCATGAAAGGAAGACCAAGACAAACATTGTAGGAAAAGGTGGAAAGTATTATATGAGACATAATATTTTTCAAGATGTAAGAATTTTATTTTTAGTTAAATATATTTAAAAACTGCTAAAGGTAATCAGTCATATGTTTTTAAACGTTAGGATATACCTATCGCAGTAATGTTTAAAGCAATGGGCATTGTTAGCGATCAAGAGATCATGCAGTTGATTGGAATAGAAGAAGAGTTTATGAAAAAGTTTGCACCAAGTTTAGAAGAATGTCATCTACTAAATGTTTTTGCTCAAAACCAAGCATTAAGGTAGCTACTTTAATTTAATGGAAATTTATTTTATGGAATAAAACAAAAATTGTTTTTAGATACTTGAGTAATAAACGAAAGCAAAAACGGTATTCAATGATTAAAGCAAGCGTGACCGATGAAATGAAGGATGCACTTGCAACAAATATTTTATCCCATGTACCTGTATGTAGTCTATATAATTATCCAAATGGAGCCATTAGTATTAATTTGCAAATAATAGTCTGTATAATCATTAATTTTTATGTAGGTTATTGATTTTAACTTTAAAACAAAGGCCACATATATTGCATTGATGATTCGTAAAGTTATGAAAGCACAGTGTGATGGTAAATTAGTCGATGATAGGGACTATTATGGTAATAAAAGATTGGAGTTAGCTGGTTCTTTATTATCATTAATGTTTGAAGATGTTTTTAAAAGATTTAACTGGGAGGTACGAATTATTTTCTATATTTAACTTTAGTTAAAAATCATATTATAGTAAAAGTATAATATTTCTTCCAGTTAAAACAAATTGCTGATAAGAATATTCCAAAAATAAAAGCTGCCCAGTTCGATATTGTGAAACACATGAGACAGGATCAAATTACAAATGGATTAGCATTTGCTATTTCTTCCGTAAGTAAGAAATATTTGTTATAATCTTTAACATACTGTACAGAAATATCTGCTTTTTGAATAAAAGGGTAATTGGACTATTAAAAGATTTAAAATGGAACGTCATGGTGTAACACAAGTTTTATCAAGATTATCTTATATTTCTGCGCTCGGTATGATGACACGTGTAAATTCTCAATTTGAGAAAACTAGGAAAGTATCAGGTCCGCGATCTTTACAACCATCTCAATGGGGAATGCTATGCCCAAGCGATACTCCTGAAGGAGAAGTAAGTCATTTTTGTTGCATAAGAAAGTTGATTTAAAAAAATATATTAATTTTTCTTTTGATTCTGTTTTAAAAAGGGATGTGGATTAGTGAAAAATTTAGCTTTAATGACGCACATTACTACTGAAGTAGAAGAAGAGCCAATTATAAGGTTGGCATTTAATCTTGGTGTTGAAAATGTAAATATACTTGGAGGGGAAGAAATTAACAATAAAGATGTTTATATGGTTTTTCTAAATGGTAACATCTTAGGAATAACTAAAAATTATAAGAGATTAGTGAATGTCTTTCGACTCCTCAGAAGAAAAGGCTTAATAAATGGTTTTGTTTCTATCTTTACACAGCATCAACATAGGTAATGTCTACGCTTATATACTTTTATATTTTTTCGGATCTCATTAAATAACAACTTGCATAATTACTTTTAGATGCATACAGATTAGCTCTGACGGTGGACGTTTATGTAGACCATACATTATTGTAAAAAACAGTGAATCTCTTGTTCAAAAAGAACATATAAAGTTATTGGAACAAGGTGTAAGAACATTTGAAGACTTTCTACAAGATAGTAATTAATTTAATTTTGTTTTTTTAATAATTAATTTGTGTGCTATAATTTATTATATTAAATATATATATTTTTTTTTCAAGGCATGATTGAATATTTAGATGTAAATGAAGAGAATGACAGTTCAATTGCTTTTAACGAAACTTGTATAAATGAAAAAACAACTCATCTAGAAATAGAGCCATTTACTTTACTAGGTGTTTGTGCGGGATTAGTCCCATATCCGCATCATAATCAAAGTCCACGAAACACTTACCAGTGTGCAATGGGTAAACAAGCAATGGGTACTATAGGATATAATCAACGGAATCGTATTGATACGCTGCTGTATAATCTAGTGTATCCACAAGCACCTATGGTTAAATCTCGAACGATTGAGCTTATAAATTTTGATAAGCTACCAGCTGGACAAAATGCTATTGTAGCGGTAATGTCGTATAGTGGATACGATATAGAAGATGCGCTGATTTTAAATAAAGCCTCTATCGATAGGGGTTACGGCAGATGTTTAGTATACAGAAATGCAAAATGCATTTTAAAACGATATGCAAATCAAACCTGTGATAGAATAATGGGTCCACTTATAGATTCGACTACGAAAAAGCCTGTTTGGAAGCATGATATTATAGATGCTGATGGAATTGCTGCCCCAGGAGAAATGGTCGAAAATAGAAAGGTAAATGGTTGTATAATTTATATCAAATTAATTAGGTATTGAGAAGGCTTTTTTTAGGTAATGGTAAACAAGTCAACACTTTCTTCAACAAGTATCGGCCCTGTTAGTACAGGGACACCTCAGCAGCAGCCTGAATATCGTGATGTTCCGGTAGTTTTCAAAGGTCCAGTTCCGGCTTATGTCGAAAAAGTTATGATATCGAGCAACGCTGAGGATGCCTTTTTAATAAAGTTATTATTACGACAGACTAGAAGACCTGAGATTGGTGACAAATTTAGTAGTCGACATGGACAAAAGGGTGTAACAGGTAATATATATATATTTCTTTTTTGTTACAATCAATAATTAAATTGTCAAAAAAATTCTGTAACGGCAGGCTTAATAGTTGAACAAGAGGATATGCCATTTAACGATTCGGGTATATGTCCTGACATGATTATGAATCCGCATGGTTTTCCGTCTCGTATGACAGTTGGAAAATTAATCGAATTACTTGCCGGAAAAGCGGGAGTTATTAAAGGAGCATTTCATTATGGCACAGGTATATAGTTAAAATTGTAAAATCCTTAAAATCAAAACAAATTGATGTTAATGTTTTTTTCATATAGCTTTTGGAGGATCGAAGGTAGAAGATGTTTGTCAAGAATTGATCAACCATGGGTATAATTACTTAGGAAAGGACTTTTTTTATTCTGGTATCACTGGTGAACCTCTTCAAGCATATATTTATTCAGGACCCGTATATTATCAAAAGCTTAAACATATGGTTCAGGATAAAATGCATGCAAGAGCTAGGGGTCCAAGAGCTGTCTTGACACGTCAACCTACGGAAGGTCGTTCAAAGGAAGGTGGTTTGCGTTTAGGTGAAATGGAGCGCGATTGTTTAATTGGGTATGGCGCTAGTATGATGTTAGTTGAAAGGCTCATGATATCTAGTGATGCTTTCGACGTAGACATTTGTAACAAGTGTGGTCTAATGGCTTACAGTGGCTGGTGTCACAGTTGCCGCTCAAGCTCTTGCGTATCAACAATATCCATGCCTTATGCATGTAAATTATTATTTCAAGAATTGCAAGCAATGAATATTGTACCAAGATTAACTTTAAAAAATTATTGTGATTAATCAGTTTAATAAAGCAATGCCAGATTTCTAATTATTTGTTTATATAAATCTTTCTTTATGCAAGATCTGTCAATTGCCACAGCTGTCAAAAAATGTTTAAAAATATGTTACAAGGGGCCTGTAAATAAGATAAGCATGTCATTTGTTACTAACTGAGGGAAGAGGACGAACAAGTAACTTATAGTGTTTCTTCTCTTTCCTGTTGCAATGCCTTTTCAATTTATAAATTAAACCAATTTATTATTTGTGTTTCATTAAAAAAGGAAGTGCAATAGGAGTGACAAAGAACGATACTTATGTTAATGACTGTTTGTGTAGAATGTACAAAAGTCACCAGAGTATGCTATGGCTAGCAAATTTATTATTACGTGTTTAGAGGAACAGCATTCTATGCATCTGTATGTACTACCAGGGTGGTATGTTTTTAAATTAGCTGTCCGCCATTTTGTTCTGATTTTGCGACGAAATGACGTAATAAAATGTTGGAAAATTATTCCTCGACGCTGATTGGCTGGTGAGAACGGCCGGGTTCAGAAATGTGACCGCTATGGCAGGCAACACTGTCTTAGCGAAAGGATTCTGAACAGCGCCACTGCCGGCCAATCAGAATCCAGCCAATCAGCGACGAGCGCTTGGCCAGTCTAGAGGTAATACACTGAAAATAAAAAGTGGTAGTATACATATGTATACTATGTATGGCGCTCCTTGATGCTTTTAGGAACTGCGTAATAGGGCTCCTCATCATCAATCGAAAAAGCTCGAGCTAGTATACGTTTTATATCAAAATACTTTCAATAATAACATTTACAGTTTTTTTTAATCAAAAATGGTATGCTCTCGCGCTTTTCCATCTTCTTCAGTTATCGATGGTGAGAGGCTTTATAACGCGGTTCCTAAATGCATCGAAGGACGTCATATACGCCGCTCACTGTCTGAACCTGGTCCGATCCGAACTAGCCGAAGCCTGAAGCTGCCGAAGAGCGAGACTCGAACAATATTTATTTCGTGGTTGTTCCTATGTCGTTGTAGTTGACGAACTGTTTTTGCCAGCCATATTGTTTCCTCGCAGTGTTTGTTTTGGTGCTGCAACTCAATATTACTGGCGAAATATCTAATAGCAGCATCGAATTGAATTGATAGAAGATAACTGTAGTGTAGGTGTAAAAAGTAGTTAATTTGTGAGCGGTTATATTGTGACTGGACTGCATTCTTTGTATGTTACGCCGTTGCGCAGGAGTCGGACCGAACTTGGATTTGGGTGTCAGTCGTGGTCAGGACGTTGAACGGGAGAAATGGCCTGCGCCACTCTAAAAAGATCCTTAGAGTTTGATCCAGTGCATAGTCATGGACGTCCAAGCAAGCGACGAAGATGCATTCCCATGTGTGTTTCACCAAGTACATCTACCCAAAATACTCCTAGACCACAGAAGCCATCTCCCTTTGGCGACGTAACCCACAAATTAACACCTGGTAATTGGCATGCCACGGCCATTTTTTCATATGACAGGAAAGGGGCGACTAGCGATTTAAAACCTGTATTGCTGATGCAGGAGGGGTGTGGGCCCGGTGATCGGCATGTAAGCCACAGATAAATCATATGTGGATCGTATTAAAAAAGCTTCCGTTATTCCGTTTCCGTTTAAACCTATGGATTCTTTTATTAATAAATCAAAGAAGTTTAAAGTCATTCAGTAACAAGCAAAACGTGAATTTTTTAATCAAATCAGTATTTAAACAAATGTATGAATACACCATGAATATATTGTTATTCAAAAAATAACTTCATTTCTAATTCAGCTGAATATTTATAAAGCTTTTAAAATCCTATCCTGTCATTCATAATTTCATGTCACTGTTACACAAGGTTATACTATTAAATGTACCAACACATTTATTTGTGAAACAGAAAAGATGGCAGCCAATATCAGAGAAGAGATTCGTAGACTTCACAGACGCAAACAGTTGCATTTTAACCCTCAAAATGGTAGTAGCGGAGATTCCTCGGACATGGAAGGGCCAGCAAGTCCATCTGCTTCAACTGCATGTGGCTCAAATTCACATAGTTATAATCCTAGTGCAAAGGAAAAACCACTTTTCACATTTAGACAGGTATTTATCTATTGTGAAAATATTAATTAATATGGACTTTATTTAAGAAAGTATTTATATGCATTTAAGTTCTTATTTTACATTTTAATGATTGACTGAAATAATACAATTTTGGATTAAAGGTTGGCTTAATTTGTGAACGAATGCTAAAAGAACAGGAAACACAAATTCGAGAAGAATACGATCAAATTTTGAATATGAAACTTTCTGAGCAGTATGATGCTTTTGTTAAATTTACATATGATCAAATACAGAAAAGATTTGAATCAGCAGCTGCACCAAGCTGTGAGTATATAATAAAATCAGATTTGTACATTTACTTAAAATGTAGTAAATAATTTTAATAATCTCTATATTTTTTAATTTTTTTAGATCTATCCTAAAAGAAGACTCTTATTTATAAGAATAAGTTTCTGTGAAGAATATTTAGGTAAAGCATTTGTTTGAGAATGATATGATTGTAAAATTATATTGCTAATGATTTAATTCATTATTAAAAAAATTATACAGATTTCAACATTGCGACGATTTTCGCTTGGAATCTAGACACAAAGGCTATGCAGCAACATCGATCAGTTAAGAAATTTAAGTAAATCTAAACGATATGAGTTAAGAAATATTGCCTGATGATGAACGAACATTTAGTAATAAGTTTAGTAGGTTTGCAAAAAAATTGTACTGCAAAAAATTGAATGTATGCTAGCAAAACTAACAATATTTGTACTGTCCAATGTTTGAAAAGTGCGTTGGTATCAGGGAACTATATTCAATTTCTGTGTATAAAAGATAGTTGTTAACTTTATATTGTTCAAAGATACATGATAAGTCAACTAATAATTTCCATAAAAGATTTTGCATTAACTGATTTTTCTTATATAAAAATATAATTAGTAGGATACCATTAATATTTTTGCTTAATGTAACACGAATTTTAGGGTTATTAAAATTTTTTGTATCTACCGATTCTTTATTTGTAACATACACATTGAATCGTGTTGAATATTGCTCAAATTAAATGCAATAATCAATAGTCTTACAAAAAATGTGTTGTATGATTATTGACCTCTTTGAAGCAAGCACAAAATAAGAGGAAAATTTAATAAGAAAATGTTGAATTTCTTAAATTAAATTTTAATTTTGTATCAAACGTCGCTGAAAATTATATTAAAGCATTAAAATAACCAAATTTAAAAATTGCAAATAAAAGTCACTTGCATAATATTTTACTTTAGAGATAATTACAAACTATTTTTTTTATGCGTTGTAGAGCTAATAAGTTACTCGATATATTATTTCACAAGCCCTCGACTATTTTTCTGCGACAAAATATGATAGAGGACTAATAATGAACGAATTTTTTCTGTCTTTTCTATTATTCTTCAATTATAAACGACTCTAAGTCATGAAATTTAGGGCACTGATGATAAGACGAATTGCAGAATGTAACGTTGTATGAATGCATTGTGAACAATAAATATTTGAAATAAATATTTAATATAATCATATTAATATTTCTGTTCCCTGGTAGCAACATTTTAATCGTATGATAAATTGCTAAAGAATGATAATGTATATATACTTAGATTTTACCAGTGCCTATCGTTATTATGACTAAATTTGTTTTACAATTTTTTTTTATACTTATTTGGATTTTTATTTTCGATGAAAGTTATTTCACACGATATTTCTACATATTATAAACTTAAATTTATCGAAAAAATTTATTTAGTATATGTATATATATATAAATATATATATATATATATACTAAGATATAAGTTAAGAAAGAACCCTTTTTGTAATCAAATATCCGTAAATAATGCGTAAGAATTTTTAGAACAAAAGATTTATAGTAATGAATATACTTATTAATGGACTTTAGTGTTTTTTTGAAAAAAGAAATTTTTGTATTATATAAAAATACAACGTCTCAAGAGAGAGAGAGAAAGAGAGAGAGAGGAAAAAGGAAAAAGGCTCATACTTTCCTTACAAGGTAAGTCTTCAATCTTTAGTGGAAATTGAAATATGATAATTGTTTTAGGTCGTCACATTTTTACAAAAATAACTTTAAAAGACGTTGGAGCGCGCATAAAATAACAAATTTATCATTCTAAGATCACTCTTTTCTCATTATTTTTACGCATTAACTGTGGATGTTTTGTTGAAGAAAGGTATGTTTCTTAATTTTTATGACTAAATACATATGTGTTATGGAAACATGAATAACAAAAAAGTATTTTACAAATTATTTTCGAAATGAGGAGCACTTAAATATATTTGCCTTAAATATTTTACATTTTCCAGTTACCAAAATACATCTCATGTTGTACAAGTTTAAGATATATAACTTATGCAAGTGGTAAGTAGAAAAATGTAAAATCAATGTGTAAGATTGATTCTAAAAAAAATGTTATGATGGTTTATTAAATATAAATTTGACAGAGAGACAAACAAACAAACATTCCTTGATATGGATTATGGATGAAATATGTTCATTCTGCAATTAATAGGTGTGTTTTTTGCGGAACCTCGCTGGCCTTTTAACACTTGCGCGGTTGCAAAATTGGCTCATAAATATGACCAGATATCTAATCGTTTTCATGTCATAGGGACCAATTTTGCTACTGGGGTTTATACATGCTTTACGGTATCAGCTTATATACAAAGGATAAAGATAGAAATACCAAACAATGCTGGAAGCGTGAAAACTCTACAGAAAACAGACCTATTGATTTACCCCTGCGCACTTTATTATATGTAAACACATTCTTAAAATAAATATAAATCTAAGACTGATTACAAGAATTGATTTTTTGGTATTAAATAGAAGTATGTTTTAATCGTTCCGCGTTTTTTAATTCATTATGATATTATAACTCTTCCTCTATTTTACGCGATTAACAAAAGTTTAATAAAAAACAAAGAACCTTTGGATTATCCTAATGCTTTTATCAATGATATTTAAACACCATTTTTTCTTAATGGCAGCTTTCAAGAAACTGAACTGATTTCACACAATAGACGTAATACTTTTAGGTAAGTCACATACTTTGATCCCATTAAATGAATTGCATAATGAGGTAATGCTATTTGTATAGCATGGCTTCGTGTTAAGAAGCCCCTAAAAGACTATATGAACTTGTATGCTCTTGTGGGAGACTGTCACTTCTGGGCGGGAAGCAAACTTCTGCTAATCATTTATATCTTGAGAAAAGGCAAATGTTCCCTTTCTTATTTTTGGCCTATGTGGTGGCCATAAAGGTTTTCAAGAAAACTACTCCAAATGGTGAGCAATCTTTAGACTTTGTCTCATAAGTTACTTTAAATTGTGTTATTTATTAAAAAGCTAAAGCAAAAAAAACAAAATCCGCTTAGGCAAGGTCACCGTTTACCTCGGAAAAAGAGACTTCATCGATCACCTAGATTATGTCGACCCCATTGACGGTATCGTCGTTGTGGAAAATGATTACCTTCAAGGGAGAAAAATCTATGGCCAGGTTGGAATAAACTTTTTTTTCTTCTCCTCCTCAGTTCTATCGTAAGGCTCTATTTTAATTGTGACTAAAATCCTTATCTCTCAAAGGTGACGACAATTTACCGATATGGACGAGAAGAGGATGAAGTTATGGGCGTCAAGTTCAGTAAAGAGCTTGTTCTTTGTCGCGACCAGATATTTCCTATGAAGAAAGAGAAACAGGAAACAACACCTATCCAAGAGCGCTTACTGAAAAGACTGGGACCCAACGCTTATCCATTCTTGTTCCAATTTCCTCAGAATTCCCCAAGCTCGGTTACTCTTCAGCCTGGCGACGATGATCAAGGAAAGCCATTGGGTGTAGAGTACACTGTTAAAGTTTATGTCGGAGAAAGCGAGGATGATAAGGTAATAATGATGTATACCTACCGTTAAAATCTTTTCTGCAATATTAGTCAAATTCATCCAGACGTCTCGTATATATAAGATTATATAATTTAGGGACATAAAAGGTCATCCGTGGCCTTGGCAATAAAAAAATTGCAATATGCTCCACCTACGCGGGGGCGAAGACTACCCAGCTCTTTGGTCTCCAAGGGTTTTACATTTTCGCAAGGGAAACTTAATTTGGAAGTAACCCTAGACAAAGAGATTTATTATCATGGAGAGAAAGTAGCTGCAAATGTTATAGTTACAAACAATTCTAGAAAAGCTGTAAAAAATATTAAGGTATTTGCATTGTCCTATAATCTACAGTTCTTATAGATGATCTGTGTTGTAACGCGTTATTGCATGTTCTTCATCATCCATGCTGACCAACTATACATTCTTCCTTAGATCTTTGTAGTCCAACACTGCGAAGTAACGATGGTTAATACGCAATTCTCTCGACACGTTGCGAGTCTTGAAACACGCGAAGGCTGTCCGATCACTCCAGGTGCATCTTTCTCGAAGCAGTTCTATCTTGTACCTCTCGCTAGCAGCAACAAAGATAGACGCGGAATTGCACTGGATGGGCATTTAAAGGTATCTACAATTAGTGACATTCATTTGACTTACGAGTGTGAACAGAAGGTCTAATAATTACTAACAAAATAAAGTTCCGAATTATCGATTTTTATCTCTTACGTAGGACGACGATGTAAATCTCGCATCGTCAACTATGGTTGCGGAAGGCAAATTAGCTACAGAGGCCATGGGTATTGTTATTTCATATTCTGTCCGAGTAAAATTAAATTGCGGTACTTTGGGAGGTGAATTAATCACGGATGTGCCGTTTAAATTAATGCACCCCACGCCTGGTAAGTATAATTTGGATAACAGATTTTCTCTCAATCAAAAACTCAATGACTGATTAACGCTGACCGTGACTATTTTTTAGGAACCGTAGAAAAAGAGAAGGCAACGATGAAGAAGTCTAAGAGCATTGATCGAGCTCGTTATGAGAACTCTTGCTATGCTAATGATGATGACGATAACATTGTATTTGAAGACTTTGCTCGGCTACGTTTGAACGAGCCTGAGTAACGCAAATCTGTCCAATCGGTTCTTCGAATCAAAAGAAATCCAAGCGATCGCATTAAACTCAAAACATGCGTGATTGTGATAAAAGTCCCGCTTTTTAATTGCAAGGATCTCTTTAAACGTCTTTTGCGGGAATTGGATTCTTTTGTTATTAAGCGATTAATTGTATTATTTTAAACGCGTACGATGCTAAAACAGTATAATATAAATATAAGCAATTTAAGTTATTTAATAAGAACATTGTAGCGTAATTATCAAACGTTAAATGAAAACAAAAAAAAAACGAAAAGTATGATAACAAAGTGCTTTACTGCCTCAGAATTTTCACTCGAGTGTGGTGGTCGAGTAAAAATTCATAGTCAGGCAAAAAAAACGTCGTATAAGTAAGTCGTATAAAACTTTAAATTAAATATCTACCCGTTTCACCAGAAGTGACACCTATAATATAGCTTTGTTTCTTATGCTGATATATATATATATATATATATATAGTATTCTATTTATTACAACAGAATTGTTGTTTTCTGTTATTATTGAGCTGTTACTGTACTTTAGAAAGAAAATATATGAAGTATAAGAATTGACTATTATATTTCATTTGTGTAATCTGTAAATATGAATAAGGAACTATGTAAATAAGCAACAGAAGCAGAGATATACTAAAAAAATCTTTTTTTTTTACAACTATAAAAAATATTACATATATTAATCTCAGTCTTTGAGTATCATTCAGATACCGACTGCATTTATCTAATCATACATATGAGAATAATACTCTTGATACGTTTGAATGTACGTTTCTTTTTCCACGGGCGTCATTTCAGCGATTAACGTATCATTAACATCCGTAATCGGAACCGTTTTCCCAGCGACGCTTATGGTTGGTATCAGATCGTCATCTTCCGAATCCATGGTTTCTACTTCGCCTATAAAAGTCAATCAATAAAAGCATGTATCAGCAGATAAAGACAGTAAATACAGAATTATTCTTTTACCCATTTCAACGGCTTGCATATCACCCGTATCCTCGTTATCGCTGCTATCGCTAGATTCCTGAGGTATTACAGATTTTATAGCAGTAGATGAATTGCTTCCACTCTTCTTCTCGTGAGCTAATAAGACAGACATAATATCTTCACCCTGCTTGTTGTTAGTTGTACTAACATTTGTAGCTGTGGCAGCAGCTTTGTCCAAAATACTTTCTTGTACATTAATGCCGTCAGCCTGAAATATAAATAATTTCATTAAAGAATTTATATCCTGTACAATAATCCAATCTTTATTTTAAATTAATACCTGAGAGCCATCAGCACTGATAACTGTACTCTCAAGCATCCAAATAGGCCTTTCTTTCCGAAGATTGGTCCCATTGTTATCAGCAGTCTCATCCCCAATAGTAACGTCTACCCTCGTGTCCTCGACCATGAAACCTGCCGATCTAGTTGCTTCACCTGACCACAACTCCCCTGGGGCTCGCATATGATTAGGTCTCCTTGCGTCTATGCCTCTAATGGTATTAATGTCCACAGGCTCAGGCTCTAATATTTCGGGCGCCAGTTTTATTCCTTCAACTTCCCTGAGCAAAATGTATAAAGGTTCTAACTGCACATTAAATTTTGCTAATAATAATCTGGAATCTTTTTTCGGAAGAGCTGACTGATCTTCCTCCACAACTTCACGGCAATATGTACATCTAAATTCACCTGTAGTCATGTCGAACAGTTGATCTGCCTGTAGGTTAAGAGAAAACAACAATATTGTTTTAAAAGCACTGTATAGTAGCCACTTGGTTTTACTCACTTCAAGATCAGTAAATGTTTTTAAACAATTTGTGCATTTAAAGCTAGCCCTACTAGTTGCATCTCGTTCTTCTGTTTCCATCCTCTTTCTCATTAAATCTAATTTATATTTTACAACATTCACAAAAGTTTTATAATTAATAAAATAATAGTTGACTTTTTGAGCTTTTCCATCTGATCCAGTTTCCATCTTCAATCTGACTTGTATAAATTTGTCATTCCGTAATGTTGAAATTCTAGCTCTCAACATTTTTCGTTCAAATTTAAGTAGCTCACAAATATCATCTTCTTTCATACCTATATCATACAAAAAAGAAAAGAACAGATCTCTTACAAGAAATAAGAATTTATTCAATTTCATTACAGTATGTACTTGTTCAATATACTTACATGGATTTCTCACTAACATGTCAACAATCAATGCATCTTCTGTTGTATAAAATCCACGTACAACTAAACGTGCTAACTGTTTTAAACTACTAGGAACTTCTGTCACAAGTCTCTCTTCTGTAGTCATTTTGTCTATTTAATTAGAAATATTTATACCTTGTCCAGAGTGAGAGAGCATCACAGTTTCGCGCAGGTAAACCAAATCCTCCCCACTAAATTATCCTAGTCGTCCAATCATCAAGCAACATAGCTATTATGTAACCAATCAGAAGCGATCTGCGCATCGACGAACTAAAATTGGTAAAAAGCTGGTGACATTCTCTTACTGGATAGAATATAATTACGAAATATTCTCAAAAATTATCCAACATTATTTATTACTTTTGCACAAATTTGCTCTTAACTTTAAAGAAATGTACTATTTTGAAATATTGTATAAGATACATGCAATAATTATTATCTATATTAAATAACCTACACATCCATCAAATATAAATTTTTTAAGAACAATTTAAATTGGTTAGGTTTTTAGGTTATACGAATGCTTCAAAATCATTTTACGTAAATAATTCTAAATATATTCACTTAATATTATATAGAGAATGTTAAATATAAACTATATAGTATATACATGTATAACATTTGATTGAAATATAAATATTAATTCGGGAATTACAAATTATACTCCTTTTTCCTTCCTTACACCTTCAGCACTTTTCGCAATAAACATCAAAGCAAGTAACCGAAGTAAGCCGGTGTGGGACAGTGGGGTACATACATAATAGTGGTATTAGCGGCTAGCGCCGGTATATGTACATACACAGGGTCGCCATTGGCTCTGCTAGCAGCCAGCAGCTTAGTGAATTTTATTCTAACAATTGCATCACTGCAGTCGGATTAGTCCTACACCGAATCTGATTTCTGCAAAAACGTCCACTATACAACTGATATACTTTGTGCTTCTTCTTATCATGTGTAAACTTTTATTTGACAGGGATGATAACAAGTGAATATTTTACTATTTTTTAATATATCATAAAAGAAATGATTGAAAATCTTCCTGCGAAATTATGCTTATTTTTAACAGAGCAAGGAATAAGAGGTGATCCAACTTTAAAAGTTCAATTGCTTTTATCACTGTCTGTCATGATACATATATTTATTCTAGCAATTTGTTTATCAGCTACCAATTTTAATTATATCGTTATAATTTTGTTTGCTAATAGTCATGTCCTTGCATTATAAATAATTATTTTCCACTTTGATTCTTAGTCAATCAATTCTTGAATGCTTTACACAAAGTACCTCATAGTAAATTAATAATCTATTCTACTTTAACCATTTTTCATTGTAGCAGAACAATGGAAATTATTAGGTCAAGAAAGAGATGGATGTATCCTACTTGGATGGGTACAAAGCGATGGAAAACCACTTGATGATTCCAATTCATTTACTGTTTTAGGCTGTTATGATAGATTGAATGACAAATTAAAAGTATGTAAATATGAGATCATAAAAACTTTACGCACTTAGTTAATGATAATGCAACGAAAACTTTTTAAAATATATTTTATTACAGATTTTACATTCTTTTACGGACATGCATAATATTGTCCAAGCTACGATAAATCAAACTCATACACTGCTTGGATATGTGATTAAAAACCAAGCTTCTAATCCAGAAATAAAAAATTTACAAAGTAAAGAGGATGATCACTGTGGTGATTCCTCTAACAGTGATACTTATGAAACATTTATAATAGAGCTCAAATCAAATAGAAATAAAACTCATGATTTAGGAATAAAGAGAGATAAGCAAATAAGGATTCAATTCTTGTATAAAGAGAAGGAAAAAAATAATTTAGATGTATTTATTTTACTTATTCATAGAGAATGTAAGTATTGTTGGTATTTACGCTAAAAGTATTGACTTTTCCAGAGAGATAATTATAATTTACATTTATTTAAGGCATTTTAAAATATACAGCCACTATCGACTGTTCTATAAATGATGATTTACAAATTATTGAACTAAAATCAGAATCAATAGTGAAAACATTTATTTGGGCACAATGGGATATGATAAATCAAGTTCTGTACCATATACATCACCGTCAAGTTCCGGTTAATCTAATTACCGAGGAAGAGACAGAAACCAGCAAGCCCATGAGATCCAACCCAACGCTTAGTGGGCTACAGTTTCATGATGATTTACCTCATGAGACAGTGGTAAATATGTATTTGGTCATTAATCGCTTGAATTAATATTTAACATTAATTAACAGACGCGTATAAGATTAAATATTTATTAATTTAACATTTTATTTTAGCTGAATATACCACTAAACTTACCTCAACTAACAGCTTCCTCTAACTGCGGTACATACGAAGATGATGTAATACCTTTAAGAGTACATGACTGCTCATTAGATCTTATAGTAGTGTCGGATTCGAAAGGAATGGTTTGCGTATGTCACCATTACCTTTATCGTCCAGTTGAACCACCACAAACCATATTAAATTCTTTAAATGATTCGAATACAGTGCATTTTGCATATTCTGTGACACTCCTTCATCATAGCTGTGTAATACACTGCGTAATTCCTGGAATACCGTGGTCCCGTGCTAAGCTTATAAGACCTACATTTGCAATTTACGAAAATGATCATATGATAATTTTTGTGCAAGATATGTTTATACATCTTCTGGAGATAGGAGCGAATCACGAGCCCAGATGTCATATACTTTGCGGCCCGCTAACCACGCTTCCATTAAACTCCTCTTATCTCGTGTCTCTGCTAGATTTGGATAACATTGACAAAGGAGCGTACAAGAAGCACGAGTCTGCTATGGCTAACAATAATTCTGATAACAAAACCAGCTTTAAGGACGCTTCTGAACCATCGACCGTTACTAATACTAGCATATTAACAATTGATTTGCCAACGTTGGATCTTGTGCCACTATCAATTTCATCGGATTTTCTAATCGACGTGTTTCGTACGGAAATTTCCGTGGAAGTACGATTGGGCATTTTACATTATTTTCTGTGCCATCGACATGACATGGATATTATTGCAGATTTAATTTCGATCGTAGCAGAAAAACCTAGACAATTGGATATTGTTCGTTACATGCAAGAAATTTTGATCGGTGGATCATACTCGACGATACAGAAAAATTTGCTTGCAGACGCAGTTCCATTGCTGGCCCTAATGCCCGTAACAACTATGGAAGAGTATACAAATTACGAGGTAAAGGTGAATAATCTAAATATCACGTTAAGTCATGAAAAGTTGTGGAATACATCGGTAATGCTATTATCACCGCAACAAAGATTAGTACCGTATAAAACTGATCTTTGGACAAAACTGTGGGATCAGCTTAGCAAAAATAACGGAGATAAGCCCCGTTTCAAGACAAATCGATTGGCTGAAAAACTCTTAGTGTCGTTGGGCTGTTACGAACCAGAAGCACTTTCAAGATGCAGTACACCAATGTCCCCCAGCGCAGGGTACGATTTGTGCTTGATACATTTGCTTCTCGCTCATTCAAATAGAAAGTATAACGAAATGTTTATTCCGTAGATTTTCGGCAGCAATGTCATTTGGAGATGTAATGGGAGCTCGCAATAGACTTTTGGATTCAAGCTTACCATTTGCAGAAGTCGAGAGCTGTACGGCATCTAAACAAGAGCACGTAGTATCGGTTAATTTACGTGAGCTCTCCATGTATCTTTTAAAACACGGTGTACATCCGTCATCTAGTTTTATTAAAGGAACTTGTACACCACTTCACGTACATACTATGGCTACCCGGCATGTTACCGCACAATTAGAAATATCTCGTTTGCTATGCCAATTTTTATGCAGAGCTGCTAATGTAGATCCACGTTTGGAGCAGGAGCAAGGGTTTATGCTAATGTGAGCTTTTTTATTTACTCTTATTCTTACATACCATTTAATTCAATAAATTGATTTCAGTGAGCAGTTGGACATTGGGAGAAGATGGCTGTTGTTCGTCTTATTAGAGAGATACAGATTTTCCCTAGAAAGCATTGCTTTTCCAGCTCCTCAAGGATTCACTTCATTTTTCACTTATCTTGGCTATCGAACATTAAAATATTCAATGTTTCTGCAATACGTCCAAAGAAATGTGTTCGAATTGCAAGTAGACGTCAGTAAAATAATTATGGCTGGTAGGTTACACATTAAGTGATAGAATGTTATTTTCTATGATACACATTTAAGGGTACATTTTTGCTTACAGATATAGGAGATTCCAAAGAAAATATAGCAAAAAAGTTGGCCCTGTTGTCGTTATTACCCAAAGCTCGAGCAAAACGTCTTTTAAATCAGTGGTTACATCCAGTTAGTTTCATGTTAAGGGCTCGCGAACACGCGGAAAATATATTATCGGGCCAAGTTATTTCTAGTCGAGTCAGGATATCTAAGCATCGTAATCACTATAACGGTTGGTGTTTAAAGAGTTCTACTCTATTGAATCAAATTATAATTAATAATTGTCGTGTTTTACGCTCTTTTAGCATTGACAGCTTTTCCCTCTTCGGATCGTTTATCTCCCCTCGACACATTCCTCGACTTACTCACAGCGAAAGGTATACGATATATCTTATATCAATATCAACTATTATTTAGTACCATTCTCTCATGACAACTTCTTTGTCCTGTTTATAGCCAGTCTAGCGGAATTGGATTTTGGTTTACTTATCGATGCTACAGTCACGTCTACCGAAGATTTTCTTTAAGATGAGATTTTTACTTAAGTTTCGCTATTGTTTGTTGTCCAAATTATTTATTTCTAAACATGATTGTGTATGTTATTCGTACGTAACAATGTATATATTTTATGCCCCATGTTTTACATATCAGTGTATACAGATACCACAAACAGTATTAAAGATGTACCCAGGTTTATATGTATATAGTATATATATACACATTTGAATTGATAATGTTTGCTTTGAAATTATTTACTTACGTTTCCAAGTGCATTGCCTACCGAAAATTAGGTAGATAGAGAAAAAGCGAAGCGAATGTAATTATCGATAATTAAAATGGGTATAAATGGTATACTATATTGTATATATAGAATAACTTTGTCGGTAAGCAAAATTCAAAGGGCAGTGTCGGCCGTATCTTGACTGCAAAGGAAAGGAATCTAGCAGTGAGGAAGTATGGTTTGCGTATCAGAAGTAGGGAATGGGACGAAGAACCGGAATTCAGTGTATATGGCGTACCGTACTCATGAGCGCGTGCAGTCGACCTTTTCATTCTTGGCAGCGTGCCGCTGCCACCACTGCCGGTGACATTAATCCTTGCAAACCGCAAGCACGAAGGTCTGCTATCTAGAGAAAAGTCCGGTCTTCTATTTGAGTTTGTCGTTGCGCTGAAAATACGCTCATTGTTTCTTCTTATGCCTGCTGTTACCGCAATTCACTGATTTCTCACTTCCTCGCTTATTCGTCTGGCAAATTTATCAATCAGAAATAGCTTTCTGTCTATAGCTCCCTCTCTCTCTCTTTTTTTCTCCCGATAGAAGCAAAATAATACTAAGAGAGACACAACAACACCGTGTATAGCTGCAGCTCACAGCGATATATAAGCTTGAAAACTTTTATATTAGTTATTCGATAAGTACGTTATTAAATAAGTTCCGGAACTATTCGAAAAAGTGATTTTAAAGATTCGAAGGATTCAGTTATCACACGCTCTGATCGTACCGTGCGACGGAATTTCTGCTCGGCTATAGAAGGAGAAGAGAATCGTTAAAAAATTTGTTTAGAGTTTCCAGCTGTCCAATAGGATGAATGACAACGGAGATGGATACTCTTTGCTCTTATATATTGCAGGCCAGAGCGAAGAGGACAAGAAAGCATATATATATATATAGTAGAGAGGAAGGAAGAAATGGATTCTGGAAGAAAAGAGAGAGAGAGAGAGAGAGAGAGAGAGAGAGAGAGAGACAGACAGACAGAGTCTTGCAGTTTGCGCTCCCTGTATAAGCGATCGTATCGTAACCTTAATCTTTTTCTTTTTCGCATTAATTCAATTTGCCCTCTTTCCAGAGGCAATTCTTCCCCCGACGTTACTTACGAAAGCCACCACCACCATCTACCTAGCTCTCTCGTCCCGACCCCTTCCCACCGAGGAGCTCGCTGTTGCCGAGCCCCCCCCCCCCCCAACCCCCCGGTCGTCTCTCTCTTCTTCTTCCTCCTCTTTCTTCCTTCCTCCCTTATATTTTATCATTGAATAACGTTGCGGAGACATTAACATTTTTCCGTGATTATTTAAATTTGAGATAATCGTCGGGGCGAGGCTCGCTCTCTCTCTCTCTCTCTCTCTCTTTCACACACACTACAGAGACCTTTAAAATTGAAGCGAAGCAAAACGGAGATTTTCGTCCAAGCTAGTTATGCCTGATTGAAATTCGCTTTTGAATTGAAAGTAGATTGGCGGATCGACGATCGCAGGCAGGCTGCACAAAGATTTCATTGTGGGTTTCTCCGATGGGAGAGGTAGGTGTATATATATATATATATATATATGTGTGTGTATAGTAGGCGCGATGTTGGGTATTCTCATTGCGCTGCTATCTACCGAAGCAACCACTGTGTGTACGCGTATTGGTGCCAGTGAAAAGTATAAACGACGTTGTCAAGAATTGCAATCGCGGAGCGCGTTAGTAAAATCCCTCTTGCTTCTCCTGTTCTCGCTGGCTGGCAGCACACTCCCCCCACACCACCACGCCCTTTCAACCCCATCAGCTTGGCAGACCATCTTGATTTGCATTGCCGTCGAGAGCAATTTGCAAAGCGCCCCTCGAGCTCCTCTCGAGCTGGCGAAGCTCTGCTCTTTTTTCATTACGCCGCCAACTTAGCTTTAATTGGCTCGACATCGATCGCTGTAATGAGAAAAGTTATCGAGGTACTGCTATGGGTGCGGGCTATACCGGCAACGCACTCTACGTGCTATCCTTATTCCATTTCCTTTCCTTCTTCTTTCTTTCTTCATCGATTCTCTCTCCTGCACAGTATATACCTTTTTCTTATTTATTTCCTTCCTACAGGATTTTTCATAATTTTCACGAGGTTTCTTGTATTTTTCAAATAAATCTTGTATCGATTCTCTACGATGATTTTCCCTACATGGATTCTCGTTATTCGTAGCTTACCGTTTTTCAAATGCTCTAATAGGGAAAGGTTGGAGGAAAGGATGTTGAAGATTACCGAGAGAGAGAGAGAGAGAGAGAGAGAGAGGGAGGGGTAAGAATTTTTTCCTTTGGATATCATTTTCTAGCTTCCTGCTGGTTCTGAAAGCTGTGGAAAATATTCGTGCTTTACCGCTTTGAAATGAAACGACCTCATCTTAATATCATTGAGCGAGCGAGCGAGAGAGAGAGAGAGAGAGAGTAAGAGTTTGTGCAAAGTGCAAGAGATGTTTTGTATGGTTCTTGTCTCTTTTTTCTTGACTTTTCCTTTTTATTTACCTTTGCCCGTGTATCGTGCGTGCTTTCATAGTCGATCGAGTTGACGGCAAAGCAAAGAAAGCTGCTCGGCGCGTCGAATCGGTGGATTGGCTAGAAACGGTAGGAGGAAAGAGATGCGACGGAGTTTAAATCGCAAAATAGTGTACTATGGAGGAAGACAGAGTACAAGGTTTCCCTGGCTGACAGCCTGCATCGTTCCCCCCCCCCCCCCTCCCCTCCTCCACTCTCAACCTCCGTCGGCTCCGTCTTCAATGCCTTTCGTATTTTTGGCGCCCGCTCTACCATGAAGCAGTGATATCAACCGAATACAACCACTCCACACACCGGGCACACTTTTTTTTTCAACCTATTTCTGATCAAATATCTGTTTCACGATATCGACGTGCCTGCTCTCTCATATATTTAAACTCAAACTCACTCGCGTGCCTGTGCTTATATTTATAAAATATATATACACATATGGACAACAACGATAAAACTACCCCTCCCTAAAAATATACACGCCCCCTATCGATACGCACGCTAATCTAATAATTCATTGAAAAATACATTTTTCCTCGTGTATGCTATTTGGACCGACGAATTTACACAGGCGAATATTATATATTTTATATGTGTAGGAGCTGGGAAAAAGGGGGGGGGGGCGAGGATAAGGAAGGTAGGAAAACAATAAAATACAAGGTTTGTTGAAATTCCTAGGGAGGTTGTTTGTGGAGAAGCGATATTGTGGTGGAGGAGATGAGGAGGTGGGGAGGAGGATAGAAGGGTAGAGAGACGGGTATATCGGTATCTTCCTCGACTATAGTAATTCGATACAGCGCGCAACCACGTTTCGAACAACTTGTCACTTAGCGCGCGTAGTAGTTTGAGTGAGCTGCTTGTTAGGATGCCGAAGTCGAATGGAGGACTCTGTGCCCTGAGGACCCTTTACCATCTACTCCCCCCCTTTCCCCGTCACTTCCTAATTCATCCACTCTTTCGTGTACAGAGTGTATATACTCGCCTCTCTCAGTCTCTCGTCCTCAAACTCAACGGACCGTCTTTCATCGTTTTCCTCCTTTATCATCCCCTCGATTTTTATATATAATTATGAAAATTCTAATATATATATATATATATATATATATATAGAGAGAGAGAGGGAGAGAATCCCCTTCAATTCCCTCGCATCCCCCCACTCTCCGCTTTATCCCTGACAAATTTCACGTGCCTTTTTCTCCCAACTTTTCTCCCAGCACTTGCAAATTCGCTTCAGCGGCGATATACCTGCGTCGTTATGGCATAGTTATGTCGTTGCTCCTCCGACGCGTCAACTCTGACGGCGGGATAACCGCACGTGCCACGCGTCAACTTCTGCTTTTGAATTCGAAAACGTGATGCGACTCGACGAGGCTTTTAATTAATATATACGCAAATAACGTGCGCGATAGAGAGCGGAGTGATCTCGATTACAGCGAGCTACATCGATTTTTATCCAACTAATTATACTAGATCCATAATTTTGCATTCATTACATCGTAATTGCCAAACTAGTCTCGCATTTCCCATCACACACACACACACACACACATATATATATATATATATATATATTTCCCGTCCATCGCGTAATCGCTGAAAAACTTTTATGTCGAACCATTGATAGCCATAGTTCCACCTGTATGCATAAAACGTTTCGCAAACTCCTGTCGTGAAAAAAGGGAGAGCTGTTGAGAGAGAGAGAGAGAGAGAGAGAGAGAGAGAGGAGAGAGCGGCACTTCTACGAGAGCGATTTTTTCAGTAAAAAAAAAAAAAAAAAAAAAAAAAGTGGGCGTCATGCCTTATCGTGTTCGTTCGGATATAACAAATGTTGCTTCTTTTTTACGATGAAAACGTTGGACGTTATTTCGTTGTAAAATTGACTTTCATGAGCGTAGATCGCGTTTCGAGTATTAAGTGTACAAGAGCCGTTGGTCGTACCACGTCGGCAAAAACTAGTAAGTCATCAATGGTCTGGCCGCTGTAATGAACGTTTTATAACGAAAGCTTTGGCCGTAATGATCTGCATAATAACGAAATACTTGGCTTTTTTCTTTATCGCCCGTGACTCGGTAAGGGAAAAGCTGGTAAAAAAAAGAAAGAAAAAAAAAAGAGAGAGAGGAGAGAGGGAAGAAAAAGAGCGTGAGAGAATACGTATAGAGAAGGGGAAACGGAAATTATTCATTTTTACACGGCGCTCTGTGCGTATATATCTATATATATATATAGAATATACGTCAGGCAGTGGACAAAATTGCCAAATCTGATTGTAGCGAGTACAAAAGGTCTTTCTTTGGGAGCAGCGGCCCGGATATTTTCATAATTTCGTGGGCGTTCGTAAGCTTTTAGCACCATTAAGCGGTGCTTCGTCGCGGCTGGTGACTGCGGAGCGTATTTTTGTTAGGAGGATTAGGGGCCGCGAACGAAAGAGATATCGTCGGCTCGTTAGCCGAGGCAGCCGGATTAAGGACCCCCCCCCCCACCCCTCTCCACTCCCCCTACTCTCGAGAGCACTCTCCCCCCCCCCCCCCCCTCCATCCCCTTTACCTATGCCAGCTTCCTCCCCACGAACAGCACCACACACACACCAACCCTCGCTATCCGTTCCTACAAACAGTGTAACGCGAGTGCAACGGATAATTACGCGCACGTCGCACACTTTGCAAATCTTTTTTCTTCGGCTTTTCCTCCAACCCTACCAACCCCCCACCCCTCGCGCTACGTAATCTCGCGCGGCGCATATAACCGGATAGAAAAGGCGCGATTAATTAATCATATTTTCAGAGCTGATTTTCGCGAGAGAGTGCGAGAGTAGAGGGGCTCGACCCTAACGACAACAGTGGACGAATAGAACAACAGGCTGCGGGAAGAACGACAACAAGTAGAACAACACAAGCGGGACGAGCCGTCGATGAATTTTCAGTTTAATCCACGGCTGAAGCGAGAGCATCCACTTACAGGGATTTGGCTGCTAATTGGAAATAGTTGAGTTGCTTGCGCGCGGATTATCCGGCAGGCACTTTATCGGGGGAAGGCAACCAATGCTGTGCATCGAGTATAGCGCGGCACTTCCGGGACTAGCCCTGGTGTCCACCTAGAGTGTCGCGGTACACGCCTATACACCTCGAAAGCTAAAGGTGCGGGTACACGGCGCGGCGCGACGCGGATTTTTGGCTTGAGCGCGCGATGCGTTCGCTCATCCCCGCGCGGCGTGTCCACTCTACGCGTTTTATGCGCCGCCGCGCGAGTATTTCACGCGCCGTGTACCCGCACCTTTAGCTTCGCAGAGTGGACACGAGCCGCGTCTTATTCGATTTGGCAAAATTGTTAATATCTCGAAAGAAAGATCCGTGCATTTTATTATTTTTACGCGAGAATTAACGATGCGTGGGAAGCACGTATATTCATGCAGTGTATAGAGGGACTACCAGTTAAAGTGGATGAGGATGAAAACCTTTTAAAAATGCGATGAACGGCAATCGGCATGTGATTGGTTGTTGATAGACAGAGACAGACGAATAAGTTAATCGCTCGCTCTATACTGCGTCTGTTAACAAACAATTACATGAAGATTGTCCAACATTGCATTATTCTACAAGCTTTTTGTCTTCATTCACTTTATTTGTGTTCCCTGATGAAGAGGCTGAAAAAGAAAACCTACCTAACACCGGAAGCTATAATGCCTAACCGATATACGCAAAGCTATACAGGGGCCTACCGATATTTCGGAAAGCTAAAGCTGAAAGAAAAACGCACGCAAAAGAAAACACATTCGCATTGAAGAAGCTGAAAAACATGCAAGAAAGGAAACACGAGAAATGATTTGAACCGAAGAAAGACAGATGGGAACCTACCGGTATAGGTTTTAGTTCTGTCATTCTTCAGTTGGTAAAAAAAAATGTCCACGGTTTTACCCGTGGGACCACCCAGTCGTTCGGCGAAATTCCAACGATGATCTTTCTGCAGGATGCGATGATGCGAGTGGGGATGACGATGATGAGGTCCAAGCAATTCACTCGCCAAAGATTTACTTCGAAACATTACTACGCGGCGCGGTATTTTAAATATCGCGCACTAAACGAAGCCAATTTTTAAAACGGCACTACGCGCACTGTACGACGCGAATTTTTTTATAAATTACACTATTACGACGCGGATACTCGGTACACGCGCACTTTGACCTCAGAGTTAGGTCGCCCCACTGTAAACAAAGAAAAAGAAAACATTACTCCCTTAAATTCGATTGATTTTACTTTCGAGCGTACATCTAACTTTAAAATCAAAACATTGAGAGATTTACATATAGGCTATGAGAGTCCTCGAGGCTGACTCTGTTGTCCTTGACCGCTGCATCACCCAAGCACTGCACCAAAACAATTCTCGCGCCGCGCACTTTTTTTACACGTTTCTCGGAATTAGACGAGCTTTTAACGTGGATAAACAATTTCATTCTTATCACACATTGCACTTTTCTATTTTACTGTACTTTGAACAATTGAGCAATTATTGATTTAGAAAAGTCTGAATTCCGGTAAAATTATGTTTATACAACGATGAAAGCGCACTTGTATGACGAAAATAAAATAGAAAATTATTTTTAATCGCGCCGGATAAATGAATAAATGTCAGTGATTTGCGAAAAAAGAAAAAACGCGACACGCGATTCACTGACAGCCCGCACGTGGGTACTTCGGACACTGAACCGTCACTCGCGGTGGACGACGGGACTATGGGAAATGGAGACCGCTGATTGGCCAGCTTCTGTGCAATCGCATCAGTTTGGCGCGTTTCTAAATTACAACCAATCAGATGCGATTATTCAGTACGCTGGCCAATGTGCGGTTCGCGTTTTCAATGATCGGCTCTACCGCCAATGAAAATTCTTTTTTAGAAATTTCACGCGCATTTTGTTAGCTATAACCGCACGTGATTTTTTCACAACACACGTGCAATTTCACCATTACACTAAAATAATTTTACTGATTTCGAATTTTTATCAATAAATAATTGCTAAACTATTTAAAATACAATATAACAGCAAAGTGCATTGCGTGGCCAAAATAAATGTATTTATATTCACATATGTATATGGTTGATGTCGTCTAACAACCATAAAACTTGTAAACATTGCCAGAGCTCTGCTTCTCTCTCACTCTCGTTACACCGCAGCTACTTGTTAAACAATTAAATTAATGTAAAGAAGGGGGAGGGGGGGGGGGGGTGGGATGCAGAGACGCAGAATTTCCTCTGTCCCCGTCTATCAGCGAATAATCACACGTCGATCATCGAAAATGACGCATTTTAAGAACCCTCTCGCCCTTATCCAATTTTAAGTGTCGTTTCCTCGCATATATAGCTAGCGTTTCTTCAACTCTGGACAGAGTCTGATGAAAATAAAGCGATCGAGGGTTCGAGGGCCAACTGTGAACGAGAGAACGACTCTATCATGGGCAAGCGGGGAGAAAATGTTGATGGTATAGAATAGATTAGGGTTCGGGGGGTTGGCGAATGTCGGGAGAGGCGAGGTCGGGGGCGAGTGGCGAACCACGTCGAGGAAATTCCGGACACACGGGCGAGGCGAGGCGAGGCTGGGCGAAGGAACGGACGAGCGAGCGAGCTAGGTCGAATTCGCAGCTCATTTCGTGAGTACGTGGCAACGAAAGGCAGCGCTACGTGACCGAGATACGCTCGCTATACTCGCCCCGGCTATACTTATCCTTCTCATTGTTTCCGCTCAGTTTCGGACAAACCCAATCGTCGCTTTTTCTCGAAACATCCAATGATGCTTATCCACCTTTTATGCTTATATCTTTTCTCTCTGGCGATAGGTATATATATATATATATATATATACGCTTCTTGCCGTCCCTATACCTCGAGAGGGACGTACTTTCGTTCCACAACCTTATCCACAGAGATAATCAAGAAACTTAATAGCGCGGGGCTTCTCTCTTCCTGGATTAGCGACAATTTATACGCTATAATTCATTATTAGTATAATCGTCCTCCCTTTCCAAAGCCTGTTTCCTTAGCTTACCTTACCTTGTACCGTAACTCACCTTACCTTAGCATCTGGCACGCGGCATACGTAAAGGTGAGATCGTTTTACTGTTGGGATGAATCATTGTGTCCAAGATGGTATATATATATATATATATATATAATAGCCACGATCGCGCTGTGTGTACTCTTGTATTAATTTTCATCAGTCGCGACCGTTTCGCGTATAAACGTTACGAGGTAGGATGGGTATATATATATATATAGGTATATAGCGTTCGTAAACTCTCGAGGGGCTTTGGATGATGATATGTGAGTTTCGTGGAAGAGAAAAAAAGCCGCGGATAAGGAGGAGAGGTGAACGTCGGAAAGAAGAAGAAGAAGAAGAAGAAGAAGAAGAAGAGCGGCTGGGTAATATAGTTGAAGAGTTTTACGGTATGGTGGGGGGTAGTAGCAGGGTGGGACTAGTGTGTGCGTGGGAGAAGGAGGGTGGTGGTGGTTGGAGAAAAGAGACGAGCATTTGGGAAGCGGACGGAAAGAGATGGCTCCTTATTTTATCGCTGCCCAGTTATATTGAGGCATAAATCATATTCGGTAAGTCGGCCGTTATCCTGGCCACTCTTGCAGGAAGCGAACCTCCAAACTGTGAGCTTTATCGTGAAACGGCTAGGTCGCTGGCGCTGCTGTGCTTCCTCTTTCATGGTAGCGGTAGCCATGCAGCGCAGCAACAGAATGAGGAGGAGAGGATCGAGGTAGCAACCATGCAGCAGCTTCCACGTCTCTTGTTCCGGGGTGCGTCCCTTATTATCGCTAACGCGAAACTTGCAAAATTCCGCTCGATATAACGCTGCAACTGGGCTAACTTTATCAAGAAAGGATTCGCGCGTTTAGTCGTGACCCATGATCGAATTTGCGATGCGCCGACCGCAACCCCAGGGCTAGCTAACTCGCCATCTTTTAAAAATCTCCGACTGACTTGCTGCACAGACTCTGTATCCATATTTTACAGAGGAATTTCTTGGTCATTAAAACTTATTAATAATCCTTATTATAAGGAATGGCTAGTGGCCAAATATGATGCTATAGGGAGTATCACGTCTATAAACTTATCTCGCATAGTTATTTCAGAGAACTTTTTAATAGGCTGGCTTGTGCGGGGTATAGCCATTGCAAATGCAACCCTGGAACCCTCTGCTAAAGGTCTCTCTCTCTCTCTCTCCCCCTCCCTCTCTACCTTTTTATACCTCGCTTCTTTTTCATTCTTCGAGCTCCTTTCATTGGTGTTGCATAGCATTCTCTGCTGTGGCCTGATATTAGTTTTGCCCTGCACATCTTTCAGCAGATTTTTTTTTGCATAAGCAGCAGGTCATTAAGAGACTCTATGGCTGCAGATTGTATCTGGCTTATCTGTCGGGCTTATCTTAGACTAAGCTAGACGAAACTCTGGCTCGACCGCGATTCGCCAGATCCGAAGACTCGGTCCAACTACGACTACTTTGAAATACAGTGTATGTGTGTGTGTGTGTGTATAGACGGTCGCGCGCGTCTTCGTCGTCGTCTTGGTCGTCTTCCTGATGAATCGGCCCTTTCACTATCGCGCACCACCCAACCCCTACTACCAAACAACTTGCACAGCTCCTTCTTCGACGACTATTCGAATATCCAGAATGTTGGGGGAGCCGCTTCACAAACTGGTAACTTCCAAGTGGTCCGTTCCTATCCTTAGAATGTGAAGCAATTAGATGGAAAATTACTGTTCTTCGAACCTCCTGTAAACTAATAAGAATCGACTGTGCACACGACCGAGCGGATGAGCAGGGCTCGACCCAGAATAGACATTCTAGACTCCTCCGCAGCACTTACAACGGCCTCCCTACCGATAAATTACCTTTTGTACCTGCCTCTAATTCCTCGATACCTATATGTATATATATATATATATATATATATACCGTGAAATCACTCCGCGGATTGCCCCCCCCCCCCTCCCCCTCCCTTTCCTTCACCGACTCTAATCTTCAACGTTTTCGTACATAGACGATTGGTTGCTGCGATGTCACCTTCGCATTGCGCACAGATATTTTCCAGTGATTCTATCCACCCCATTGTTATCTCAACTCTTTATCTCTACCACCACACACACTTTACTCGAATCCTTGAAAAATTCCATCTCTGCACGCAAACGCTGTCTGTTTGAAAAAAGAACACACGGGTATCAAGATGTTTTCTCACGACTCGAAATGGAATTGAAAATCTTTTCTCATCTATCTCTATATATCTATTGACACGGAAAATATTCGTACAAGCAGCTTTCTCCGTCAGACCCGCACCCACGAAATAAATTAATTTCTCTCTAATGAATACCACACGGTATATACACCTCGGCCATCTGATTATAGTAAACGCGAATGGGAGCTCGTTTCGCGTGCACCCTCTGTATTATTATTATTTTTTTTCTTCACCAGCTGGTCCACTTTTTTTCAGAAGAAACGTTTAAAGTTTTGTCGAGTTTTTCCTCGATTGCAGATTTTTCGCGTGATTCAACGTGCAAGGTATAACATTGCAGTGAAGTTTGGGTAAAAGTTAGCGGGGTTGTTGTGGGCAATGGTCGATGGGAATGGGGGGGGGGGGGTGTGCTGGATCGATATATCGATAGAGATATGGCTTTGACAGTCGAGTCAATCCTGGGTATACTACGTGTATAGAGGTGTTGCAGGTATACGAAAACGGTGGATAGGATGGTTTGCCGCGCGGATGGGAAGCAATAATTATAGTTGTTGAGCCGGGGACCAATGGTCGGGCGGTTACCACGATCCGCCGAGGTTTCCTCGCGCTCGTGTATGCTACGTAAGTTTGAACACAGTTTCGGTCCAATCGGGTTTAACAAGCCGAGGGGAAACGGACGCGCCCCCGTGGCGTTCCGACCGCCGTAAAATCGAGACGCGACACGAAAACTTGTCCTGTACGCGTCTTGCAAGACCCATCTATATATATACACGGAATAGAGTATATTTTACGCGAGGAGCTATATCCTCCTCGAAACACGCTTTGTTTCCACGATATTGCTCGAAAGCAGTGGGAAGCTTGCGCAAATTACGACGCTTATTCGAAATACCAAATTGCAGCTGTCTTTGGTGGTAATTCGCAAAACGGCGCTACCGCAGCTCGGTATGCACGGCACCGCGGTGGCTTCTGGAATCCAGAATTGTGCCGCATTGGGGGGAATGCGAGGGACCGATAAAGTGTTGCTTATATGGCACTCGTGAGTCGTGCGGAGTGGCCGCATTTACGCGTAATGCACTGTGCTACCGCATACACTCTATATATATATATATATATACCGGTGCAAACATTTCTCGCGGCATTCGTCACTCGTCGAGATGCTACGGAGACGTTGACAATTCTAACGCGCGTGTGATTGGTGCGGATCTATATCATACGTATAATAAAACTGTTGGTTTTTCTCTCGACGCGATCGCGCGGTGATAATAGGAGCAAAGTTGCCGCGGCGACTCAGCCGATTTCGAGAGGTCTCGCGCGTCCATCGCGTGCCATCGGCTATAATCGCTTACTCGACGCGGCTATAGTTGGCTCGAACATCTGTGTCCAGCCAGCCTCCATTAGCCGGCTGACCGAGAGCTTGCCAAGACGTCAAAGCCGCGATTTGCCAGACTCGACGAAGCTATTTTTCAACGAGTCAACCACCCTCTGCCGCATATACTCCACCCGATGACTCATCCTGTCGCTTCGTAGACAACTCGACCCCCTGGAGAACATTCCCAAACACTCTCTTCGGCTACCCTCTGGCACCCCTTTAAGAACTATCGGCCGTAATAATTCCTTCTTTCCACGAAATATCGAGTACTTCCGTCCTGAAAACGATTGCAGTTCGTTCTCCCTCTCTCTCTCTCTCTCTCTCAGGCCCCGCAGTTAAATCGACAGGGATTGCTCTTGACGGTCTACCATTTTTTTCAGCAATTTGTTACCCGCTACGAAAAAAATCCATTATTTTCTTTTTTTAGGAAAATCAAACAGTAGGTACTCGTATTGCAAAAAGAGTGATGGATAAGCGTTGGATATACATTATACGCGTAATGCGGTGATTCGATCGCGATAGCTTCGTATCAGTGTTGGGAATTCTTTCGGAGGGTGGGTAAATTGAAATTGGAATTATTGCATCGTTCTATCGCGGGAATCGAAGCAAATGCAGCTTATGATGACGTGGCAATAGACAAGGTCGGTCAAGGGTTATGAAAAATGGCCGTGCTCTCGCGCGTTTTACCGACAACTTTTGTCAATCAGTGTTATCGCGAGGAGACTAGGAGGGCTTGCAGAGAGGGGGGGGGGGGGAGCAGGAGTTTTACGCATTTGCGGTAGTGTACGTATGGGGCGGGGGAGGGGGGGGGGGCGCGGCCGTTGAAAAGAGGGATCCGCGTTTAAGTGACGTGGGAAAGTGGATGCGAAAGACGTTTGGCGCGCATCCATCATTCGATCGGACGCCATCGACGATCGACGGACGATCTTTCGCCGGGCGCCTCTTCGGATACTCATCGTCGTTGCCCATCCGAGATCCGCACACAATCCTCCACACGCTTTTCACCAATCCTCGACTAAGCCTGAGTGCAGGCTTCTCCTCTCCGCATCCTAGGAGACGAAGACGGACGACTCCCAATGACGACTTACACCTTACACCCCTTTCCCCACCACCACTGCCATTAGCCAACGCATTCAAATTCAATGATCGCACGGAAAATCCAGCAGCGCAGCGATGGAAACTCTGAAAAATTTCCTACTCTCGAAAACCGCATCGTTTTATTCGAGTAAATTTTATTCAATCACGAATGTCGAATGAAATTACGGGGCTTTAACCTGGTGAACTATTTGCTCGATGTTCGTTGCCGAATAAAAACATTGATTATCGCAAGTTTTTATAGAAGCGAGGATCTGGTAATTTAATTATGTTTAAGAAATAAGCGTTGAATCAAATAAGGAATGGAAATGTGGTGTGTTGGGAAAAAGCGTGACTATACCTTCTCTCGGCTCATCACGCAGCAGCAACATTAATGTCGAGAGTTAACGACACGTGCGCAAGCTCGATAGGATCGCGGTGGGATATAGCTGCGTGGTGAGAAGCAAGTTTTTTTCGCTCCCTTAAATTTGCTTTTAATGTTTTTTAACGGCTCTTCGGGGAGGAGTTGAAGGAGACGTTAAAGAGAGAGTACGAGGTGAGTGGTGCACAGGAGTATATATACATATATATAGCGTACGTATAGCTATAGATATATTTAAGGTGCAGGGTATCAGAGAGTGTAAACGTGAGAATTGGCGGGGCTGAGGGATAATTCTGGTTTGGCAGGCGTAAGATCGGGGCCGAAAATGACAAGATAACTCGGGAGATCGGTGCCGAGGCTCTCGCTTTGAGTGTGACAAAGCGCTCTCGACTCGCTGGAGATTCCCGTCTGAAGGTGTTGTCGCGTCACGATCCTATGCGGTGCTTACAGAATGGAGGGCTGCATATTAGATTTACATGTAGATGGTGCTCAAGCAGCCGCCACCATGGTCGGTATGTGGGGAGGGGAGGACTCTGTCGGGGTAAGGCGAGAGAGAAGACGCTTCTAGGCCGGGGTGCGCGGCAAAGGGGAGGGGGAGGACCCGAGAATTTTCCAAGGAGACGCCGCGCCGCGCCGCGCCGCGCCCTCCGGGCAAAAATTGAAAATCACAGTCCAAACCCGCTCTAAGATGGAATAAATTAAGGATCACACGGCAGCTCGAGGCACGAGCCGTGCACTCTCGCGAGAGATTTTCATCCGCCATATTTCTCACCCCTCTCTCCCTTCGATATATACATGCCATTCTTTAATCCGCCTCAATCGAAGAGCGCGCGCGTTACTCTCTCGCCAGAATTTCCGTACTCGAGTTATACGTACGCTAGCTGATACGCATCCGATCGAATATTCGGTACACCGCGAGCGAATCGCGTCCGAAATCACCTCTATACACACACGTGTGTCCGTGTGTATATACGGGAGGCGAGCACTCTCTCCTCCGACTCCTCGAAGCTTCCTCTTTTTTCAAACTATGGCGCTCCCCCTTATTTGCCATTCTGGTGGCGCGCACGAGCCTTTAAATGATTTTTAAGAAAGTGGAAAAATTGAATTTCGGAATGCAATTTACGGCGCGGTAAGGTATCACGAGACCTGTTATGTCGCGCAAACTCGTGCTCCATTTTTCTCCAACGAGGTGCGCGCACGTAGCAGCCCTTATCATAGACAGTTTGATCAATTTTTATTCCGCCATAAATTCCGAGCGAGAGAAGAGATCGAGGCTTGAATAATTAATATATCCGGAATAATTGACGAATAATTGCATAATGCATAAGGATTTCGAAATTGGAATGGTTAATTGTAGATTTGGACGCCTCTGACGTTTGGCGGAGCTAACTTTCGTCGCGGTGGGAGGAGGGGGGGGGGGGGATATGAAGGACTCGAGTTGGGGGGAGAAAATGAGTGAGAGGGCTGCACACACAGGACAGTGTCTCGGGTTTCACTCGGCTCGGAGATATTCCCGTGGGACATGGTCGACGACGGGCAACACCGTAACACTTGCCGAATTCGCGTATTTCGTATTCCGCGCCAGTTCGCGCTTTCGAGTTAAGCTAAGTGCAGTTTGCGTTCGGCGAGTGTCATAACGCCAGGGGTGTACACGGGGCCGATTGGGATACGCGAAGCCCTCCTACCTCCCTCGGCTTGCTCGCTTTACCCGAGCTTCCGATGAAATTAGCTATCCGCTTCGACCGGCTGACTCTATACGTGCCCGTTTCGCGATAACCTTGCCTCGTGCCGTAACGATCCTCGCCTCTAACCACTTCTCGCCTATACAAACTTTCTCTCCAATTTCTATATAGTACGCAGCATAGTACGTGGTGCATATATACATTACGCTTTACTATATACTATATATATGTATGTGTACACACTTTTCCAACTCCTCCACCACCATAGAGCCTTGCACTCCCATTGTTTTTAGCGGTTTTTACCGCGTATCACGCTCAGGCAACCTCAAAGAATCTCAATTGCTCGCGAAATTTCCAAAGAGATTGAATCGAGCAAGGAGCGTTCTTATTGCATATAGATGCACAGCGTATGTACATTCATTTGTGAGGATCTACCGTGCATTGTTGCTCATATATTGTATACGCGAGAGGGCCTTGTGCACACTACGAGCGTAACAAGCACTCGCTTCTTCAAAAAGGATCCTACCGACGCGACCTATAGAGTCTGGATATTTATATGTATGTACAGGGACCACCGAATAAAGTGCTTCAGGACGAGAAGCTTTTAGAAATCCGATGAACGACGAGACAGACGAATAAGTTAATCGCTGTCTCTGTCTATCCAATAATAACCATGCAATCACACGAAGATTGTCCAACGTCGCAATTTTTACATGCTTTTTGTTCCTCGTCCACTTTGTTCGTGGTCCCTGATGAAGAAGCTGAAAAACATGCAAGAAAGGAAACACGAGAAATGATTTGAACCGAAGAAGGACAGGCAGGAACCTACCGGTATAGGTTTTAATTCTGTCATTCTTCAGTTTGTAAATAAATTTCCACGGTTTTTAAGTGTCACTGTACGACGCGGATACTCGGTACACGCGCACTTTGACCTCAGAGTTAGGTCGCCCCACTGTAAACAAAGAAAAAGAAAACATTACTCCCTTAAATTCGATTGATTTTACTTTCGAGCGTACATCTAACTTTAAAATCAAAACATTGAGAGATTTACATATAGGCTATGAGAGTCCTTGAGGCTGACTCTGTTGTCCTTGACCGCTGCATCACCCAAGCACTGCACCAAAACAATTCTCGCGCCGCGCACTTTTTTTTACACGTTTCTCGGAATTAGACGAACTTTTAACGTGGATAAACAATTTTATTCTTATCACACATTGCACTTTACAATTTTACTGTACTTTAAACAATTGAGTAGGTAATTGCTAATTGACAAGTCTGAATTCCGATAAAATTAGTTTTGTATAATGATGAGAGTGCACTTGCGTGATGAAAATAAGAGTACTCGTCTACGTCTATAGATTCGTCTGATAATCGCTGAAAAATTTGCAAACATTGTCACTTATTTGCTATTTTTCTGTCGCTGCCATTAAACCGCTTATTTAATGGATAAACGAATTCAAGGGGGGAGAAGGGTGGATTCAGTGACGGACGCAGAAATACACCTTTTCATTTATTCGTTCATCTCCGCGCCACTATATATATCAACAACTAATCACACATGGATTATCCAACAGGGCATTTTTAGAACATTTTCGTCCTGATCCTTTTTATCCGGCGTTCCCTGTGTATGTTTTATTGGTGTATAGCATACTCGTGAAAATCTTCCCATCCATAGACATAGAAGCAGGAATTGGAAATATAGGGCGAGTAATGGCAAATCACTGGGCAATATGCATCCATTAATGGTCGATAAACAGTGGCTATTAATGGCTGATAAATGGTTGACTGCTGGCTGATAACGTCGGTCCAGTATTGAGCAAAAACAATGGCCCAATTGTCACGAAAACTATTGGGCCTTTCATAGTCGACAAATATATAGATGAAATAGGAGTTTGTGAGATAGTCTCTTACGCACATGAACAATATTTTTCCAATTCTATTGAAACAAATTTAGCATATATCAATATTGCTCTTGCGTTTAGCTTTGGGAACATTTCCAAATGATTCGCAACTGTTTAGAAATGGGGAAAATTGATTTTAAAATAGTGCATTTTCAGTCTCTTTATTTGCGTGAAATCTTATGGCTTGGGATATGTTAAAATTCGATGCATTATTTCTGCTTCTGGAGCGTCACTCGTTTGGATATTTTTCGCCTAAAGCTATACCAAACACTTACGATATATTTATTTCGATGTATGCCTCAGTTGTTTATATAAATATAGAGTTGGAAAATGAGCTTTTACACGTTGCAGAAAAACTATCGAACCACTTTGAGCATGCATCAACCATACTCTGCGTATAGAATTAATTTCCCAGAAAATGCCTGTTAACGAATCGAAGAAACATTGGTGGATCATCCATGTATAAATTTCATCTCGCCCACACAAATATTAATTGGTTATTGTGAAAGTTGATCGATTAACAAAATTTGTTTACATTCCATGAAATAAATGCGTAGGGAGAGCGTGGTCTGATTCCTATTCCACGAGGATCGTGAGAATCGTCGCTTAGGCTGGTGGTGCTCCAGTGTCGGACAGGTTGCATTGACGAACCTGCTCTGAAAGCGAATTGCGGCGCGAGTGACGAAGGTCGTCGAAAATGCGAGCCGCGTTTTATATGCTCGTAAAAAGAATCCATCGCGACTCGGGCCGTTGATTACACGTTGCCACGCTGCTCATAAAAAGTATCGTTCCTGCCGCAAAATGCCGGATTTCGACAGTAGTTGCCAGCTTCAGCTGTGAGAGTATGCTTTTTGATAGAGTGAATTTAACGCGGTGCGTATGCCGTATTTAAAAGCCTCGTAAACTTGACTTTTGTTCTGTTTTATGCCGTAAGAACGTGGCAAGACGAGCTCGGCACGCGCTCCCAACCCCCGTGGGCTCTGTATATAGTATATACGCAGTAGAAATATATAATTGAATTTTGCGAAATTTTCTTCGACACATCCACGTGCTTGGGTCGAATCTCGATCGCGTTCCTCCGATCGGATGATGAAAATGTCGAATCGCTAATGAAGATCGAGTCGTAAGGGGGGGGGGGGGAGGGGGGGGGGAGGGGCGAAAAGGACGGACGATTGCGTTTGTCTCGATCAATTCGAGTCTCGTCGTGCATGGACGTATACACAGATATATAGATTTGGCTGGTGTGTGTGTAACGTACGTTCCTTGGGATGTGGTGGGGGGCGCAAAGCCATCCAGAAAGCGGTAACCGATCCCTCTTGCGGACGAAACTTCATTTTCATGGCGGACAACTTTTAATCGAGTTCGGCAAATTAGCAGAAAACCTCAGGCGGTCCTGGTTTGGCCGCGTGCGTGTGCACTCTCTTTCCCTTTGGCCACCACATCGCATCATCCTCCTCGTCTGTCCCGCAACAACCACAGCGTATCTCTTTGGTCGCATTTCAGCCACCGTGTCATTTCTACCTCAGTCTCGACTCGATAACTCCCGCTGCCTTGGAAGCACGCTTCCACCGTAGAACTCGATAAGTGGGAAATGGCCAAGTTGGCACGTTTGCTAACTTCATATGTTCGCCCTCGGTGTGATATTGAGAGAACGTCGCTCTATACCGCGCTACGCTTTCCGTCATCTATATAGCACCTCTCTCTCTCTCTCTCTCTCTCTCTCTCGCCCTCTTTCTTTATATCTAACACTGTCGCGCGCGCTGTACCTTTTCCATTCCCATTTCTCCAAGTGCGATAGCAATCCCGATCTTATCCTTATTTCCCTTTTTACCTTCTGCCCTTTGCCACGGGGTAGTCGGAATTTATTTAACCCCTCCGCATCTCAGACACTATTAGGAGGGTGAAAGTCTTATCGTTCCTCAAAATCTTACGTCCTATATATATATATATATAGATTCCCTCGAGATCGCGCAAGAAGATGCGTTCATATATACTATCCCTCGGCCCTTTGCAGCATCCTGCTCCGTTCGAGCAATAATAATAAGGTCGAAAGATATCCTCGAATGTACTTATTCACTTTACGCCTCTCGGAATAATCATGCGCGGATCTCGAATCATTGCTTCCGCCCAAGTGTAATTCTCGTAATTGGAGAATTATTATGTCAAAGGCACGCAAGCTTATATTAATCCCGGTGTAACGACCCACTCCTATTTCGCCTCCTTTTAAACCCATAGCTGCAAAGGAAAGTCCCACGGCAAAAAACCATATGATTATTGAATTATTTTAATATACGACCGCGCAAACTTTTTTATATACCTTTTGCAGCTTCTCTATATACCCTTTCATTTATTTCCACCTGAACCAACACCGACCGAGCTATTTTTCTGCTTTCACCTGTGTGTAATCCAGTCGACTGATATTAGCGTATTAATCATTTAATTCTGACGCGAGGGTCGAATCGTTGAAATTTTTGGAAAATATCCAGAGAGATGGAAATATATATGTTATTTGTGCATGCGATACTATCGGCGTCGTTTGTATATTATTTTCTTCTATTGGCGTTTGGATCGCTCCGAGCGAAATATATATATATATATATATACACAGTTGATAGTCGAATGTGTCCTTTCTATGGTGCAGTGGCTTGGTGCGGAGCGTCGCATCTGTCGTGGCTGCTGTACAAACGTTGTAATTTACCGGAGGTACAATTAGTTTGCGTATATGAGGCGGGCAGAGACCGTACAGCGTAAACTATGAATTCGTATATGCCCTTGGTACCGCACACGACTGCAGCTGCCGAGAACCAAGAGGATTGCGATTAAATGCAAATCGGCAAAGCGTTCGAAGGTCCCGCGGGTCTTCGTCGCCAACGCCGACACTTGGTCCCACGTATACACACGCGCAAACACGCAAACTCACCCTCCTCCTCTCTCTCTCTCTCTCTCTCCTTTTTGCACCCCCTATATATATATACTGGCTGATCCCTGCACCAATCCTTCCCGCTTTATCATATCACACGCTCCCTCTTCGTAGTGGTGGTGGTGGTGGTGGTGGCTCGCTCATAACTCGCTCATTCGAGTAACTCGACCTTTTGAACACATTCATTGATAATAAAACCAGCAGCTTTCACCGAAAATTCCAGCCGAAGCCAAAACTAATTATGTCTACTCGCGTTCTCATTGAGCAAGAGTGCTCTCTATTGCTTCTTTTGCGGTCGTGTTAGGTAAACGCTATTTGTATTTCCCGCCCAGAACTCTCTCCGACGATTTCCCTTGCATTTAGCCAAAAACCTACACGCTACCTCTCTCTCTCTCTCCGTAAATACGCTCTTTCACCGCAGGTGACAGTGCAATCTGCCGGGACGGTTTTTAAGCCGCGCAATTCTTACTTGTCGCCGCGCCTGTGTTTGTATATATATATATATTTACATTCATTGGAAATAATAGATAGGCGAGAATGGGCCAATTGTCGGTCGTGCCGAGGGAGAGAGGAGCGAAAGGTGGAAGAAGGAAAAACTCTATGATCACCGAGGTTAATTAACTCGAGAAGGCACTCGAGCGGTGGAACGTTTACAAATATATTTGTCTACTTGGGAAAACTCCCATTTCTATACTCGTAAAACTGAAGGGAGATGTACGCTTTATTTACACAGAGCGCTGTGATTAATTTTAATTGTATATATATAACACCGTGCTTCTTATACTACATATACGAATACATATAATTGCAGGAGGCGAAGCACACCAAATATATATATATATACGGAGTTAAGCCACTTATGGAACCGGAACGTCGAGTATGGATTTAACGAGAGGAAGGTCGAAAATTCGGCTGGTTGGAACGAATGCATGGGGGTTTGGATGAAAAATAGTTTAGCTCGAGTGCGGCGGGGTCCGGGTGATAAGAGAGTGGCGTTAGGGGGGGGGGGGGGAAAGGGACATGGGACGTACATCTCCCTTCCATCCAACACAACGGCTTGTAATATAATTAAGCCGGTGCGGCGCGCGGCGAGTGGGCTAACCGCTACATGAATATCTCGTTAGCTCCCGGGATTTTAATTATTCGAACTACCGTCGGCTGATAAAATAAAAGAGCGAGATTGGCTAACTTCTCCCCCGAGGAGGCGCAGTTTAACCGACTTGAACCGATTCGCCCGGCCAGCTATCCCCGGCCAATGGTCTTACGGAAGAAACTCGTCTCTTTGGTGCTGCGTACGTGTCGAACACATGCACGTGATATTTGTAGCTATGTAGGAACAGAGCAGCGAGAGCTAAAAGCTGTGGAGAACATACGGCGTCTGATAGCCTCTTTGAACTCTTCCCCTCGACGCGCGCGCGCGCGTAACGAATTCATAACTTTTGATGCAATCAGCGAGTACGAAAAAGAAAAGTAAAGAGAGAGAGAGAGAGAGAGAGAGAGGAATGATGCTTGGAGTACAGCGAGCTTCGAGACTGTATATATACTCTGCATGGAGAGTAAGGAATACATATATATGTATGTGGGGGCTGTACAGCGGAGAGTAATGACTCCTCGCGTATGGCGTGAGAGGATAAAAGTTTGTATGGAAAGAAAAAGGGGCAAGAGTGATGCTGGGGGGGGGGGGGGGGGGAGAAGCTATCCTTAGGACGTTATACAAGGTTTGGCAAGGGCGAGACGTCGAGGAGAGACGATCAGTTGGCGACATTTGCAATTACAATTTGGCTCGGTAGTCATCCGGAGGTAATGCGATCGTGATAAGCTTAAGGCCACGGGGGTAAAAGCGGCTACGTCGTCGTATTTCACCGAGATTCGCATCCCGCGAGGAACGGATGGTGAAGGGACGTGGTTCCATCTCGTCTCGAGTCTTGCACCATGGAGGACTGCGTTTCGTAAGGTATATACGTATTACACCTAGCTCTTTCACGTCATCGCTATATAGACAGTGGAGCGTCGCACCAAACAGTCTCGCTGCAGCTTCGGACAAAGATGCCACTTGGATTTTCCAGAAGTTTCTCTCGAAAGGTTCGCTCATGGCCGATACGCCATCGCGCAGTCGTGACTTCTCTTAACCACCGGCAATTTCTGACTTACTTAACCAACTCCTCGAGATGTATATTTTATTCAACACTTTGTATGTATATATACCTCTCCCGATGCATCGCTGAGCGACTCTGCTTCCTCGATCGATCGTTAACGTACTCTCCCTCCTGCCCTCTTGAAAGTAACATTATTATTATCAGGGTATAGATTAGGGAAGAGAGAAACCGGACGTATATCCACACGCCACTTGTACATCTCTCCAACGTCGTCTGAATTAAACGGCAAACGAAATATAAGCGTTTTATCAAGTTGCGTGACCAAATTACCGGGTCCAGTTCTCCCTTCCAACTGCAGGTTGCCATTAAAAGTAGTTAATAGTCGCGAGAGCAGTAAGTTAAGCCGGTAGTGGAAGAGCGACGCACAGGTATATATAGGTACCGGGCGAGTTTCTCTCTCGTAATAGCACCGCCCTCCGGCCCAGTCCGTTTCCTGTAGCTTGTAATCCCTTTTTATAATTAGCCGCTTCATTAGCATAGTTAAGATCGAAAGTCATTATCAGAGTCGCCTCGGCTTTCGCTATCTCTCGCAGCGGCTATCGCGTAATTTCATGGAAATTCCAACGCGCTCGGGGTGGACTCACCCCCTCCCCCTCCTCTTCCCTAGTCGACGGAGAACCGGAAGAAAGGAAGGAGCGGAGTCCGAGGAGTCCGAGGAAAGAGCGTGAGGCGTCTTGGGAAATTACTCCTTGCTCTCTTTGCGCTCTGCTCGCCTACCCTCCCCCCCCCCCCCCCCTCTCTCTCTCTATCCTTTTACTTGGCACATCTCCTCGCTGCATCTTACAGTATTCCCCGGGAAAAAACGCTCTAACCAATTAATCGCGCGCCCGCACTAATATACCTCGTCTCATCAGATCCACCAGTCATTCTCGAGAAATGGTATATACACTTTATTCCTTGACGTTATATACGACGCCTCTCTCTCTCTCTCTCTCTCTCTCTTGTTCACGTAACAACGCGTTTTGAAGAATTCTGAGAGGTTAATTTTTACGTTCCGGCAGTCTCGGAAGCCTAATTGCTGCGAGAATTAGTGTCGAGAGGGTAAAGAGTGAAAGGGAGGGGTCTCGTCGAACGAGGACAAACGTCGCACACCTTTCAGAGTGAGAGAGAGAGAGAGAGAGAGCTTTGATAAAGGCGTTAAAAGAGTGGCGGTTTGTTGTAATTTTTCGGTAAAGCTGCGAGCGTTGGAACGGATATATATATATATATAAGACAGGTTTAAGAAGGAAGAAGCGTACGTATATAAGGGAGAATATAAGTGTTGGGTGAATTGGGGGGGGGGGGGAGGGGGGTGGAAAGAGGCGTAGAAAAGGGGGATGCAAGGAGCTTTTAACGAGGCAGCCAGAATACTCTTTGAATTTCGCCAAGCGGCAGGCGGTATTCGGCAAGAGGGAAAAACCTGCCACGTAATAGGAAGAGCACGCGCGTTAAGAACGATTTCACACTGTCCAGAATCTAGCCGCGACGTTCCGTCCAGACGTATATTCTTCGCCGCAGGGAATCGCACTTAAGTGCATACCGACGTGTAAAGGGCTGTGGCTCGAGTAAACCACAAGGAATTTACTCCCCTTATAGCCAGGGCTTTCCGAGCACAAGTTTCCCTTCCTTACCCGTCCCGCCGCCGCCACCACTGCCTCTCAGTCCCCGAATTCCATCAGCATCCTCCTCTCCCCCCCCCCCCCCCCCCTCCTCTCCAAGACCCTCATTCTCGCCTACTCGCTTCCTTCCATCCTTTTACTACTGGCTCGTCCTTTTATTACCACTCCTCCTCTATACGTGGACGTCTCTTCCTTACGTCTCTGAGCAAGCCATAGCTCGAATCAACTATTCAGGACCTCCGTGTTTACTTCGTCTTTCAACGACACCCTGCAACTAAATTCCTACGATCGATTAAACGATCTTCCATTAGCCCTTGTGTGTATATATATACGCTACACGTAATACCCATGTTCTTCCCTGCTCAGCATTATATATATATATATATATATATACGCGTTGAAAAGACGAGACTCTGAATGGAGAAGCGAAATTTCGGCCGAGTCTATAGGGTGTACAGATTATTGCTATACTTATGCCAGTCACCTTTGTTGCGCGCTTATAGATATATATATACACACGTGAATTACGGCCAACTTATTAGGAGGCGAGCGATGTTTATCGAGTAAAACCCGATGGCGAGTTCTGGCGTGGTTCGTGGCTTGGAACGTGTAATATATTAATTAGAAACAATTAAGCATCTTTCTCGACAAGCTCCGACAGCTACGTGACTGTGAGGCAAAGTTTAAAGTGTGTGGGGGGGGGGGGGAGAATTACATGCGTGGGGCTTTTGCGTTCTAAGAAGATCGACGCGAGTCCGAGTATCGCGTTAGTCGTCAGAGGGGGTTGCGGGTCGAGCAAACGGGGCAAAAGGCAAGGGGTTGTAAGCTCTACTGGTAGGGGTCAAAGCTAGACGATCCGGTGAACTAGGAGGAGGGGGGGGGGATGGTGTTTAGGGGGAACGTAATGGTCGCTCTGGTATTTTCGCTCGCGTGCTACTCGGTAGTTCTCGAGGGACCAATGCTGTGGCACCCACCGCTCACCCTCCCCCCTCCCCCCTCCTTCTCTCTCCACGCTTTACAGTATGCAGCTATCCCACTGCGGTTGCGCCATTACACAGTTACACACGTAAGACGCTTTTCATATGCGCTTCTTCCTCGTACCGATATAGCTCTCCCTATAACTTCCTCCATCACTCTGTGCATATACCGACCTTTATTATTCCCTTCGACCCATACACTTGTTACAACGAACTGATAATTCGCGATAACCAATATCTTTCGCTTGTTTAAATATTCCATCCTGTAATCATGCGGACTTTATCTCGATCGAAGCCCCTCGAGCTTCGCGAGCTTCCCATTACCTTTGCTGTCTAAACTCGATACTCGATACTCGTCCCGGTATCCGGACTCTCATTACTGTCATAATTCCTCTATCGGTATCCAACGTGCCTCCCTCTTTTCCCATCGCGATGAGTTTTATAAAAGAGGCGAGGAAAGATTTTTTGTTTGTTGACGAAATTTCATCGGTCGACGATTGTTCCGAGGCGAAGCGCAGCCTCTGGACCGGGTGCATGGCCGCGGTACGACTGGCGCGATACTTTCGAGGCGAGCGCCATACGTTTGAAATGTAAAACATAAGATCCCAGCGGACCGAAACGATGCAAATGCCGGAACTGCAGTGGGGAAAACGACCCTCACGATCAAATAAACTCGGGGAGAGCCCGGCCGCCGGGTATCGCCACCGATAAATTTCGACAAATTCTATTACTGGCCTTATATAGTGTCGCGCACCAAGTCGAATGGCCCATGCCCCCCCTCGAATACTACCCCTACCCAATAAAGAGCGCTCTCGACTGTTGCAACCAGCGGAGCAGCAAGACGCATGCGCTTTTCAGCACTCGCGCAAAAATTTAACCATCCTTCTTACTCCCTCGCTTATCCCCTCCCCCCTCGCCCCACCGCGTTGCCCCTTTTTATTTTCTTTTATTCCCTTTCTCTCCATTTTATCCCTCTTATATTTTCCTATTTCTACCTACCCACCCCATTCTCTTTTTTGTCATCTTGGCTTTCACTCTTCCAAACGTATTTTCCACTTTCCAAGAACAATATATGCGATCGACGATGCAGCGGAACGCTATTCCACTAAATGTCTAAAGCTGCTTTATTCGGGCCCGTAAGATATTACGTTCCAGGCTGCTTTCATATTTTGACTCTGCGATACCCACCCGACTCATCCTCCGCTCTCTCTCTCTCTCTCTCTATATATATATATATATATATATATATCTCGCGCGCGTCCTCTGACCAAAAACTTATTCCCCCCCCATGCACTTATTCCTTTTACTCTTCTTTCCCCAATCAATTTCTTATCCAGCTACTTATTTTTATTCCCCCTTTTTCTCCCGGTTAACGTATCTCCGATTTTACTCGTAGAATCGATGCTCCGAACGATCGCGCTCCTCTCTCTCTCTCTCTCTCTCTCTCTCTCTTTATATCCCATCTTGCCACTAAACTTCTTTTTGAATTCATCCGTAAAACGTGACTATGCGCTATGTATATTCTTTCACCTACGGATATCACCCTCGTTTCTCGAGTCTAACAATAATAATTATTATTATTGCCTGTGATATATACATATGTATATCGCACGCGTTACCGATTGCACAAAACTTTCAATGAAACATTCCTATATATATATATATATATATGTATACGCGTGTGGTACATTATATAGCTGTTTGAAAGAAGTGGAAATAAAAGAAAAGCAGAACTGATTTCTTATAATGGATATTCGTTTATGGACTCTCGATAGCAGAGTCGGTTGATCGCTTTTTGTTTAGAATCAATAAAGTTGAATGGAGAGGTCGAAGGGCGAGTAATTTGGAGAAAAAGGTATGTGTGAAATGAATTTGCTTTTGTGGACCACATCGGTATACACACACATACGTATAGGAGGCTGAAGGGCGACGATTTTAACACAGTCTTTGCCAATACGCTTTGTGTTCCTCCCTTAAATTCTCTGGTCCTCTATTTTAACGCATTGGCCCGTGTATTATCCGGATACCTCTGTGTTCGGCTCTGAAACTCTGTCTTTGCAGGGTTGTGGCAGCTCTCAGGTGTGGGTCTGGGGCTCCTTTTCAGCGAATCTCGCGCGCACCATCGCTGAATTCAGCCGTAAAACGTGACCAGCCGAACGCGTCACGGCGCTGTTCCGCCGAGGCGTATCTTCGCTCTATGTGGTCCGAAAGTGGTTTGGAAGTGGTCTGAAACTGCTCCCATCTGGAGCCCGCAAGGGACCGTGTGCCTCTCTCTCTCTCTCTCTCGCCACGAAGAACATTATTGTTCCGAGTCAATGCGCTCCGTACTTGTGTGTACGTGTCGCCGTGGGAATCAATTCGCTAAAACCTCCTTTTCCTCCTCTCCTATCCCGAAACCGAAGGACCTATTTCACTGAGACAAAAGCAATGGGCGTGCAGCACCGTTTGTCCTTTATCCTCCAATTATAGCTCCTCCCAATATGGTACACCGCTTTCGATACCTTTTTATATATGAAAGCGTCGATGATTAACTGTAAAAGGAATCCTGAGTACACGGTGTATACGTGTGTGTCGCGCAGTGCGATAATTCCATCAAAGCTGAAACGTTGGATGAAAATGGAACAAGGGACATGAGGAATGTATGAGATAAGTGAAAAGTTGGACGGGGCAGATATATATAAGTGCATGGAAGAGCAGACTAGTTGGAAAAATGTAGAAACTGCGTGCAGTTTGGCCGATCGAGAAAGCCTCTCGTGGAGCTGAAATTTTCAGCAGGCCGACGGGGGAGGGGGGGGGGGGAGTTTAGAACTCCCGTCCGTCAAGGTCCTTGCCTCTTTTCAGGATGGTTACCGCCATCAGGGCGTGCCAGTAATTTGCGACTGTCCGTTGCAGATGCTTCTCGAGAAGTCTGCGTGCCGAGAGAGTAGTGCGCGTTGATGTTGCTCGCTACTTGCTCCGCACACCATAGAGGAGAGAGAGAGAGAGAGAGAGAGAGTAATGACCTCCGGATTGTTCCAGAGACCGCTGCCTTTGGTTGCTGCTGGTGTTGGTTTGGATGGGGGGGGAGGGGGGGGCTATGAAAGTAGTTATATAGTTAAAAGCCAACCAAAGAAGAGTAGTA